>NC_041385.1:710810922-710846915 GCF_002162155.2 Triticum dicoccoides
GGAGGTCGAGGGGTCGGGGGAGGAGACCCTAGAGGAGGAGGGGTGGGGGGAGAGCCCCTAGAGGAGGAGGAGGTGGTGGAGAGGCACCCGGGTCAAAAAAGGGCCGTGTCCGAAATAGGGGAGTCTTCTTTGATGCCCTCCTATACTGAGGCACCTTCCGAGTCTGAGGAGGAGGAGGAGTATGTTCCTGATGGTGGGGAGAAGGGGGGCGAGGAGGAGTGCGAGGAGGAGGGTGAGGAGGAGGAGGGCGAGGAGGGTGGTGGAGTGGAGGTTGACCTTGAGTTGTGGGGTGACTTGTCGTCGGGTGCTCCGAAGGGGTGGCTGCGTGGTATTGCTGGAGTACCTACACCACCTTCCATCGAGGCGCACAAGTGGCTCACAATCATATTTTCAACACATGACCACATTTTCTTATTGTACACATGCCAAATCTTTGATTCTTTTGCAGGAACTGAATAAATCTTTGATTCTTTTGCAGGAACTGGATCCTTCACAGAAGGAGCCGTAAACCGAACGACCTTATCACTACCCTATTGAAGGAGTTTTGGCCCGGATCTGCGAGTTTTGGCCACGAGTTGGGTCCACTACGAGGCTTCTAGCCACGCGGAGTACGGGACGACCGCTAAGGCCGTGATCACCAAATTTTGGGTAAGTTCTCTTCTAAATCACTTGTCTTCAGTTTCTTTCATAGTTTATCATTGAATCACTCAACTCTGCCTTGTTTGCTTCTGGTTTTATGCATGATTGCAGGAACTCTATAGAGTACTTGACGAGCACAAGGCTAGAGCCGACGTGGTCTTGCTGGCGGCTGCGAAGAAGAAAGCTCGTCAGTTGCAGTACGAGGTGCGCTGGGTTGCCGTCTCGCACTACTACCACACCTACCTTCATCAAAAGATGAGCAAAACTGAAGCGCAAAAGCAACGACTTACCTTGAACAGGGAGCAGTTCATGAGGGTAACTATTACTGACTTTTCATTCCAACATATAAGTAGTCAATTTAATTGTTTTGTGCTCACATGTCATGCTTCCATTTTTAGGTTATTCCTCCTTGGTGCTATGGAAAGGATGATGGATAGGCGAGTTTGATGGATAGGTGGCTCGGTGAAGATGCAAAGTTTGCTGCCAAGAGCAGCAAGGCCCGGGCTAACCGTGGAAAAGACGGGACACACGGCCAAGGAAACAGGAATCACTGGGGCTTCAAGGCCATGAAGGTATATGTATATGCATGATGCATTGTTGTTCTTCTTTTTACCGTTATGTTCTTATGTATGGCTAACTTCTATTTGACGTTGCAGGAGGACAAGTTGAAGAGGCCACTCTCAAACATGGAGTCATGGAAGATGGCCCGTGAGCGGAGGATCGCAAGGTTGGCAAGAGCGAGTACTACAGCAAGACCGAGGAGCACTTGGAGTCTTACACTCAGCAGTTTAAGAGGTTGCAGCCGCCTGGTGGTGGCCATCCAACCGAAGTCCCATTGACGCTACCCGTGTTTCGATGGCTTGATCACTCCTTCGGTCTCGTACACACGGCTTCGGGATACCAACCCGAGCCCGTTAGAGAGTACGGGGCGTTCGCTGCCTCCCTTAGCCCGCCAGCATGCTGTAAGTACTTCCCCCTTATCTTCTTTCTCTCTAACTTTCTCAGTTTATTTTCAGCACTGCACACTTAGAAACAACCTAAATTTTGTAGGCATATAAGGCCTTTGTCGAGCATAGGAATCTTGAGGTGCGGAAGTACTTGCAACAAGTGAAGGCAAACGATGATTACAACCGTCAAATGATGACAGTTAGTTTTGCCCTCTTAAAACCAAGCTAAAATTTGCACTTTCATTCCTTCTCACCTTCTAGTTTGCTTGTTTAACTAACATCCAGGCTATGTTGGCGTATTGGACTAACCGCACGGATCCACCACAAATACATGTAGGGGACCGGTGGCTCGACTCCTGCTTCGTCGACCCCAGTCACTCCAATCTGGCAAAGTGGTGCTGGTCTTGGCGGTGGTGGTCTTGGTGGTGGTGGTCTTGGCGGTGGTGATCTTGCCTGATGTCGAAGATGATACCCATGCCTGTGGCCGTCATGCCATACTTATCATGTTCCTACTTCGTAGTTTCTTTAGATGACGATGATGATGTTCCATGTCTTGAAATACTTATGTTCATGAAGTTTCAACATAGATGATCTTTAGATGATGAACTTGAGTATCTTTAGATGATTATGATGATCTTGAGTATCTTTAGATGATGAACTTGATGATGATCTGTCATATTTCTGTGATTGTATGCATACTGTCATATTTTGTGCTTTTGAATGCTGTCAAATGGATGAAAAGAGAGAAAACAGATAAAAGAAAATAAAAACAGAACAGAGAGCCCAGCGGCCCCCACGTGGCAGAGATATGCCAACGGCCTGGCCGTCGGCATAGATGACAGGAGAGCCCAGCGGCTGCCGCGTGTCAAAGATATGCCGACGGCCACGCGGCAGCCCGTGGTTGGCTAGCGTGATTGACGGCACCGTCTGTTGCCGTTTGGTGAAAATCTACGCCAACAGTGTTTCTATGCCGACGACCGTATGTTCGCCGTCAGCTTATATGTCTATGCCGACGGCTTTTCTATGCCGACGGTCTGACACAACTACGCTGACGTTATCTACGCTGAGGAGGATATGCCGACGGTGGCCGTCGGCATAGAGGTAGGCCGACGACAATGGGCCTAAGCCGAGCGCGGGCGGCCGTCGGCATAGCCTGTTAATCCGGTAGTGTCCGCCACTCGTCTCCTCTTCGTGCTCAACACATGGAATGGTCTGGTCAGCTGCCGGGACCGGGCTTTTGGAAGCCGACGGTGTCAGCGAAGCCAACTCTTCTTCGTCATCCTCATTTTCCTCGTCGGCGAGGGAGGCCCAGGACACAGGCCGCCCCGAGTTCAAACCAATGGCCGTCATCATTGAAGATCTGGACGCAGGCCGAAGAGGCGGCAAGGTGAACTCTGGATGAAGCTGGGTCGCTGCAGGCGACAAGTCGGAGTGGGGCTCTGCTGGGGCCGGGGACGAGCTGGAGTGGGGCGCTGTCGGTGCCGTCGGTGGTAGCCTGCAGGCGGCAGCAACAAGTGGAGCCGGAGCGAAGGGCGTGATTGAAGTCATGGACGTCGTCGCCTCCTTGGTGAGGGGCGCGCGGGACACCCTCCTCCCATGAATGGATGGGTCGGAGCGGCGGGAGGCAAGGGCGGCCGCGGCGAGAACGACTGCGGGCGCTGAAGCAGTGGGCGGCCGGGAGCCGACGCACGACACGGCAGGAGAGGTTGCCGCCGTCGCGGCCGACATGGATGCGAGCCGAGGTCGATGATCAGCAGCCATGGGGTCGCTCCGCGAAGAGAAGCACGCGAGCGGAGAGAGGACGTGGAGAGGATCCCGGATCTGGACAGAGCAGGCGCAGGGGAGGCTGGAGGTAGGAGATCAGGGCGGCGGCGCCGCCGCGGCGGGCGTGTTCTGTAACAGCCTGGATTTTGGCCCTTTTCTTTTTCTCTTGATTTATTTGGTTTTAGCTCTGTTTTTCTTTTTGGAGTGGTTCTATGGCTTTGCCACCTGGGAAATCATCCTCATTCCCCTTCCGAAGTGGCTAATCATTCTCAAAACCTTGCCAAGATCATGTCACTTCACTTCTTGACCAAACCCTAAACTATTTTTCTAGGGAAAATTCCTTTTTTCTATTAAAAGAATAACCCTATCTGCCCTAGGTTGTGAAGCAACCTATATTTCTGTCCATCCAAAAATCCCCAAATAATTCTCATAATTCCTCTCGGTCATATATAGCTCAAATATGTCCAGAAATTTCCTTGGCCAGTTCAAAAATAATTCCCCAATATTCCTTTTTCTATTCTACCCTGAATGGCACTTTGTGAAGGAAGTGTCATTTATATTTTTCCTAGTGGCTCCCAACCTTTTTTGGCATGCTTATATGTCCAAATAGTTGCCTCATGCACAAGTTCAACTTTATTTGCCTAGCTAATCTTCCTCAATGATTTTTCAAAGTTTTTGTCAAGACAGAAGGCTTTGTGAAGGAAGTACTAGCTAGGAGTATCCAAATGAGTTGAAATTTTGCACACTCCTTAATCTGCTCATATTAACCCCCTCCACCCATTTTCAGCCCCATCCAGCCATCTATGTGAGCACATGAGCAAATCATTGATTCTGGCAATATTTTCAGGTTGTGAAGCAAGTGTATTTTATATTGCTTCAAAAATTCTGATAAATTACCAGATCATTCTTATACCCATAAAACATCTCTCCACCCAATTTGGCATCATTTCATTGATCCATTTGATCACCAAAATTATTCCAAGTTTCTGGACAAAAATGATGTTTGCAAAGCAAGTGCCATTTTGGCTTGTCCATTTGGCATGAGCTTTTTACAGCATTTTTATGTCCATATAATGAGGATTTGCCAAGTTGCATCCCATTCTATAACACCATGTGAGTGCATCATCCAAATATTGATTCTGGACCAATTTTGGGGTTACACAACAACTATATTAGTTTGTGCTCCATTATGCTCCAAAACCTCCAGGATCATAGTCCTTCTGTAGCTAAGCACCCCAGACAACTTATTTGGCTTCAAGCAATTCCCTGTTGATCACCAGTGCACGGCTAAGTTTACTGCAGTAAACTTCAGAGCTCCATTCCAACCCAACCATAGTGCCTTAGATCAAGCCAATGACTCATTAATGCTCCACCCTGGAAGGAGTAGCTCCCAGACATAGTTTGCCATCCTCTACAGCCTTCCCTGTGCGTTGTCTCGTGGTGACCGCGTAGCAAGCAAGCCTGTGCGCGTGCTCTATGCGTAGTGGCCGCGTCCAGGGCGTCGTTTCTGCTTCGTCCATTCCCCTCTCTCGTCTTCGCGAGCGTGGGCATGTCCAGTGGCTGCATCTCGTCGTTGCTGTTCCCCTGGACCTCTCTCCCCCTCCGTCCGCTTCCTCACCGACGCAAACCGCCGCACGTCCATGGACGTACAGTGGAGATTTGGCGCTGCTCGTCGCCGTCATCATCCTCCCCGTGCTCCGTTGGCCTCCTCTGCCCCG
Organism: Triticum dicoccoides; assembly: GCF_002162155.2. NCBI lineage: Eukaryota > Viridiplantae > Streptophyta > Magnoliopsida > Poales > Poaceae > Triticum > Triticum dicoccoides. The sequence goes on from NC_041385.1 coordinate 710,815,991, forward strand.
TGAGCTCTCCACTGCTCCTCTTGCATCGTCTACCTCCGAGCTCGCGAGCGTGGCATGCGTCCGCGGCGTCGGACACGTATCTACAGCGGTACCAGCTTGGCACTCCTCCCCTTTGCCTATTTAAGGCCTCCTCCGAGCCCTCCAAGCGCTCCAAGCTCTCCGTCTCCCTCCAAGCAACCTCCCCGACCCATCCGTTCAACTCCAGGAGCTCCCAAGCCGCCCAATGACCGCCATGGCCGCCGCCCCTGCCCTCCTAAATCCAGTCAAGCCGGAGCTCTTCTCCTCCTTCTACCACCACCACTAGACCACCCAGACACCGGCACACCTCCCCAACCCCTCAGTTCGGCGCTAGAGTGCTTGTGGCCGCATGTCCCCAAAGTTTGCCGCTGCCATTGCTCTCTGCCTCCGTGGGGTGCCGCCATTCCGCTCATCCTCGGCGTTTGTTCTACGTCAGGATGGATGAGCGGCGTCCTCCTGACCCCGTAGGTGGTCCAAGCTCCACCTGGGGCAGCCCGAGTCGCCGGCGAGCGCCAACGCATGTCCAGCCATCGCCTCCTCTGTCGCCTCTCGTCGCGGCCGCCCAGCCCTTTCCCAGCACCAGCAGTTGGGCCAACTGCGTGCGGCTCTCCGCGCCCATCTCGCCGGTGTCCTCGGCTCGGCTGGGGGCTGCTGGAGCCGCCGTGGCCGTCGCCGGTGCTGCGCCCCTCCCCAGCTTCTCCTCTATCCCGTGCGGGGAGCGGGCGAGGAAGAAGATGACCGAGGCCAGGCGGGCCCCGCGTCGCCCCCGTCCCCACCAGTCAGCGAGGCAGGGGTCGGCCCCGCCCCTTCTAACGTGGATAAGTGGACACGGCTTTTGCCGTGTACACTTTCATCCACCGAAAGCGTATTTCCTCGAGTGTGTGTTCTGTTTTTCCTGTTAAGGGTCTGTGTGTGATGATTTATTTATAGATAGGTCCCTGGTAGAAAAACATTCATATCTTTTTAACCGTAGCTCCAAATCAGGTGATTCCAAAGCCTACTTTTTTGTTTCATCGAGCCCGTTCTGTTGATTTCATTTTCACTGTGATTTGGCACTATGAAAATGACCATTTTTCCCCTGCCCTTATTCAGCCCCCTCCGAGAGAGAACGTTTTCTGGCAATTCGGTCTGCGAGTTTCTCGCACTTTCTCCCGGTGATTTCTTCCACCCCAGGCAAGCCACACCCTCCATTTGCGTCACCGTAATGCAGTGACATGGTTTAAATTATTTGAACTTGTTTAAAATATTGCTTTAGCTACATGACTCTGTGCATGGCATTTTCTCGGAGTGTTATTTTGATCTTGCTGTTGCCATGCTATTGTTTGGATTACTAGGAGTTATGTTTGTAGTTGATGAGTATCATGCTGTAACTGGAGTATTAGTGGCTGGTATTATGATTACTTTCATGTTGGTATATGTTATTATATTTTGGAGTATTACTTTGGATGTCACGCTGCCTTTGGATTATTAGTGGTTAGTATGATTATCTTTATGATGATAGTTGATGTTTTGTTGCTTGGAGTATTATTTTTAGAGATGATGTTTACATGTGGATCTTAGTTGGATAGCTTGTTCTTGCATATTGGAGTAGTAGTATTATTGTTTTCAGATTCATCATAATAGTAGTGTTATGCTATCCTCGGAGTATTTTGGTATGATGATATTATGCTTGGATTATTTGTTGGGTATTGCTATGACTTGGATTATAGTTTGATAGTTGATATCGGAGTATCAGTTATCCCACTTATATTTTTGGGTTTAAATTCCATCATTTAGTTGGTCAGGTGCCACTGAACCGAGCTTTTCCAATGCAACCACATTTGCCTTTATGGGAAGGCCCTAATGCGGTCTATTGTCGTGCCTCTCGCCGGTGCCTCCAACGAGGGAAGGTTATGCACGGGCGCTACCCTGATCAGGTAGGACGGCATAAGCCTTGTGTGCGTAGTTGGTATTGAGATCTCTTGTCCCCGTTTGGGACCGTGTTGTTTTGCCACGAGGTGGCCTTTTTGCTACGACGGTGGCCGTTGGTGTCTGGGGTAGACATGGGGCCACCCATGACTTAGCCCAGTGGGGAGTGAGTCGGAGTGGCTGGGAGAGTGTCATGGCAGTAGATCGGTTTTGTCAGAATGCCGTTGGTCCACCCGAATGGGAGTGCGAGGGCATGGGTTCTGTGGTGTGGGTAAAGTGCGCTACCTCTGCAGAGTGTGTGTGTTTAATCTATTGATAGCCGCGTCCTCGGTCATGGGCATAAGTTCGTACCAGGTCACACCGTTCGATCAACACTCACATGACGGAATGACTTATAGGTGATGTATATGTTGATATTGTGAGGTGTAACAGTTTGGCAGGATGATGATGATGATGTTGGGATGATCTTGAGAAGGATCATTCAGTTTGTGATGCGGTCACGAGGTGATCATGTGGATGTTTCATTGTGATTTGTGAATGATCACCGTTCGGTTACGAGGTAACCCATTGAACCCAGTGTGGTTCCGTTTGTGATCCATGAGTGATCACCGTTTTGTTTTGGTCATGAGGTGATCGAGATGGTATATTTCTTGGCCGGTTAGCCAAGTGTGAGATGGTTCATGTGGTACTTGAGATCTGAGATGATGACTTATCAGTATTCTAGTAGTTCATATCATGATTATTAGTTGCTTCATTAGGGTAGCTGTTAATTTAATTAATCTGTTTAATGCTATGTTATTGTCTTGCCTTGATGCTTTTGGTTGTTGTGAGCTTGCAAGTACATTCAATGTGCTGACCTGGCGTGTCATGCCAGATTGCAGGTGATGCCATGATTGCTTGATTGCTTGTTATGGTTTCCGTTCGTGCGAGCTAGATCGTGTCCCAGCCAGAGTCCCTGCAGAGTGGAGTTCACTACCTTCATCATGGTTCCGCTGCTAGAAGATTTCCGCTGCTACAAGTTGTTCTGCTGCTAGCATAGAGCAAGTGTAGTATCGCAGACGTAGTGTCGCCATGCTGATGTGAACCTTTGTAACATCAGACCTATGTATTTATCCTTTGTAATAAGAGCTGATTTGTTCTATGTCAAGCAGTGCCGTATTCCAGAAGACTTCATCTCGATCTCTAGGCTAGAATACGGGGCGTTTTGGTTTCTCTGAGCCGGGGTGCCACATGCTTGATATTAGAGCAGATCTGGCTATAGGGTGCCCTAGTCAGCGCGAGCGGTAGAAACCAGTAGAAATCGGTAGTATAGAGTCTGGCTTGATGATTGCATTTGGTTGCTGCATTTGTTTGTTGCATAGCATGCATATAGCCTTAGTATTTGTGATAACGGTTTATCTAGTGAGTGTAGCTGGCATCAGTTCGGATCCACTACAGCTCAACCTTTGCATTTCTCCAGTTCCCCTTTCTTTCAGTGTTTGGTGTCATTTCTGTCCCAACAGAGTGATGCCAAGTGATCCCGACACTGTTTGCAAAAATGGTGCTCAGGTATCGCGCCGATGTCTTTCTTTCAGCCCCGTCTATCGTTTCGGTGATGGACATGCTTCTATCCCAGATCATTCTTTTATTTTGTCGTGTTGGCAACCCTTAATGATCTTAGTTATCAAAAAAGGGCAATGTCAGCAGCCTCAGTTTTTCCCCGCTATCCTCTTTCTTAGACGAGTACAAATCTTTTTACGTCCGCTTGATAATAATGTGGTTGCGGCCTTTGTGTCCCACTACATGATTACCGAGTACGTCCTAGTCTCCGAGCTAGTCCAGGTTGCTACCTGGCTAAGCTAGCACTTGGTGTAGCGATGTTTACACCAATTCTTCCACACATTTATTCGTCCTCGTGCACATCATCACATCATGTTGATCGTAGAACCGGAGATCCCGCGAGATTTGTGTGCTTAAGTAGGCATGCATATTGTGTGACTAGCAGTAATATGTGACATTAATCGTGTGTGAATTGATTGTTGTTGTGTGCTTTTGTTTAGTTGAGTTTTCTTTTGCTTCTTTCTTTTTTTTTGGGCCCCGGTGTTACATTATTTTTTTCCCTATAAAGAGTTGCTCATCCACCGACACCGGGCTCAAAGAAGCAATAAGGATTTCAGGTATTTGGAAGAAGCTCAGCTAGACATTATTTTCTACACAGTCAATTGCATTATGGTATTAAAATCTGCTCAGAATACCAATGGTGTCTTGGATTGACTATCAACATCGAGTCTACATCAGTGCAAAATCCTCACAACAGTTATGATCCAGCCAGCAGAAAGACAAGTCAGTTGCAAGATCAATAGCATGTTTTCATACAGAGGTACGGATCATATACAAAGTTTTGTCTCAACAATGCATGATGCTTGAAATATGTTACTATCCGAGATAAAGTTAGAATGAGGAAGACAGTCAAACCATTTTTCTCATGCAAATAATCAGCCTCAGAATATTGTGGGCGTGTGTATGGATTTCAGTCTGCATATCAGTATGAAGTTTTGGATATAAGAAACCCAGTATTATTCCACACGCTATTGAAAGAAATTTATGGGGCAAGGCTCCTCAATTTTTCCTCAGCATGATATGTGAACAATTTTGGTCCACGATACCCAGTCTTTCACAGCAAGACACCTCAGTAAAGGCTTCTGACAGACAGAAATGAAATTTTCTCAACAAGCAAACCCAAGGGAATCTTCTCACGTACAAAACTCAGGCTTCTCTAGCACAATAATCAGACCAAGCTTCGTGTGTAAGCTATATAGCCTTCTTCTGCACGATACCCAGACAAAAGATTTGAGCAGAAGTTAACAAGTCATCCTCAGCAAGCTACTTGGATGGATTCTCTCGTAAGCCACCCAGTCCGCGTCACTACCGCAATATTGCACCATCCTCAGAGATTATATGAAGAGTTGCCAATTTATGGCAGTACCGCTCAAGAATCAGACTCGCAACATTTTTGTCAGAAGCACAAATCAGTCAAGGCACGAGTCTTCTTCAGAAATCAAGTGTTTGGTTACATATGATTCTTATATATGGTGAGCATGCATCCCCAGTCATATCATTCACTCATACGAGATGCGGCAATGATCCAACAGATATACCTAGCAAAGTAAGGATCCCACAACCTCATGAGTCAGGAAAAGGAAAATAAGTAGAAATACATCTCATGTAATACAAGGATCGAAAATATTTGGATATGACATCACAGAATCAACAGTCTTGACAATGGTCATCAAGGTCATTATTCCCACAACTAACAAGGAGATATCATAAAACTTTGTCACCTTCTTGTGTGATTAGCCTCAGCAATGAGCACGGTACAACTACAAACCTCGGGTATATGTCATATGTGTGCAGACCCAGGTAAGAGAACAAGCACAAGGAATAATGTAAAAAATATTGCACTAATCACGTCCATGGTCATATGAAGAATCAAGGACATATGTGTCCAAGCTATTTCAGCAAGGTATCCTGACAAAGAAACTCATGACCGTAAGAAGGATTAGACTGACAGCAAAGGTATGATGATTTTTGCACGACCATCAAGGTTCAGATACCCAAATCAGTTGGAGGCCATAATTCCATATAGATCCACGAAGGCATACTCTTAGCGGCCTACTCTATTTACAAGGATTTTCATATCCCACTGACTCGCTTGACATGGTTAGTGTGGAATATCCAAGTCTGTTATGTCAAATCCAAGATACCTTTGCAACCTCAGCAGTTTGACCTCATCAGCAGTATTAAAGCATATCACAGCCTATTACCACAGATTGTGTCATGGAATTATCACGTCAGATGTCCTAGTGAAAGGACTTAGTCGTGGAGCCATCGCGGTCGGGTTAGCTTAGAGGGGTTAAACTGGACAAAGGACACGTGGAGTTTATACTGGTTCGGCCCCTTGCGGTGAAGGTAAAAGCCTACAATCTAGTTGTGGTGTTTTTGATGTGGTCTCGATTACCAGGGAGCAAAAACGCTTTGCCTAGTTCTTGATTTGTTGTTTCTTGTCCCTGAACCGCCGCCAGGTCGTCCCTATATATATATATATATATATAGGTTGATGCCCGACCGGTCTACAGAATCCCGAGAACGGCTCATACAAGTGTCCGGCTCGGTTTCTTCTTTTCCCTAACTTACAATACAAGTTACATCTATGGCGGTTTACTACTATGGGCCCTAATCCGCCATTGGGCTCTGGGCCTCTAAGCCTCCATAGTTAAAGCGCCATAACCTTCATCTTCATGGGCTCTTCTACAGGACTCCTTGTGAGTGTAATCCGGCCCCTCCTAGGCGGTTTAACTCAGTAGTCATATCCCCAACATTATGCCCCAGATTGGTTTGAACTTGTTCATGTCAATCTTCAACTTAGAGAAATTCTGATTCGAACATCTTCGTGTTGACCTTGTAAACCGTCGTGATGTCATCTTCTAGAGTCATCATAAACCACCATGACGTCATATGCGTAAAAAAACCTATAAACATTTCCCTTTATTAATTGAGCTCCGAATATCAAGGTGACAGCTGTGCCCTATTCTCCTTTTTAGGCTCCTCGATTTCCACGCCGGCTTACTTATCCATTTTCCTTATAAATAGGACCAGACGGTCTCTTTCTTTTCTCTTCCATGCCTTTTCGTCTCTTCTTCTTCCTCATGACCCCAAAGAGCCAGAGCTTCGTCGCCGCCGTCGACCTTCACATCTGCACCAACAAGGCCGCTGCATCAACCTGTTCTTGACCAGATAAACTGTGATGCACCTTCGCTGCCTTGCAGCACCAGTAAGTACTCCTCTTCCCAACTATCAAATCTGCATTAGGGTTCCACTATTCTTCGGTGTTCTTCATTGTTCGTCCTTTTTCTCTCTTAGATCTCATAACTTGATCTGAAACTGATAATAAAGGCATGCGGTAGTAGTTCAGTGCCCCTAGTCATCCTCAGAAACCACTTTTTATCACATGAGATCCCGTTCAAACATATGCGCTCTTCTGCTGTCGCGACCTTTAGGTTTAAAGTTTCTCCCCTTTTGTAGAAATGTGGTAGATCCGAAATTATCACACCAAGTTGTAAAACCTATTTGTGCAACACTTAAGAGAATTTCAGATATGTCCCTTCCACACCATTGTAGACAGTTTAACCATTAAAAGTTGATAATCCGTCAGGTACCATTAGCCCTCTCTTAAACCGCCAGCTTTACCTGAACATCAGTATCCAGTTTAATGTGCACATATGCTCTGGTTGAATCCCCCGGTTTGACACCGGTTTATACATATCAATCTTGAACCGTGAACCGGCATTTGAACTTCTTTTACAGCTTGTCATCAACAATGGCCAAACAGTTCTCTGCTTGCAATTGGGTCTGTTCCCGGGTCACTAAAGAGCAGCTGACTGGGTACGTTTTGACTGGCGCTTTAGCAAAACAGGAAACCATTCATTGGAGGGTCCCAGGTATTGAATGTCCTCCTGAACCTCAAGACGGAGAAGTAGTTGTGTTTGCACATCATCTGGACCAAGGGTTTAGCCCTCCCGGATCAAAAAAATTCCGTGATGTACTTGCCAGCTTTCAACTCCATCCTCAAGACATTGGACCAAACTGTGTGTCCAACCTTTGCAATTTTCAAGTGTTTTGTGAGGCTTACCTGCAAGAGGAACTGACCGTTGACCTTTTCAGAGACTTCTTTCACTTGAACCGCCGTACTGAATTCACCGACGGCCCCAATACTGAACTTGGCGGGGTATCGATTCAAAAAAGGAAAGAAGTGAATTTTCCTCATGCCAAACATCACAGGCACCCCAAGGATTGGAACCAAACTTGGTTTTACTGCTGAAACACTGCTCCTGAAGATGAAAATCCTCTGTCGGGTTATCGTGCTCACTGGCTCAGTAATGAACATCCACTACCTCAACGGTTGACTGCCAAGGAATGAATGAAATATGCCACACAAATTTCTGAGATCCGGGCTTTTATGGCAAATGGTTTAACTAGTGTCGATCTTGTCCGCTGCTGGGTTTCATGGAGTATCTTGCCTTTAAGCCGTCGTCCCGGTTTAATGTGCGAGTACACAGGAGATTTGAAAGACCTTGAACGTCATATTGACATTCACTTGACCGATGACGAGATTACTGAGTCCGTCAAGAAGATGTTGGATGAACCGGTAGCTGAATGCAGCAAAACTGGGCTACATCCATTCTGTGCTTTCAACAAACCGCCATCTGTAAGAATTGCATTTTTTTGTTTTAATCCACCCTCTTTTGACACTTTCTGATAGCCTTTATGTTTACCTTTGCAGAGCAATGATCCGTTTTGGAAGAGGAAACCGCAGGACAAACCAGCCAAACCACAAGACAAACCGGTGAGAGCGCCTCGGGCTAAGTCCAAGGTCACCAAGAGGCCTTCCAAGAAGAGAACCGCCGAGTCCCCTGATCCGGCCGAAGATGTTGATGACTCAGAAACAGAGGTAGAACTTGATTCACTTGGTTCACTTTTCATGCACCTTATTGTCAATGACCATTATCAGGATGATGCGGAGGCCAGCTGTGCTGACAATGTCGAGGTAATTTCCCTTTCCTCTGATTCAGATCATGTGCCAGTACAAAAAATCCGCCGCGCAATTCGGAAAGTAAAGCATTCACATCCTCTTGCTTATTTGGATCCACACTTTTCTTTGAAGACACAACAACATGAGGCTCGTCGCACAACCCGGCATAGTGGCCAACAAGTTACTTCCTCCGGTTTACCAGATACTCCGGATCGAAAACGCCGACCAGAGGTCTCTTGTACTTCTAATATTTGTTTTCCCAAGGTAGGCTACTTCCAACAACTACTTAATCCGTCTGACTCGAATTATCAGGGAACTTCCAACTCATCCTCTGGCGATTCCTCAACCACATAGATGCCTCTACTCAAGACCGTTCCTGGGTAAGCATGATATACTTACTTTTATATATTGCTCCGGTTTACTGTACTAATCTCTGTATTTATTCTTTCCAGAGCCAAAGCCAGACTTAGCTAGAAAGCTAAGCTGACTATTCCAACTGATGATAATCAGACCCCTGAACCGGAGAAGACCCCTGAACTTCATTATCCGAATGTTGATGCTGTCCAAGAAGATCCAGTACCTCTGGTTCAAGATACTTTTACTGAACCGGACGAGAGAAATGTGATGAACCAGCCTGCTGATCTGCCAAGCCCAGCCAAGGATGAAGATAACCTGTCAAACCCAGCCAGGAATACTGACAATCCGCCAAGCCCAGCCAAAGGTGGTGGTGATGATGTTGTCATTACTGGTACTGGCCATACTGTTCCTGGTAACCCGGTTGCCTTATCGAAGCATACCGCCAAGGAAGAATTTTCTGCTATGGGCAAGTGGAAAACAGATTTATCCACCTGTGTTAACCTCAATGCTCAGGAACTTCACTCGGGATTTCTAAACCACCTGTATACAAGCCGTGATTATGAGGCTAGTTTAGTCAACTTGATGAAGGAGCGCTATAAGGTAATTCCTGTTCCACGTTTCATAGAGTTCTTCCGTTTGCTTTATATCAACTCCATTGTAGCCCCCAAGGGCCGGTTTATCTTGTGAAGATGAACCGGTACTTTAATAAGAAAAAATTCAAATGTGTAGCCCCCAAGGGCTGGTTTATCTCTTGCAGATGAACCGGTACTTCTGGTGATAAAGCTTATCCTTGTTGAGTTCCTTCACATCCATCTGATCAAATAAGCATTAGCCCCCAAGTGCCAAGATGAATACTTGTATTGAGCCTTGGGACTTAAACTAGCAGTTAGGAAGAAACAATCCGCATTAGCCCCCAAGTGCCAAGTGTATAACTTGTTATCACTACAGGAATCAGCTACTTTGCCATCTGCCACGGCAGACGGCAAAGGCATGGACGGCGGACGGCAAAGGTCTTTGCCGTCTGCCGCGGATGGCAAAAGAAGACGGCAAAGTAAGGCCCGGCAAAGAGCTACTTTGTCGTCCGCTTCGGGCGGCTGACGGCAAAGAGGCCTTTGCCATTAGCAGCGGACGGCAAAGAATGCGCTGTTACTCCGTTAGGTGGCTAATGGAAGGCCTTTGTCGTCCACCGCTGACGGCAAAATTTGTCCGGCCTTTGCCGTCTGCCAGCAGATGGCAAAGAGGCTTTGCCATCTGCTGGTAGACGGCAAAGGACCTATATTGCCCCATTTAATTCTGTTTTTTCTTATATCAATTCATTTTCATAGAAAATCACACACACATACGGACGCGCGCACACACACACACACACACATGAACAAAAACTAAATATCTATACATATACATGGTTTCATCAATATTACACAGTTTCATCCATAGGTAGCAAGTTTCACAGAGTCAAAAGAAAACTAAAGACAAGCACTCCATATCTGAAATTACAAGAAATGACCTAAAACTAAATATCTATTTTCCTAAAAACTATCTTATTACTAAGATCTTCTCTGGATCTTCTTCTTTTCTTCCAACCTGCATAACAAAAGCACTAAGAAATAGAGAATGGGTTAGGAGTAGAAATGTAGAATTTCACTTGGTGAAATGCAATGTTCAGTTTTTATGTAAGTTTAACACATGGAAAGCTGGAGAGCATGCTGAGAGTTTTCTTGCCTGAGAACCAGGGCAGCCACCAATGGGCCAGCCAACGGGCCAGTTCACATCCTTCTGGTACTCCTGCTCAATTCCATACATGTTTGGGTTCAGAGATAAGCCTAATCAATGCTCTAACAGTAAGTAGATAAGGATACAAATGTGGAAACCGCCAAATTTTGTGGTCCTTCAACCCATTTTTGGTACCGATTTCTGTCTGTATCTGCTAAATAAATCTGTAATTCCAGGGACATCAATTTTACTCTTATCTTCCTAACTCATTTCCATCTGATGCAAAGTGAGTGCGGTGTGGTACTAATCTATATTGTACAACTTATTATGTTCTCACATGTGTATGTGTGTTAAGACACAAGAGCACTACTACAACTTTATATGAAACACCGCAACAACAAAAAACTTGAAATATCGACGGAGGTATTCGTACCATGTCTCCTCAGCTGCAACCTTCGGGGTGTTGAAGATCTTGGTAGCATTGTGCCTCTTGTTGGTGGGGATTGGAACACCTTCTGGTGTGTAGCAGTCGCACATAACCTACAAGGGAGTAATAAATAGGAAAAGATCAACAAACCAACGACTTTGCGCCAAATACAATAGAAACTTGGCCTCTGATTTAGCTGAAGCTTTTTTTTCTTAGTTCAAGTATTTAAGATTTGTGTTAGTCAAACAGTTGTCTGACAGGCCAAGTTGTTTCTCTGAAGAGACAGTCTCATAAGCAATTAATTATGAGCCAAGTAGGTCAACTAGTGGAATTTTAGGGTGTTTACACAACAGGGCGCAAACACCTGGTTATTTTGTCCACCAGATCACACGCATGTCCAAGCACATCAAACAGCTACAAAATTCAGTTTTCATTTTTAAATTGAAGCCACAAAATTCAGTTTTATTTTTAAAATTTAGCAGTGCCCAGAAACAATGTTTTCCTGTGATTTCTTTTCAAAGACCCATCTGCATCTTACTTTTCCTACTTTATGGCATCCAGCATCTTTGGTGCATAAAAAGTTTGAAAGAAGCATGGAAGATAAAAAGTAGCGAGGACTTACAAGGAGGTTGTCACCCCTCCTGAACGGGTCCTTGAAAATGGCCTGGGGGATTCAACAGAGTCAAAAAGAAAAAACAGCTTGTAAGCAAACAAGGAAAGTAGAAATACCGTAAGTCAAATAAATAAAAGCATTAGAGAAGGCGAGATAATCGTTTTATTAGTCTTGCTAAGTCTCGGTCGACTAAAACTTGGTCATGTCTCCGTCGATGCTATATACATGAGACCATACATTAATATTCGTGCAAAGTTTAGTTTTCAGATTTTCCTTTTCCTTTCTTACAAAGATATATCACTTCACTGAGACTTTGACTGAGACCTAGCTACGCCCTTCTTTTATATAAGAAACTGTTTTTAGACTAGCCTCCAATTTATACATACTTCATGTACATTTTTTTGCATCAGCAACAATGTCATTGTTCTAACATTTTCCCATTAGTTCATGGATGGAATCGAAGTTGTTGCCAACTGCAGGTACTACAGCAAATCAGCTCGTATAAGCATTACAGTTATGCTCATGAATCATGCTTACTAAGCAGCATCAGCATCACAATCTACGCCGCATCACGTGATGCCAACAAATGCATTCTGTGTTAGTTTATCTTAGGGAAACTTCGTACCTCTTTATCCAGCCATGGGCCTGTGGCTCGTCGTGCCTCGTTGACTGCTCTGATCTGCCGCCGACAAGTCGAGAGACAGGCAGGCACCGTTCAGGTCTAGTTGGAGTACTGGCAGCGCTTCCCCCACCTTCCCAATGCTGGACTTGGCTGCTCTGTCTAGCAGATGTGCCACCGCATGCGCTGCCTGCGTGTACTCACCGCCCCCAATCGCCGGCAGGGGAAAACAAGGCAAAATCCCTGAGAAACGCTCACACCCAATGAGTCAACAATCCAGAAAAACAATTGATGGCAAAAAAGAATACCTGGCTACTAGATCTGATAGGAACTCGAATCCGTTCCCCCTCAGGGCCGGGCCTGGAGGAGCTCCGTGCTCGGCTCCCATGGCGGCGGCGGATCTCGAGGTCGGGGCGACCGACGACGAGGCTTCCACGGTGGGGCAGCGAGCTTGTGGGGAGGTGGACGCGGCGCAGGCTGCAGCGTGAGGCGGCGGGGCTCCTGGGGTCCGTGAGGTGGCGGTGCGCACCGGCGGGCGGAGGCGAGGTGGCGCAGCGGTGCGGGATCGAGGGAGGCGGGTTCGGGCGGCACTCGGCTGTGGGGCAGGCGTCGCCGGCCTTCTTGCTGGGGCAGACGGCGTCGACGGACACCCCGTACGCCCCGCACGAGGGAGAGGGAGAGACGAGCGGGAGAGAGAGGTGTGGGGGGGGGGCAGAGACAGAGGGGATAGTGATAGAGGAGGTGGGGGCACCGTTCTTTTTACCCGCAAAAAAAATAGTCCCACCTCTTTGCCGTCTGCCAGCAGATGGCAAAGAATCTTTGTCGTCTGCCAGCAGACGGCAAAGAGGGGGTTGGACCATTGCAGTGTACTGGGACCCCACCAGCACCTGTTTGTCGTCCGCTGGCAGATGGCAAAGTTTCTTTGCCGTCCGCCAGCGGACGGCAAAGAAATGACAGATGGCAAAGACCTTATTTGTCGTCTGCCAGTTCTTTGCCATGTGTTGTTTGGTAGCTGATGGCAAAGACCTTCTTTGCCGTCCGCAAGCAGACGGCAAAGGACTGGCAGACGGCAAATAAGCTAATTCCAGTAGTGTATGTGCTTGGGACTTTGAAAAAGTATTACCAACTTACTATCTGTCTTTTGCAGGCTGACTTAACCAGCAAGGATTCCCAAATCGCCGACCTCCAGGAAAACATTAAGTCCCAGCAAGCCGAAACCTCCAATGCCAAAGATGAACTGAAGGGCGCTTTAACATCCATGGAGCAACTGAAGGATAGCTTCAAGAACGAGCGGGCGGGCTGGGAGACTAAAAAAGCCACCTTGCTGAAACGGGCTAAAGATGTTGAAGCGACACTTAAACCAATAGCAGAAGAACTGAGTGGATTAAAGCGGCAAATCAATGCAATGACTTCTGCTATCTTTGGTAAGTATTCTTCTTTAGCTTTTTAGTAAACATCTTTGACACTGCGGGTTTAACAGCAATTTCTTAAACCGTTGCAGGTAGTTGTGTTGCTCATCTTGGCTCAGATATGCGGAAGAAGTTGAAGGCTGCCTACACTTTGATAGAGCAGTTGTATACCAGCGCTCAACGGGTCATCTGCGCAGCCTCATATAATAAACCACCGCCAACCCTAATCAAAGATACATTGGCCAGATTATCCATGACTCCTGCCCAGCTAGAAGAGGTGAAGAAATCTGCTGCAAGGGCTGGCGCTTTATCTGCCCTGACTCAGGCCAAAGCTTGGATATCTAATCTTGATCCAGAAGATATTGGAAATGACTATCCTAGCCAAAAAGATGACGGGTCAGATTTTGACAATGAAGCCCTCAAGGCTTTGACAAAGGAGATGCGCCCGCTTGCAAGAAGATTGGCCGAAGAAGTTGATTTGTCTGTCCACCGGTCCAACTATGACGCGGACAACAAACGGATTGATGCATCTGTGAATGAAGTGCAGAATCTGATCCCGCCAATCCGTAAGCACACTTATGCCCCTGACAATGAACCGACAGATCTTATAAGTGATGAAGCTGTCTTTCGACCTTTGTCTAGACTTGACTGGGAAAACATTGACTTCCAGCCAGTGGATGGGGAGGAGGGTGAACCGGCGCAGGATGATCCATCAACTTCACGTCAACCAGGTGACGAATCATGATCCGGTAGCCGGCCTGATTTCCGCAGATTGTGTTCTGTGTGACAAACAGTCATTATTTTGGGCATCGAAACGCCTTGTAATAGGCTAGTTGGAATACTTTGATCTACTGCCATCGTGCACTGCTACATGACACTGTTTAATCCGCCATGATTGTTGCTATGCTTGCTTATATACCTTTATAATTTCATGCAATCCTTTGCTTCTGCACAAAAAAGCTGTCCTGGCGGTTTACAGCCGGACGGGTCATAATGCCCAATACAAAGCCTGGTTTATAACTAAGGCCGCAAGAATATCAAAATATGAAATATATCATACCTGTGACATTGAATCATATTGTTGGTTTACCAACTTGATTGTAGTAAGGGTGATGATCCAAATCTTGAGTGTTGATAACTCCCACCATGCAGTGCTGGTGTATAATAAGCCATGCCGGGTTATGATAAACACCGAATGATCATCCTGGCGACGTATAGTCAATGCCAGACCGGGTTAATAAACACTGGTTTATAATTGAATATGGTCTGACAACTTGTAGCTGAAAGCCAAGCGGTTTAACAAACACCGGGTTTAATGTGATGACCGATAGCCATGCCGGGTCAATAGATGCCGGTTCATCATAAAACCTTATCAAAAGAGAAAAATCTTTACAAAGGCAAATAAAACCGTGTAGTCGAGGCTTTTCAAGGGCTGCCATGCCCAAATTCGAGCCTTTTCATGGGCTGCCAGGCCGCTGAGATAAACCATTTTTGCAAAGCCTTTCAAGATGGGCCTCCAACTAACCAATCGTTGTTTTAACTTTGACAAGTTCAGGGTCTATATAAGATTGACTTGTCAAACGTTCGGCGGGTCATGCCAGGATTACCTGGAAAGGAGTGGCTTACTTGATGAAGGCAGGTTAACCCGGGGTTTTAGGTGAATACACCAGGCTTCCAAGCCGTGCTTGATAGCATATTATAAGGGTCCTTTCAAACTCTTTGTTGCATTGCACAAAGAGCCCGCAAGTAACTTTGTGAGCTGTGCTCAATGGGTGCCTACGTTTGAGTTGTGCGTAGCAACAAGACTCTCTTTGGCCCCTTGGGTGTGAAGCTCCCAAGCTTTATTGTGGCGTCATAGCCGGATTAATAGGCAAAACTCCGCTTTGTCAGCCGAAGCCCCCATGTAATCAAGAAACATTGGAAAAACAGCAAAGACCCTGCTTATAGCAAGGGTGCCGGTTTATTATATTGATCATAATATATACATTGTCAAAATATGTACATAAGAGGCGCCTATGGCTCAGGTGTAGTAAGGCCGAAGGAGAGCTATGTTCCACGGCCGCCGGGTCTCCTCCTTAGATTTGTGTGAGTCTACGTGTTCTCGAACATCGATGAGGTAGTATGATCCGTTGTGTAGATTCTTGCTGACCACAAAGGGTCCTTCTCAAGGTGGGGATAACTTGTGCATATCGGTCTGATCCTGGATGAGCCGAAGCACTAAGTCGCCTTCTTGAAAGGTTCTTGTTTTAACCCGGCGGCTGTGATAACGCCGCAGGTCTTGCTGATAAACCGTCGAACAAGCCAATGCCATGTCCTGTTTTTCATCTAACAGGTCCAGTGCTTCCTGACGTGCTTGCTCGTTGTCCGCTTCAACATAATTGGCAACCCGAGGTGAGTCATGACGAATATCACTTGGGAGTACCGCCTCTGCCCCGTAAACCATGAAGAAAGGTGTATATCCCGTAGATCGATTGGGGGTGGTGTTTATGCTCCATAATACAGAAGGTAATTCCTCCACCCAACAACCCGGCGTCCTTTTCAAAGGAACCATAAGCCGGGGCTTGATACCCTTCAAGATTTCCTGATTAGCTCTCTCGGCTTGACCATTAGACTGGGGGTGGGCCACTGATGACACATCAAGCCAGATGTGCTCTCATTGACAGAAATCCTCCATCTCACCTTTGGAGAGGTTCGTGCCATTATCTGTGATGATGCTGTGTGGAAAACCGAAGCGGAAAATCACCTTCTTGATGAATTGAACCGCTGTGGCTGCATCACACTTGCTTACTGGCTCCGCTTCAACCCATTTAGTAAACTTGTCAACCGCCACCAATAGGTGTGTCTTCTTATCTTTGGACCGCTTAAAAGGTCCTACCATATCAAGCCCCCAAGTAGCAAATGGCCAAGTGATTGGAATCATCCTTAGCTCTTGAGCCGGAACATGATCTCGGCGTGAAAATTTCTGACAAGCGTCGCACCGCTTTACCAAGTCCTCAGCATCAGCATGAGCCATCAGCCAATAGAAACCATGATGAAAAGCTTTAGCAACCAAGGATTTTGAACCGGCGTGGTGACCACAGTCTCCTTCATGGATCTCGTGCAAAATCTCTTGCCCCTCTTCAGGAGAAACACAGCGCTGGAACACACCTGAGACACTGTAGTGGTGTAACTCACCATTGTGAATAACCATGGACTTGGACCGCCGGACTATCTGTCTGGCCAAAACTTCATCTTCTGGCAACTCGCACCGGTTCATATACGCCAAATAGGGAACCGTCCAATCCGGAATAATATGTAAAGTGGCCACTAACTGTGCCTCCGGATCAGGAACAGCCAAGTCCTCCTCTGTAGGCAACTTAACCGACGGGTTATGCAAGACATTCAGAAAGGTATTGGGTGGCACCGGTTTACGCTGAGACCCTAGTCGGCTTAAAGCATCTACTGCTTTGTTTTTGCGCCGATCAATGTGCTCAACCTGATAACCATTGAAGTGACCAGCCACAATATCCACCTCTTGTCTGTAGGTCGCCATGAGTGGATCCTTAGAGTCCCAAGTACCGGAAACTTGCTGAGCCACCAGATCAGAGTCTCCAAAGCATCGTACCCGGCTTAAGTTCATTTCCTTAGCCACACGAAGACCGTGGAGCAAGGCCTCGTACTCAGTTGCATTGTTAGTACAAGGAAACATTAAGCGGAGAACATAAGGATTTTTATCACCTCAAGGGGAAGTAAGGACAACTCCAGCCCCTGAGCCCTCCAATTGCCTGGACCCGTCGAAGTGGATAGTCCAGTATGTGTTATCCGGTTTGTCTTCCAGTGCCTGCAACTCTGTCCAATCATTGATGAAGTCGACAAGCACTTGAGACTTGATAGCTGTTCGAGGCATATACCTCAACTCGTGCGGTCCAAGCTCAATAGCCCACTTTGCAACCCAGACAGTTGCCTCCTTGTTCTGAATTATATCGCCCAAAGGACCAGAAATGACCACTGTGATGGGATGGCCGTGAAAGTACTGCTTAAGCTTCCGACTCGCCATGAAAACCCCATAAACCAGCTTCTGCCAATGCGGATATCTTTGCTTTGACTCGATGAGCACTTCACTGATATAGTAAAACGGCCTTTGAACCGGATATTCCTTCCCAGCCTCCTTACACTCGACCACAATAGCCACGCTGACAGCCCGGGCATTAGCATCCACATATAATAACAGCGGCTCGTTGTCAACCGGAGCGGCAAGGACCGGCGGTTCAGCCAACTGCCTCTTCAAGTCCTCAAACGCCGCATTAGCAGCGTTACTCCATACAAAAGTGTCTGTTTTCTTCAACATCTCATACAGAGGGATCGCCTTCTCTCCCAAACGGCTGATAAACCGGCTCATGGCTGCAATTCGAGCCGCCAGACACTAAACATCATTGATACACGCCAGTTTAGCTAGAGACGTAATAGCCTTCATCTTTTTGCGGATTAGCCTCAATGCCCTTGTTAGACACCAAGAAACCTAAGAGCTTGCCTGCCGAAACACCGAAGATGCACTTGGCCGGATTGAGCATCATCTTATACACCCGAAGATTGTCAAAGGTCTCCTTCAAGTCTTCAATCAATGTCTCCTTCTTCCTGGACTTGACCACAATATCGTCCACATACGCATGAACATTGCACCCAATTTGGGTATGAAGACAATTCTGCACACAGCGCTGATAAGTCGCCTGGGCACTCTTGAGCCCAAAGGGCATAGATACATAGCAGAAGGCTCCAAAGGGAGTGATGAAAGTTGTTTTCTCCTGGTCCTTAACCGCCATCTTGATATGATGATAACCAGAATAAGCATCCAAGAAACCTAAACGCTCACAACCTGCCGTAGCATCAATGATTTGAACAATACGAGGGAGAGCAAAAGGATCGCCGGGCAAGCTTTGTTCAAGTCCGTGTAATCCACACACGTGCGCCAAGTGCCATTCTTCTTAAGCACTAGCACCGGATTGGCCAGCCACTCTGGATGAAAAACCCCAATGATAAACCCAGCAGCCAACAGCCGGGCTACCTCTTCACCAATGGCCTTGCGCCTTTCTTCGTTGAAGTGACGAAGAAACTGCTTGGTCGGTTTAAACTTGGGATCAATATTGAGATTGTGCTCAGCGAGTTCCCTCGGTACACCTGGCATGTCAGAAGGCTTCCATGCAAAGATGTCCCGGTTCTCACGGATGAACTCGATGAGCACGCTTTCCTATTTTGGATCCAGATTAGTGCCGATATTAAACTGTTTGGATGAATCGCCAGGAACAAAATCAACAAGTCTAGTCTCATCAGCCGGTTTAAACTTCAGTGTTGGGTCATGCTCTGTGGTGGGCTTCTTCAGAGGAGTCATATCTGCCGGATCAACATTGTCCTTGTAGAACTTCAACTCTTCTGCCGCACAAACCGACTCAGCATAAGCCGCATCACCCTCTTCGCAATCCAAAGCGATCTTATGGCTCCCATGTATTGTAATGGTCCCCTTATGACCCGGCATTTTGAGTTGTAGATAAACATAACAGGGCCTTGCCATGAACCTTGCATAAGCCGGCCGTCCAAACAAGGCGTGATATGGGCTCTAGATTTTCACCACTTCAAAGGTTAAGGTTTCTGACCTGGAATCACGGTCATCTCCAAATACCACCTCCAAGCTTATCTTACCAAAAGGGTACGCCGATTTACCTGGTACCACTCCGTGGAAAATAGTGTTTGACGGTTTAAGATTTTTATACGTCAATCCCATGCACCGGAAGGTTTCATAATACAGAATATTGATACTGCTGCCTCCATCCATGAGCACCTTGGTGAACTTATAGCCTCCAACCTGAGGCGCCACCACCAAAGCCAGATGACCCGGATTGTCAACCTAGGGTGGATGATCCTCTTTGCTCCACACAATGGGCTGTTCAGACCAACGTAAGTAACATGGCACTTCCAGTTCAACAACGTTTACTGCCCTCTTGTGAAGCTTCTGATCGCGCTTGCACAAGCTAGTGGTGAAAACATGATACTGACCACTATTCAATTGCTTCGGGTGACTCTGATAACCCGACTGCTGTTGATTCCCCTGATTATTCTGCTGATTATAACCACCCTGGTTGTCCTAATTGCCCTGATTGCCTTGTTGCCTTGGAATCCGGAGCTTGAACCGCCACCGTCGTAACCCGGCCCATGAGATCCGGGACCTGAACCACCAGATGGACCCTGATCATACCAGAAAAGATCAGAGTTTTTGAACTCTAGCATAATGAAACAGTCCTTCCAGAGGTGCGTGGCTGGAACCTCCTTTGTCCCATGCTTCGTGCAAGGCTGATTCAACAAACGCTCCAGATTCATACCACCACCGCGCTGGGGCGGTTTACCCTTACGACGTTGATTATTACCCTGCACATTGGTGTTAGCCACAAAATCTGAATTGTCCGCTTTACGTTTACCATTGTTATAGTTGCCCGCCAGGTTAGGCTGCTGTCCCTTGGTGTTGCCGCTCTTCTTTCCCTTCCCCGGCTTTTCCTCGTCAGACTCGGTATCCTTGGTACTATCAGAGTCAGCATACTTAACCAGAGCCCCCATGAGTGTTCCCATATCATTGCAGTGAGGCTTCATCCGCCCCAACTTGAACTTCAAAGGCTTGAACTTGCAATTGCCTTCCAACGTTATGATTGCTGAATCTACATTGATGCGGTCAGATGAATGCAAGATCTCAGAAACCCGGCGTACCCAATGGGTAGTCGATTCACCCTCTCCTTGAACACAAGCGGCCAGATCAACAATTGACATCGGTTGCTTGCAAGTATCTTTGAAGTTGTTGATAAACCGGCTCTTCAACTCATCCCATGACCCAATTGAATTGGGTGGTAAACTCTTTAGCCAAGTGCGAGCTGTTCCTTCTAGCATCATAGTGAAGTACTTAGCACACACCGCTCCATCCACGTCCAGCATCTCCATGGCCACCTCATAGCTTTCTACCCATGACTCGAGGTGTAAATCAGTCATGTAATTGGGCACCTTTCGAGGGCCCTTTAAGTCCTTGGGCAACTGCGCATTGCGCAGGGCCGGTGTGAGACATGGCACTCCCAAAGTGGTAAAAGCAACTCCTGGTTCCACTATAGTAGTTGCACGAACCAGCGTAAGCTGACGCTCCACGTCTTGTGCAGTCAATCCGGCGCCGCGGCGCGCTCGTCCTTGGTCCACTAAATCCCGAGCTTCATTCCTCCACTGCTTGACACAACTGGCTCTTCAACATGCCTGCTATAACTCCGCCTTGGACGAGGGGTAGAGTGAATCCTATCCTAACTGTATGAATAAGCTTGTTACTGAACCATTGCTATCTGAAGTAGATATCTAGCCCGTCGTGTCTCAATCGACGCGGGAGAGTCACCTTCCATTGGAATGGCAACCAATCTTGATGCCGCAGCAATCATATTGTCCAAAGGGGTAGTAAAGTGACCCAGTGGTGCCGGCACGTATTGTGGCAGTTCACGGTTCTGTTGAGGCGGGCCCATCGTGCCCGGCTGATCCGGTGTTCCTGTCCTGGGTGCTTCAACCCGGTTCACCACGGGCGGGTTACTGGTGCCCACTCCTGGCGTAGTAAAGAGATTCCTTGCTTCGTAAACCGGTGGCAGTCGAGACTGGTGCCTCCTCCTCATCACCTCGTTTGAAGCGTTCTGGTCTAGCATAAGCCGGTAAGACTCCGCATGAACCCGCTGAGCCTGAGCATCCAAAGCGATCCGCTCCTCAGCCATCCTGGTCTCCTCAGCAACCATGTCCTCCTTAGCCTAAACTATCTGATCTCACAACTTTTTGACTTCTGCATCATGTTCATCCTGATTATCTAGATTAACCTCTGCGGTCAACGATGTTGCTAAAGTGTCCAATAACCCGGACAAGACTTGAACCGGCGGGCGTGCAGGACCTCCTGCCTCGGCTGCTGATCTGGAAATATCGCCGCTGCTGTTGAGGATTGAGGTCCGAGCTGTGTACCGGCCACAAAAATTGGAACCTGGTTTGGCGGTTCAAAGGAATCCGGCATACTGCTGCCATCGGAATAACCCCCAAACAGGCCATCCTGAACTTGATACAAAGACTCGGTCTCACTGGTGGATGACTCACCATCAGAATAGACGGCCGTCTCACCATCGGACACCGGTTCAGATTCGATCCCGTGGATACATCCTACGAACGCACGCTTCATGGCGGGCTGAATCCGGGCAGGACTCGCACGCTGAGCCGTCTCGATGAGGTCGGTGCAGATGTCCGGGCCAGGGCCCAGTTCACCGATCTTGCCGATGAAGACGTGAATTCCTCTAAAGGGGACCCGGTACCCGTACTCGATTGAGCCGGCGTTGGGGCCCCAGCCTGCATCATCGATGTAGAGCTTGCCGCGACGACTCTTAGTCATCCGGCCCACTGTGTATCCCTTGAGCCCTTCGAACTTGCCCTCCAATAACTTGAAACCATCGTGCAATAGCCCCACGGTGGGCGCCAACTGTCGTGGAATTATCACGTCAGATGTCCTAGTGAAAGGACTTAGTCGTGGAGCTATCACGATCGGGTTAGCTTAGAGGGGTTAAACCGGATAAAGGACACGGGGAGTTTATACTGGTTCAGCCCCTTACTGTGAAGGTAAAAGCCTACGATCTAGTTGTGGTGTTTTTGATGTGGTCTCGATTACTAGGGAGCAAATACGCTTTGCCTAGTTCTCGAGTTGTTGTTTCTTGTCCCTGAACCGCCGCCGGGTCGTCCCTATATATATACAGGTTGACGCCCGGCCGGTCTACAGAATCCCGAGGCCGGCTCATACAAGTGTCCGGCTTGGTTTCTTCCTTTCCCTAACTTACAATACAAGTTACACATCTATGGCGGTTTACTACTATGGGCCCTAATCCGCCATTGGGCTCTGGGCCTCTAAGCCTCCATAGTTAAAGCGCCATAATCTTCATCTTCATGGGCTCTTGTACATGACTCCTTGTGAGTGTAATCCAGCCCCTCCTGGGTGGTTTAACTCAGTAGTCATATCCCCAACAGATGGGTATATCGACCACATGAGAAAAATCTAAAGCTGAATAATCAGCTCAGACCCGATATACTCACCGACAGAATCAAGTACATGGTCTGTCTGTCAGGAAAAGCATTTGCCCGTCAGCCCCGTGTCAGGCCAATCTCAAGATGTAAATAATTGAGGTATGACACAACTATAACTCCATACACCGTTATATTGCTCATGACAGAAGGCACTCAAATCTCTGGTATATGTCAAATGCTCGAGCCAAAGGAATAAATCAAGATAAATCAGTGCCACCTATGAGCAGTTAGATCTCGTCAGAAGATGGCCATGATTCTAAGCATTTATTGAACCCATAAGGCTTGCAATTATTTGAAGCAACCCCATGACAGAAGCAAAAAGGTTTCATAACCAAAGGAAAATTTATGCTCAGATCCATTGTATATCACCGTAGATATGAGAAAATTCATGTCAGCAAAAGGAAGTGGTATATGAGCAAAAACCCGTCAGAAATTGGGGAAAGGTGAAGCAGGACCACCCCAGAGCAAGGTAAGTTGATCATCTGAAATTCTTGGGGGAACAATAAATAAAGGAAAAAGGATATCCGAGTTGGAAACAGTGTCCTCAAGTTATACTTGCTCCCAGAGCAACTAAATCTCAAGGACGAGATTTCTTTAAGGGGGTAAGGATTGCAACAGCCTGGATTTTGGCCCTTTTCTTTTTCTTTTGATTTATTTGGTTTTAGCTCTGTTTTTCTTTTTGGAGTGGTTCTATGGCCTTGCCACCTGGGAAATCATCCTCAAAACCTTGCCAAGATCATGTCACTTCACTTCTTGACCAAACCCTAAACTCTTTTTCTAGGGAAAATTCCTTTTTCTATTAAAGGAATAACCCTATCTGCCCTAGGTTGTGAAGCAACCTATACTTCTGTCCATCCAAAAATCCCCAAATAATTCTCACAAATTCCTTTGGGTCATATATATCTCAAATATGTCCAAAAAGTTCCTTGGATAGTTCAAAAATAGTTCACCAATATTCCTTTTTCTATTCTGCCCTGAATGGCCCTTTGTGAAGGAAGTGTCATTTATATTTTTCCTAGTGGCTCCCAACCTTTTTGGGCATGCTTATATGTCCAAATAGTTGCCTCATGCACAAGTTCAACTTTATTTGCCTAGCTGATCTTCCTTAGTGATTTTTCAAAGTTTCTGTCAGACAGAAGGCTTTGTGAAGTAAGTACTAGCTAGGAGTATCCAAATGGGTTGAACTTTTGCACACTCCTTAATATGCTCATATTAACCCCACCACCCATTTGCAGCCCCATCCAATCATCTATCTGAGCACAGGAGCAAATCTTTGATTCTGGCAATATTTTCAGGTTGTGAAGCAAGTGTATTTTATATTGCTTCAAAAATTCTCATAGATTTCCATATAATTCTTATACCCATAAAATATCTATCCACCCAATTTGGCATCATTTAATTGATCCATTTGATCACCAAAATTATTCCAAGTGTCTGGACAGAAATGATGTTTGTGAAGCAAGTGCCATTTTGGCTTGTCCATTTGGCATGAGCTTTTTACAGCATATGTATATGTCCATATAATGAGGATTTGCCAAGTTGCATTCCATTCTATAACACCATGTGAGTGCATCATACAAATCTTGATTCTAGACCAATTTTGGGGTTACACAGCAACTATATTAGTTTTGCTCCATTATGCGCAAAAACCTTCAGGATCATAGTCCATTTGTAGCTAAGCACCCCAGACAAATTATTTGGCTTCAAGCAATTCCCTATTAATCACTAGTGCATGGCTAAGTTTACTGCTGTAAACTTCAGAGCTCCATTCCAGCCCAACCACAGTGCCTTAGATCAAGCCAATGACTCATTAATGCTCCACCCTGGAAGGACTAGCTCCCAGACATAGTTTGCCATCCTCTACAGCCCTCTCTGTGCTTTGTCTCGTGGTGACCGCGCAGCTGGGAAGCCTGTGCGCGTGCTCTGTGCGCAGCGGCCGCATCCAGGGCCCCGTTTTTGCTTCGTCTGTTCCCCTGTCGTCATCTTCGCGAGCGTGGGCATGTCAAGTGGCTGCATCTCGTCGCGCTGTTCCCCTGGACCCCTCTCCCCCTTTGTCCACTTCCTCACCGACGCAAACCGTCGCGCGTCCACGGACATACGATGGAGATTTGACGCTGCTCGTTGCCATTGGCATCCTCCCCGTGCTCCATTGGCCTCCTCTGCCCCGTGAGCTCTCCACTGCTCCTCCTGTGTTGTCTACCTCCGAGCTCGCGAGCATGGGCACGCGTCCGCGGCGCCGTACATGTATCGGTGACGGTGCCAGCTCGGTACTCTTCCCCTCTGCCTATTTAAGGCCTCCCCCGAGCCCTCCGAGTGATCAAAGCTCTCCCTCTCTCTCCCAGCAACCTCCCCGACCCATCCGTTTGACTCTAGGTGCTCCCGAGCCCCCTAATGCCCGCCGCCCATGCCCTCCTAAATTCAGTCAAGCCGGAGCTCTTCTCCTCCTTCTACCACCACCACTAGACCACCCAGACCGCGGTGCACCTCCCCAACCCCTCAGTTCGGCGCAGGAAAGCTTGTGGCCGCCTGTCCCCAAAGTTGGCCGCCGCCGTTGCTCTCTGCCTCCATGGGGCGCCGCCATTCCGCTCATCCTCGGCGTTTGTTCTACGTCAGGATGGATGCGCGGCGTCCTCCCGCTCCAGTAGGTGGTCCGAGCTCCACCTGGGGCAGCCCGAGTCGCCGACGAGCGCCACCGCATGTCCAGCCATCGCCTCCTCTGTCGCCTCTCGTCGCGGCCGCCCAGCCCTTCCCCAGCGCCAGCAGATGGGCCAGCTGATTGCGGCTCTCCGCGCTCATCTCGCCGGTGGCCTTGGCTCGGCCGGGGGCTGCCGGAGCCGCCGTGGCCATCGCCGGCACTGCGCCCCTCCCCAGCTTCTCCTGTGTCCCGTGCGGGGAGCGGGCGAGGAAGAAGATGACCGAGGCCCGCGGGCCCCGTGTCGCCCCCGTCCCCACCAGTCAGCGAGACAGGGGCCGGCCCCGCCCCTGCTGATGTGGATAAGTGGACATGGCTTTTGGTATGTACGCTTTCATCCACCGAAAGCGTATTTCCTCGAGTGCGCGTCCTGTTTTTCCTGTTAAGGGCCTGTTTGTGATGATTTCTTTACAGATAGGTTCCTGGTAGAAAAACATTCATATCTTTTTAACCATAGCTCCAAATCAGGTGATTCCAAAGCCTACTTCTTTGTTTCGTCGAGCCCGTTCTGTTGGTTTCATTTTCACTATGTTTTGACATTGTGAAAATGCCATTTTGCCCCTGTCCTTATTCAGCCCCCTCCGAGAGAGAACGTTTTCCTGCAATTTGGTCCGCGAGTTTCTCGCACTTTCTCCCGGTGATTTCTTCCACCCAGGCAAGCCACACCCTCCATTTGCATCACCGTAATGCAGTGACATGGTTTAAATTATTTGAACTTGTTTAAAATATTGCTTTAGCTACATGACTCTGTGCATGGCATTTTCTCGGAGTATTATTTTGATCTTGCTATTGCCATGCTATTGTTTGGATTACTAGGAGTTATGTTTGTAGTTGATGAGTATCATGCTGTCATTTTAGTATTAGTGGCTGGTATTATGATTACTTTCATGTTGGTATCTGTTATTATATTTTGGAGTATTACTTTGGATGTCATGCTGCCTTTGGATTATTAGTGGTTAGTATGATTATCTTTATGATGATAGTTGATATTTTGTTGCTTGGAGTATTATTTTCGGAGATGATGTTTACATGTGGATCTTAGTTGGATAGCTTGTTCTTGCATATTGGAGTAGTAGTATTATTGTTTTTAGATTCATCATGATAGTAGTGTTATGCTATGCTCGGAGTATTTTGGTATGATGATACTATGCTTGGATTATTTGTTGGATATTGCTATGACTTGGATTATAGTTTGATAGTTCATATCGGAGTATCAGTTATCCCAGTTATATTTTTGGGTTTAAATTCCGTCATTTAGTTGGTCAGGTGCCACCGAACCTGGCTTTTCCAGTGCAACCACATTTGCCTTTGTGGGAAGGCCCTAATGCGGTCTTTGTCGTGCCTCTCGTCGGTGCCTCCAATGAGGGAAGGTTATGCGCGGGCGCTACCCTGATCAGGTAGGACGGCATAAGCCTTGTGTGCCCATCGTTGGTATTGAGATCTCTTGTCCCCGTTTGGGACCGTGTTGTTTTGCCACGAGGTGGCCGTTTTTGCCACGACGGTGGGCGTTGGTGTCTCGGGTAGACATGAGGCCACCCATGACTTAGCCCAGTGGGGAGTGAGTCAGAGTGGCCGGGAGAGTGTCATGGCAGTAGACCGGTTTTGTCAAAACCCCGTTGGTCCACCCGAATGGGAGTGCGAGGCCACGGGTTCTGTGGTGTGGGTAAAGTGTGCTACCTCTGTAGTGTGTGTGTGTGTGTGTTTAATATATCGATAGCCGCGTCCTTGGTCATGGGCATAAGTTCGTACTAGGTCACACCATTCGATCAACACTCACATGACGGAATGACTTATAGGTGATGTATATGTTGATATTGTGAGCTGTAATAGTTTGGCAGGATGATGATGATGATGATGTTGGGATGATCTTGAGAAGGATCATTTAGTTTGTGATGCGGTCACGAGGTGATCATGTGGATGTTTCGTTTGAGATCTGTGAATGATCATCATTCGGTTACGAGGTAACCCATTGAACCCGGTGTGGTTCCGTTTGTGATCTGTGAATGATCACCGTTCGGTTACGAGGTAACCCGTTGAACCCGGTGTGGTTCCGTTTGTGATCCGTGAGTGATCACCGTTTTGTTTTGGTCACGAGGTGATCGAGATGGTATATTGCTTGGCTGGTTGGCCAAGTGTGAGATGGTTCATGTGGTACTTGAGATCTGAGATGATGGCTTATCAGTATTCTAGTAGTTCATATCATGATTATTAGTTGCTTCATTATGGTAGCTGTTAATTTAATTAATCTGTTTAAAGCTATGTTATTGTCTTGCCTTGATGCTTTTGCTTGTTGTGAGCTTGCAAGTACATTCAATGTACTGACCTGGCGTGTCATGCCAGATTGCAGGTGATGCCATGATTGCTTGATTGCTTGTTGTGGTTTCTGTTCGTGCGAGCTAGATCGTGTCCCAGCTAGAGTCCCTACAGAGTGGAGTTCACTACCTTCGTCGTGGTTCCGTTGCTAGAAGGTTTCCGCTGCTATGAGTTGTTCCGCTGCTAGCATAGAGCAAGTGTAGTATCGCATGCGTAGTGTCACCATGCTAATACGAACCTTTGTAACATCAGACCTGTGTATTCATCCTTTGTAATAAGAGCTAATTTGTTCTATGTCAAGCAATGCCGTATTCCAGAAGACTTCATCTGGATCTCTGGGCTGGAATACGGGGTGTTCCAGTTTCTCTGAGCTGGGGTGCCACATGTTCGCGAGAATGTGGTCGCTCGGGTTGGGCTCCATTCAGCTCCGATTCAACCTACTTATTTTAGATGAACTTTCGCAACTTTTAGTTTCTAACTCTGGTATCTTCGACTGTTTGGAGTGAAGTGGTGAGTTGTCTTGAATCAGTTTGTCATGATTTTGAATCTGTAGCTTGTTTTTTGGTTAGTAACAGTAGACGTGATAAATTTAGGAATTATCAAGAAGAGGGCCATTATGAATTTGGCTAAAAAAGATTGAAGCACAATGTGTCAAATTTACTGGCTGCCCATCAATCCGACCAGCCAAAGCGTCGTGCACTGTCAACGTTCCTCGAGATGAAGACATTTGCTACACCGGTGGGTTGTGAGTTTTCTCGATTCTGATTACTTGTCCAGGAGAAGCACCGTTGAAGATAGCGTCTGGAAAGCATTTTGATTGTAAATTTATAATAACCCGTTGCTTCTGGCAAATTTCCAGTGGCACCAGAGAAGATATATAGAGGAACAAAAGTGAGACGAAAACTTCTCTTCAGTTCATTTTTAGGCGGATGGTACAAATCATCCGGTAGATTTCTGAAAAACATAAGCCGCCTCCACAGCCTTTAGATACGCACCATCACAACCGTCGGTTTGCCCTCTCGCGGATCTTGAATCAATCTCCCGCAGTACATGCCCCCTCCCAAGCACCGCTCTCTCTTTGTATCGGTAGCCGACCACGCGCTTACCCTGTTTGCAGCGCCGGCGCTGCCGGTTCTACTGGTCGCCTGTGCAGTAAACCGCGTCCTCCTCTGGATGCTGCAAAGCAACACAATTGAAGCGCTAGGACCTGCATGGTAGCTCCGAGATGGTCGATCAGTGCTCCATTACATCGTCAAGAGGGTCGGCGAGCGCTTCGTTGCAGCATCGGTATACCGACGAGCGCTCCATTTCAGCCATGCAGCGAGCTGCGTACGCTGCCCCGCTTGTAGCAAATGGTGTGTTGCATCACTTTACCGAGGCGGTATGCGTACATGGACTTCACCATGCGGCAACACAGCGACATGGATGGCCGGCGGGCATTGAGCCTTTCGTTGCACTGGAGCTCTGCTGCCCCGGCGTGCAGCAGCACGCCCGTTGCATCGGGACTTCACCCGCTGGTGGGCAGTACCATGTGCTGCGCTGTAGCTCCCCGACCGGCGAGGTCTGCAAGACACAACACAATGCATGTTGCATGGCAGCAACTCCCAGGCGCCGACGACCACTGGTCGCCACTTGCTACACTGCAGCTCCACCACCACGGCGAGATTCGGGTTGCAGCGTCCCTGGTCGACGATGAGATCGTGGGGTCGCAGCGGCGCAGAGCTGCTGTGCTTGCATCTGGAAAAGAGAAGAAGCGAGTGGAGCGGTTGCAGCAGCTGGTACTGCCTGCAACAGTGATTGGCTAGCTCCTGCGGCAGGTGGTTGCCACCGGTGACGATGGGCCGGTGGCCGGTGGTGGCTTGTTGTTGCTGCGCCGTCACTCTGCAGAAGGAGATGCGGATTTGGGATACAAGAGAGAATGAGCGAGGAAGAAAGAAAGTACTCCCTCCGTTCGGAATTACTCATCCAAGAAATGAATGTATTTAGATGTATTTTAGTTGTAGATACATCCATTTTTGTGACAAGTAATTCCGAACGGAGGGAGTAGACGTGTGGTGGATGAAGGAGATAAGGTAGAGAGAGAGGAAGCGATGCATGGGGTCGCAACTGACACGTGGCGTAAGAGGGAGGCGGTTTATGTTTTGTTGTTTTCAGCCGGTTCAAGTGCAACCTTTTCCTAATATTTCTCCAACACCGAGCAACAAGTAGACGCAGAAAGTAACTCGACTACCAAAATTCGCATGGCCCTGCCTACCAAAATTGTATCTCTGTCAGATTCAGTTTCCCCCTCTGTTTTTCTGAAAGGTATCATCCATATACAGCAGGTTCATTATAGTGATTTGATGTGATGATGGAAAAACAACCAGGCCTAATAGAGATGCATTTGTGAAATGTTCAAAAGACACCAAGATAATTTGTCGCGCCTGAATAGGATGCTGGAAGATAACCCTCTCAGCAAGTTTCAGAACACGATTGGGTATTTCCCTTTCGACAGATTTATGTTTGGATTTGGAACACTGATAAGTTTAGCGATCCTGGTTTAAGTACTTTGAGAAATGGCCCCACACGTCGGGGACCTAAAAGGCTAAAATTGCATGCACATTAATCAGCACTTCTGCTGATCCTGTTCCCAAATAATCAGTTACCAGTGGCCATCTACTGAGTTTGTAGTACTATGAACCAAGTATCTTCTATATAACCTTATCTTATTAAATATATATAGTGGCAGTATTCGCAGTGTTTATCAAACGGATCAGTTGGTTAAGGCAGTGGCAGTACCCACAGTCCCACATTGTTATTGAATTTCCCTTCCAGATTGGTTGACTGGAATAGACTAGAGATATACATGAGCCATGATAAACTTCTTTTAATGATGATGAGACCGGTCAACGAATAGATTACAATAGTGATTATTCATATGGTTTCTAGAAAATGTAAGTTCTTTTAATGATGATTGAGGTAGATTACAATAGTATGCTTAATGTGCTCTTCTGTTATTAATGTTCTTTTCTGTATACTTAATGTGCTCTTCTGTTATTAATGTTTTTTTCTGTATGCTTGTTTATTTGATATCCTTAATAATTGTTTATTCTCTTCTCAATGCAGGTTTGCTAATCGTGGGCAAGTCCAGCGGTGCCGGTTTCCCCAACAAATTCAAATCACTTATTCGGAGTGGATGAGCCCACAATGCCCCCC
>NC_041385.1:710847099-710849039 GCF_002162155.2 Triticum dicoccoides
CAGACCCTAGAGGAGGAGGGGGTGGGGGGAGAGCCCCTAGAGGAGGAGGAGGTGGGGGAGAGGCACCCGGGTCAAAAAACACCGGGCCGTGGCCAAAATAGGGGGGTCTTCTTCGATGCCCTCCTATACTGAGGCACCTTCTGAGTCTGAGGAGGAGGAGGACTATGTTCCTGATGGTGCGGAGGAGGAGGGCGAGGAGGGTGGTGGAGTGGAAGTTGACCCCAAGTTGTAGGGTGACTTGCCGTCGGGTGCTCCGAAGGGGTGGCTGCGTGGTATTGCTGGAGTACCTACACCACCTTCTATCGAGGCGCACAAGTGGCTCACAATCATATTTTCAACACATGACCACATTTTCTTAATGTACACATGCCAAATCTTTGATTCTTTTGCAGGAACTTGATCCTTCACAGAAGGGGCCATAACCGAACGACCTTATCACTACCCTGTTGAAGGAGTTTTTGTCGGGCCTATTCTGCCCGCGGCCAGACAGGGACCCGGATCTGCGGGTTTGGCCACGAGCTGGGTCCACTACGAGGCTTCTAGCCACACGGAGTACAGGACAGCCGCTAAGGCCGTGATCACCAAATTTTGGGTAAGTTCTCTTCTGAATCACTTGTCTTCAGTTTCGTTCATAGTTTATCATTGAATCACTCAACTCATGCCTTGTTTGCTTCTGGTTTTATGCATGATTGCAGGAACTCTATAGAGTACTTGACGAGCACAAGGCCAGAGCCGACGTGGTCTTGCTGGCGGCTGTGAAGAACAAAGCTCGTCAGTTGCAGTACGAGGTGCGCTGGGTTGCCGTCTCGCACTACTACCACACCTACCTTCATCGTAAGATGAGCAAAACTGAAGCGCAGAAGCAACAACTTACCTTGAATAGGGAGCAGTTCATGAGGGTAACTATTACTGACTTTTCATTCCAACATGTAAGCAGTCAATTCAATTGTTTCGTGCTCACATGTCATGCTTCCATTTTTAGGTTAGTCCTCCTTGGTGCTATGGAAAGGATGACAGATGGGCGAGTTTGATGGATAGGTGGCTCGGTGAAGATGGAGAGTTTGCTGCCAAGAGCAGCAAGGCCCGGGCTAACCGTGGAAAAGACGGGACTCACGGCCAAGGAAACATGAACCACTAGGGCTTCAAGGCCATGAAGGTATATGTATATGCATGATGCATTTTTGTTCTTCTTTTTACCATTATGTTCTTATGTATGGCTAACTTCTATTTGATGTTGTAGGACTACAAGTTGAAGAGGCCGCTCTCAGACATGGAGTCATGGAAGATGGCCCGTGAGCGGAGTGATCGCAATGCCGGCGAGAGTGAGTACTACAGCAAGACCGAGGAGCACCTGTAGTCTTACACTCAGCAGTTTAAGAGGTTGCATCCGCCTGGTGCGGATGTTCCTGACGCTGTCCATTCTCAGATCGATGGGACAGCAGTGGTGGCCATCCAGCTGAAGTCCCGTGGCCGCTACCCATGTTTCGATGGCTTGAACACTCCTTCGGTCTCGTACACATGGCTTCGGGCTACCAACCCGAGCCTGTTAGAGAGTACGGGGCGTTTGCTGCCTCCCTTAGCCCGCCAGCATGCTATAAGTACTTCCCCCTTATCTTCTTTCTCTCTAACTTTCTCAGTTTATTTTCAGCACTGCACACTTAGAAACAACCTAAATTTTGTAGGCATATAAGGCCTTTGTCAAGCATAGGAATCTTGAGGTGCGGGAGTACTAGCAACGAGTCAAGGCAAACAATGATTACAACCATCAAATGATGACGGTTAGTTTTGCCCTCTTAAAACCAAGCTAAAATTTTCACTTTCATTCCTTCTGACCTTCTAGTTTTCTTGTTTAACTAACATCCAGGCTATGTTGGCGTCTTGGACTAACCGCACGTATCCACCACAAATGGGACCCCCACCACCACCTGATGGAGAACCCC
>NC_041385.1:710849308-710903474 GCF_002162155.2 Triticum dicoccoides
ACCCACGTTCGATGAATGGGTGGCACTAGGCAGCGACACTCCGGTTAGTACATTTGCCTAACTACTGACAAACTAGTTCTCGTTCATTCAACACTATCATATCATATTTACCCTTAGAATCTCTTCTCAAACATGTAGGGGACCAGTGGCTTGACTCTTGCTTCGTCGACCCCAGTCACTCCGATCTGGCAAAGTGGTGCTGGTCTTGGCGGTGGCGGTCTTGGCGGTGGTGGTCTTGCCTGATGTCGAAGATGATACCCGTGCCTATGGCCTTCGTGCCATACTTATCATGTTCCTACTTCTTAGTTTCTTTAGATGATGATGATGATGTTCCATGTCTTGCAATACTTATGTTCATGAAGTTTTGACGATGATGATCTTTAGATGATGGACTTGAGTATCTTTAGATGATTACGATGATCTTGAGTATCTTTAGATGATGAACTTGATGATGATCTTGAGTATCTTTAGATGATGAACTTGATGATGATCTGTCATATTTCTGTGATTATATGCATACTGTCATATTTTGTGCTTTTGAATGCTGTCAAATGGATGAAAAGAGAGAAAACATATAAAATAAAATAAAAACAGAACAGATCTCTTGCCGTCGGCATAGACATGTCCAGGAGAGCCCAGCGGCTGCCGCGTGGCAGGGGTATGTGTACGGGCTTATTTATCCCATAGTGGTTTTGGTGATTGATGACAATGCTTTTGCGGACTAATCGTGTGCGTTAGGTTCTTTCAGAGAATCATCCATTGGCACAAGACGATTTCCTCCCCTCGGTGTTTTTATTCAAGACGGTATAGCTCCTGCATTTCGTTGTTGGTGGACTAGTTTCGTAGGAGTCACCGTACTATTAAGAGGGGATCCGCTTTGGTAAGACTAGGGTGGAATCAACACGTACACATCCTTATCACACCCGTCGTCTTCCTTTCGCATCTTTGGAGCTGCACCTCTCTTCCGTACCTGCTTCGCCCTGTGCCAGCGGTAGTACCGCGGTCTACAGCGGTAGTACCGCCGAAGCCCCCCCCAGCGGTAGTACCGCTCCACGAAGCGGTAGTACCGCTCTGCAGAGCGGTAGTACCGCTCGCGGGCTTCGGCCGTAGTACTGCGTAGTACCGCGCCTACTGCCGCCTCGATTCGAGACGGTGTTTTCTCGTGTCGGGTTTTGCGGCACTAGCAGCGGCAGTAGAAGCGGTAGTACCGCTCTGAGCGGTAGTACCGCTCTACTCCCGCGGTAGTACCGCTCTGGGGACAGTGGCCTGACTTTCTCTTCAGCGCGGTAGTACCGCTGGATAGGGAGCGATAGTACCGCCCGCAGCGGTAGTACCGCCCTTCCCTAGCGGTAGTACCGCTCTGTGCGGGGCTGCTCAGTGGGGTAACGGTTGGATGTGTCCCCCCCCCACTATATAAAGGGGTCTTCTTCTTCTAGTTGACCTACCTCTTTCCCCCAAAAGCTCCATTGTTGCTCAAAGCTCCATTTTCGCCCGATCTCTCTCCCTAGCCAATCAAACTTGTTGATTTGCTCGGGATTGGTTGAGAAGGCCCAGATCTACACTTCCACCAAGAGAAATTTGATTCCCCCCACTTATCCCTTGCGGATCTTGTTACTCTTGGGTGTTGAGCACCCTAGACGGTTGAGGTCACCTCGAAGCCATACTCCATTGTGGTGAAGCTTCTGGTGTTGTTGTTGTTGTTGGGAGCCTCCGGTTGTTGTGGAGTTTGCCCCAACCTTGCTTGTAAAGGTTCGGTCGCCGCCTTCAAGGGCACCAATAGTGGAATCACGGCATCTCGCATTGTGTGAGGGCGTGAGGAGAACACGGTGGCCCTAGTGGCTTCTTGGGGAGCATTGTGCCTCCACACCACTCCAAACGGAGACGTACTTCCCTTTAAAAGGAAGGAACTTCGGTAACACATCCTCGTCTCCACCGGCTCCACTCTTGGTTATCTCGTACCTTTACTTTTGCAAGTCTATTTGTTTTACATCCTTTGCTTGCTTGTGTGCTAGTTGTCATTGCATCATATAGGTTGCTCACTTAGTTGCACATCTAGACAACCTATTTTGTTACAAAGTTTAATTTGATAAAGAAAAGCTTAAAAATTGTTAGTTGCCTATTCACCCCCCCTCTAGTCAACCATATCGATCCTTTCAATTGGTATCAGAGCCTCGTCTCTTTATTAAGGACTTTGCCGTCCGAGGAGTATGGTTGACACCAACGATGGTGCGGAGGAACACTCCGGTGTGAATCCCATCTCGTCTTCGGCCGAAGGGGGAACCTCGGTCTCACGTGAGGAATTCAATGTGGCTTTAGACACATTGAAAACCTCCATGACGGCCGAGGTTAAAAGCATGTTTACTGAATTTCTAGAGGGACTTAAACTATCTACCTCGCCTATGAAAGTGGGTGATCCCACTAACAAGGTGACGGATGCTAACTCCGATAAGGGGGAAGCTAACATTGAAAAGAGTCCTTCTACTAGTGGTAGAAATGGCACCGGCATCTTTGCCCATGTGGAACCTCCTGTCTATAGAGGACCGATTCCCTCCACTCATTTAAATCATGCCGGTCCTCCTCCTAAATATGTAAAAAATGAAGACTTTGATTCTTGGGTTTATCGCTTCAAGTGAAATTTAAAACATGTGAACACTAACCTTTGGAGAATCATTGAAGAAGGTTTCTATCCTCACGACCCAAGCAACTTCACCCCTCGAGAAGAAGTGGACAATCAATTCAATGAGAGTGCTCTCTTCATCATCCAAGATGCTATCCTTCCCGAAGATCTTCTTCATCTTCGACCTCATGGCATGGCTAGAGAAGCATGGAAGTGTGTCGAGCGTATGTACAGAGGAAGTGCTAGCATTCAACGCTCCAACTATGAAGTGGTGCAAGATGAAGTCGATGATTTTGCAATGAAAGAGGATGAAGAACCTCGTGAGCTCTTTCGAAGAGTGACCAAACTTGCGGTCGCACTCCGAGATCATGGGAGTAAGGACACGGATGACAACTGGATCAAGCGCAAGTTCCTTAAGGCCATGAGGCCCTACAATAAGGCCATGTCCTCAGTCATCCACCAAAGACCGGACTTCCACTCCATGACCTCTAATGAAGTGTTGGATGAGTTTATTGCAATGAACATCTTGGATAAGACCGCCGACAATGCGGTGCTCCGTTCCCAAAGGGCCAAGAAGCCCAACCTTGCTCTGAAGGCCAAGATTATTGTGGAAGAAGAGGAAGAAGTGGAAGATGAGGAAAGCAACCCCGAAGACACCAAATTTGATTATCATGAGCACATGGCCCTTGCTTCGAGACAATTTTGGAACAAGAAGAGTTCAAGACCCAACTTCAACAAGAACAACTCCAGTGGCATCAAGGGGAAGCAACGAGTTAGAACTTGCTTCAACTGTGGCAATGTGAGCCATTTCGTTGCGGATTGTCCTTACGAGAAGCGGGAAGACAATGGTGGCAAGTTCATCCGAAAAGACAAAGCCAAGTCCTTCCCCAACAAGAACAACTTCGCCAAAAGGACTCCCACTCGTGGATTGGTGGTTCAAGAAGAATACCAAGAGGATGACGATGATGATGAAAATGAAGAAGCAATGGCCATGGCATCAGTTGCCATTGCCACTACTCCCCGGGTGTCTCTCTTTGATTCACCCAACGAAAACATCACCGCCAAATGCCTCATGGCTAAAGCTTCAAACAAGGTAACCCCCAACATTAAAACCACCATCATTCCTAATTCCTCCGTGAAGGATTGCATTGATGAACATTGTGGGTCTAATGAAGA
Source organism: Triticum dicoccoides (assembly GCF_002162155.2). NCBI lineage: Eukaryota > Viridiplantae > Streptophyta > Magnoliopsida > Poales > Poaceae > Triticum > Triticum dicoccoides. Next base: position 710,853,102 of record NC_041385.1, read on the forward strand.
AGTGAATGAGTTTGAGTCGTTTATGAGTAAGCTCAAGGGCAAGTCTAAGAAGCACTTTGTTGCTCTCTTGGAACAACTTGGTGAGGCCAATGACATGATCGAGGCTCACGAAGAAACCATCTCTAAGATGGAAGGTCATAGTCGTGATTATGCCGATGAGATATCGGATCTCTCTAATGCTCTTGAGGAAGAGCGTGAGCATCGTTTGGCTCTTGAGGAGTCACACAATGATGGTCACGCTAAACTAAAGAAGGATCTTGATCATGCTCTTGTTGTGTCTCGTGTTCTAGCTTCCGAGAAGGCTAAACTTGGGGTTGATCATGTTAGACTCACGGAGGAGTTTGATGTACTTGACAAGGCCCACAAAGTCTTGAAAAGTGATCATGCCACCCTCAAGGAGTCTCATGCTCAACTCCAAGTTAAGCTAACTAAGGAAAAGGCCACATTTCCTCACATGGTCTTAATTGATAATGCAAATGCTACTAACCCATTTTGTGAGCATGTGCATCTTGTGGAGGAAAATGCCAAGTTGAAGGAACAACTCGAGAAAGGCCTTGTGTCATGCATACAAGGCGAGAAGAACCTAAATGACCTTTTGAGCAATCAAAAGGAAGTTGTGGGAAAGGAGGGAGTTGGGTTCGCGCCCAAGTCCAAGAACAAGAAGAAGAACAAGGAGAAGAAGAGCAAGACCAATCGACCTCCTCCGCTCACGCAAACTTTTGTGAAGGAGGGAGAAGGTACTCCTAAGGAGAAGAAGAACAATGGGAAGAGCGGTGAAGCCAAAGAGCGCATCGCCATCTCTCCCAACAAAGACGGCGACTTTAACCCTTCATATGTGTTGTGCCGTGCTAGTGATGGACATGTTTATGCTCGATTTGTTGGTTCTTCTTATGAGTACATTGAATGGTCTATTTGGGTTCCCAAGACCCTTGTTACTAACATCAAAGGACCCATTACTAAATGGGTACCTAAAACCAAGCATTGATCTCGTGTAGGTGTTTGCTTCCGGTGGGGGATCATGGTTGCTCGATAGTGGAGCAACAAATCATATGACCAGAAGCAAGGACTTGGTGGTGGACGTGCAAGAGATTCCATCTATGCCCACCAATGTCAAGTGGGGTGATGCATCACATTCTAAGGTATTGGGTCTCGGCAAGGTTGTCATTTCTCATGATTTAACGATCGAGAAAGTCATGCTTGTCGAGTCCCTTGCATACAATTTACTTTCCGTTCGTCAACTTGCACTCATGGGTTTTGCTACGTTCTTTGATATTGATACCGTGGCCCTCTTGTGGAGCAAGACTCTTACAGTAGCCTTTGTTGGGCATGTCGAGAACGGTCTCTATGTGATTAACTTCTCGGAGCGACCCACTAAGACCGCGACATGCCTAATGGCTAAAGTTGACGTGGGATGGCTTTGGCATCGCCGTTTAGCCCACGTCAATATGAGATCTTTGCAAAGTCTTCTCAAGGGGGACCATGTTCGTGGACTAACAAATGTTAGTTTTGCCAAAGATCGTGCTTGCAGTGCTTGTATCGAAGGAAAGCTTCATGAAAAGGCTCACCCTCCTTCAACCATCATCTACTCGAAGAGACCCTTGGAGCTCCTTCACATGGACCTCTTCGGGCCTCCATCTTTTGATAGTCTTGGAGGGAGAAAGTATTGCTTGGTGATTGTGGATGATTATTCAAGATACTCTTGGGTATACTTCTTCAAGAGGAAGAGTGAGACTCAACAAACCATTATCAACTTTGCAAATGAAGCTCAACGTCAACATGATGCAAAGATCTTGACAATTAGAAGTGACAACGGCACCGAGTTCAAGAACTACACCTTGGATGAGTTTCTTAGTGATGAGGGGATCAAGCATCAATATTCTGCACCATATACCCCTCAACAAAATGGTGTTGCGGAGAGGAAGAACCGGACGTTGATGGATGCGGCAAGGACCATGATGGCGGAGTTCAAGTCTCCATACAACTTTTGGGCCGAAGCCATCAACACCGCATGTCATGCATCCAATCGGCTCTATCTTCGCAAAGGCTTGAACAAGACTCGTATGAGATACTCACCGGCAACAAGCCCAACCTCAAGTACTTCCGGGTGTTGGGTTGTAAGTGTTTCATTCTCAAGAAAGGTGTTCGTTTGTCTAAATTTGAGGCTAGAGCTCATGAGGGCATATTTGTTGGTTATGCTACAGACTCTCATGCTTACCATGTCCTCAACAAGTCCACCGGACTCATTGAGGAGACGTGTAACGTGGAGTTTGACGAAAATAACGGCTCCCAAGTGGAGCAAAGTGGTACTTGTGATGTAGGTGATGAAATTCCTCCCCAAGCCATAAGAAGAATGGGTATTGGTCAAATCCTACCCATTGAGGAACCCCTTGTGGCCGAAGGATAAGGACAATGCTCTACTCAAGTAGAGCCATCACCTCATCAAGACCCACACGCTTCCGAAGAACAAAGTGAAGGCCCTCAACCTTGTGAACAAGACCAAGGGCAAGATCAATATCAAGATGGTGGTGAACCTCTAAATGATGCCCAAGGTCAAGTTCTACCTCTCAAGCAAGCTCAAGATCAAGAGCAAACTCAAGCTCAAGGACAAGCCCAAGATCAAGAACAAGCTCAAGACGGCGCTCAAGATGATCAAGTCAACCCTCCCTCCACATCCGAGGAGGAATTAGAGAGTCGTGCCGCGAAGATTGCTTCCAAGCTCACCACTCAAGGCCATCTCATGGAAAATGTATTTGGAAGCCTAAGAAAGGGGGTAAGCACTCGTAGACAATTAGCAAACTACTGTGAACATCACGCGTTTGTCTCTTGTGTTGAACCCCAAAAGGTATATGAGGCGCTCGAAGACTCGGATTGGCTCAATGCCATGCATGAAGAACTCAACAACTTCGAGTACAACAAAGTTTGGAGATTGGTGCCAAGGCCATCGGGGAACCACAACGTCATTGGAACAAAGTGGATCTTCAAGAACAAGCAAGATGCTCATGGGAACATCATTCGCAACAAGGCAAGATTGGTAGCACAAGGCTACTCCCAAGTCGAGGGTATCGACTACGGTGAAACCTTTGCTCCCGTTGCTCGTCTTGAATCCATTCGTTTGTTGATCGCATATGCTTCCCATCACAACTTTAAGTTGCAACAAATGGATGTGGAAAGTGCTTTTCTTAATGGTCCCATTAATGAGTTGGTCTATGTCAAGCAACCCCCCGGGTTCGAGGACCCCTACTTCTCGGATCATGTGTATCAACTCGATAAGGCACTCTATGGCCTTAAACAAGCCCCACGTGCGTGGTATGATCACCTTACCGAGTTGCTACAAGATCGTGGCTTTGAAGTAGGACAAATTGATCCCACTCTTTTTACTAAGAAGGTCAAAGGGGAGTTGTTTGTATGCCAACTATATGTTGATGACATTATCTTTGGGTCTCCTAACAAAGCTTTCAATGAGGAATTTGCCGCACTCATGACCTCCAAGTTCAAGATGTCTTCGATGGGAGAGTTGAAGTTCTTCCTTGGTTTTGACATCAAACAAAGAAGAGAAGGAACCTTCATCAACCAAGCCAAATACACTCAAGACATGCTCAAAAGATTCAAGCTAAGTGACGTCAAACCGGCTACTACACCAATGCCTACCAAGTGCCAACTTGACAACGATCCCAATGGTAAGCGGTGGATCAAAAGGTATATCGCTCCATGATTGGCTCCTTGCTTTACCTTTGTGCATCTAGACCGGATATCATGTTGAGTGTGGGGATGTGTGCACGTTTTCAAGCCGCACCAAAGGAAAGTCACTTTGTGGCGGTCAAGCGAATCTTTCGATATTTGGCTCATACCCCAAACTTTGGCCTATGGTACCCAAGAGGAGCAAACTTCAAACTTGAAGGCTTCACGGATTCCGATTGGGCGGGAGACAAAGTGGATAGGAAGTCCACTTCCGGAGGATGCCAATTTCTTGGTTGCTCTTTGGTAAGTTGGTCTTCCAAAAAGCAAAGTTGTGTGTCTCTCTCGTCCACCGAAGCGGAGTATGTGGCGGCCAGTAGTTGTTGTGCTCAACTCCTATGGATGAGGCAAACTTTAAAGGAGTACGGTGTCAATTGTGACAAAGTGCCTCTTTGGTGTGATAATGAAAGTGCCATCAAGATTTCTCTCAACCCGCTGCAACACTTCAAGACGAAGCACATTGAGATTCGGTATCACTTCATCCGGGATCACATTAGGCGAGGGGAGATCGAGCTCAAGTATGTCAACACTCATGATAACCTTGCAGATATTTTCACGAAGCCCTTGGATGAAGCAAGATTTCGCGAGTTAAGGCATGAGCTAAATATCATTGATTTCAGCAATGTGACTTGAACCCGTGCACCCCCCACCACACTCAATGTGTTGTCTAGTCTAGGTGTAGGCATGGACATAGGGGGAGTGTTGTTCTCTCAATGAACTCTCCCTCCCCCCATTGTGCATAAAACGATCAACTCTTTCACTTTAGCCATTGTTGATGGTGCTTGTGCTTCAAAGACGAGTTTTGGTCATGGACCCAAGGATAATTCTTCGCGGTGCCATACCAATTGACTCAAACATAGGTGGCTCCGGCCACCGCCCTCTCTTGAGAGAGGCCTGGGCTCGCTCTTTTTGTTGTTGTTTGCTTTGAAGGAGTGGGTTCCGGTTCGTGTTTCGTGTGTGTTGTCTGGTTGGTCTTTCTCTTGTCGTTGCCTTCTCGTTCTTCTCCATGTGTTTTTCCCTTTTGTTTGCCTAGAAGTTTGTTTTTGGTTGCTGGCGGTACTACAGCCGCTGGCGAGTGGTACTACCGCTCCAAGCGGTACTACCGCCCTCTAGCGCGGTACTACCGCTGAGAGGCGCGGGTGGGGGTTATATCGGGGCAGGGGAGTTTCTTCTCCCCCATACCCATTCGCTCGCCCCCTCGCCTGTTCCTCTCTCTCTCCAGCAACCGGCGCCGCGGGAGGGCTCCGGCGGATCTCCCTCTCCGGGCCGTCCCTCTCCATTCCCTTCGGTGGAGTCGATCCCCACCTCGTCCTCTTGCCATGGATGCCGGTATTGCCCCCGTTCTCTTGTTCTTTCTGTCTAGGTTTCCAATCTAGCTTCTTAGGGGCAGTAGTGGTTGCATCTTTAGATTTTTGGCCAAATCTAGGCTTGAGTAGGTTGGAGATTGCTTCTAGGCAGTTTGGATTAGTGTTTGGTTGGAGTATTTTTGAATTTGGTAGGACGGAAGTACCGGATCTGACCACGGTAGTAGGAAACTGTTGTTTCCCCGCCTCAAGCGGTACTACCGCTCTCCCCGAGCGGTACTACCGCTGTGAGCGGAACTACCGCTCTCTAGAGCGGTACTTCCGCTTGGAGCGGTACTGCCGCCCAAGGTTCACGGTACTACCGCCCTCTACCAGATTCCATTCTACTTCTACTTTTCATTAATCTTTTTGCTCGTGTTTGGTGTCTTATGCTCGTGTTTTCTGGTTGTTTGCATGTTCTTGTGTGTGGTTCCAGGTGATGAGGTCCCTGAGCATCAGGCTTGTCGTGTCAATCCCGGACGTGCCTCGTCCAAGCGCTACCGCACCACCGAGCCTGCCTGAGGATCCTCAAGTGCTCCACCTCCACCTCCTCCTCCACCTCAACTCCCGAAGAAAGCTGGGGTCAAGCCAAAGACAACCAAAACCGTGCCTGAAATGCCTCCCAAAGAGTTCTGGGCAAGGCGTCGCCGCAACCCGTATGAGGACGACCAAGATCCCACTTTGGTCAACCGTCCGTTCTGGAACAGATTTCAGTTTGCCATCTTCTTTGATGTTCTCAAAGCCAAGAAGAATCTCTATGTCAACATGCACTCCATCGACACCGCGCATATGGAGAGCGATCCCGACTACTTTGGTGAAGCACTTCAGATGTGCACTCAACTGAACATTCTCAGGATCATGCAATTCAACAAGGACTACGATGCTGATATTGTGGCCCAATTCTATGCCACGGTTCACCTAGGGACTGATGTGGACAGGACACTGACTTGGATGACAAATGGCAAGTTGCTTTCTGTCACGTGGAAAGCTTTCATGGAGTTGCTCGGGGTGGAAGATCTAGGTCTTGAGTCTCTGGTTGGCTTTCGCCCCCACGCCCGCGCCCATTGCACTCACAAGCAAGCTCTCTGGCCATACTGCACTCTGAAGATCAACTCTGAGACACACAAGGAAACCTATGAGATGCCTGCCTTTCTGGATATCCTGCACCGCATCTTCGGAGAGACTCTTTTCCCTCGCATTGGGAATCTGGACCAGGTTCATTCTTATCTCGTGGACATGCTTCTTTTCTGCCAGCGTGAGAAGGACAATCCCACCGGGGAGTCGTTGGATGTCTCTCATGTTATGTGGGCTGAGTTGGTTTCTGCTATCTCTGAGCGCAAGTGCCCGATCTATGGTCCGTTCATTATGCTGCTCATTGAGAAGGCCTGGGATCGTGTCTATCCCAAGGCGGCACTGGAGATTGGTGATTTGGTCTCTCACGATGTCAAGCATCTGAGGAAGAAGGATAACTGGGGCACTCAGGCCCCTAGGACTGGTGTTCCGTCATCTGCTGCTGCCATGGAGACTGAGGAGGAGTTTGGTGCTGAGGCTGAGGATGAGGATGATGACTACGTGCCCTCTGGGACAGAGCCATCTTGGGCCAAGAAGCTCAAGGCCAAGGTAAAGAAGCTCTTCTGCATGGAGTCTCACGGTCAGTACATGGCTCACGTGGCTGAGAAGAAGGCCCGCGGTCGCCACAAAGAGCTCATGCGTCAGATGGGTGCTACTGTGATTAGTGGCTCTGAGGATCAGCTCACCGAGGAGGAGGAGTGGATTCAGCAACACTGCCCTTGGACTGATTCTGATGCTGAGCACTTCCCGGCTGACATTGGTGGCGCTGATGACCCCTCTGAGATCTGATGCGTGTGTCCCTCTTTTGCTCTCACCTAGAGCGTTAGCAACACTCCTTCTCCTTTTTGGTGTCTCGGTGCCAAAGGGGGAGAGAGTTTAGGGATTTGCGAGTTGTGTCTTCGTGTCTTGTTCGTGGTTGTGTCTTGTTCGTGTTTTCCTCGCTTTTGCTTTGGTTGGTTTGTCTATGAGTCCTTAGTTTGAGTGAGACTTAAGTTCGAATCATATGGTGTGAGACATATGCTACCTTACCTTTCAGTATCATTATCTATGTCTATCTAGCTCATGAGTTGCGTGCTTCTCTTGTTATATCATCTATGCTGCTCTCATACACCATGCTTAGATTGTTGGTCTCTAAAATGTAGGGGGAGCTCTGGTCCTATTATTTGTGCTGTGCAGTCCAAAGCACTTATCGAAATAGCACACATCTAGGGGGAGCCCATCTACATGTTAGGATTGTGGGGTTTGTATGCGTACTCTATATCTTGTTTATGCAAATCCCGTATTGTCATCAATCCACCAAAAAGGGGGAGATTGTAAGCGCTTATTTATCCCATAGTGGTTTTGGTGATTGATGACAATGCTTTTGCGGACTAATCGTGTGCGTTAAGTTCTTTCAGAGAATCATCCATTGGCACGAGACGATTTCCTCCCCTCGGTGTTTTTATTCAAGACGGTGTAGCTCCTGCATTTCGTTGTTGGTGGACTAGTTTCGTAGGAGTCACCATACTATTAAGAGGGGATCCGCTTTGGTAAGACTAGGGTGGAATCAACACGTACACATCCTTATCACACCCGTCGTCTTCCTTCCGCATCTTTGGAGCTGCACCTCTCTTCCGTACCTGCTTCGCCCTGTGCCAGCGGTAGTACCGCAGTCTACAGCGGTAGTACCGCCGAAGCCCCCCCAGCGGTAGTACCGCTCCACGAAGCGGTAGTAACGCTCTAAGCGGTAGTACCGCTCCGCAGAGCGGTAGTATCGCTCGCGGGCTTCGGCCGTAGTACCGCGCCTACTGCCGCCTTGATTCGAGACGGTGTTTTCTCGTGTCGGGTTTTGCGGCACTAGCAGCGGCAGTAGAAGCGGTAGTACCGCTCTGAGCGGTAGTACCGCTCTACTCCCGCAGTAGTACCGCTCTAGGGCCAGTGGCCTGACTTTCTCTTCAGCGCGGTAGTACCGCTGGATAGGGAGCGGTAGTACCACCCGCAGCGGTAGTACCGCCCTTCCCTAGTGGTAGTACCGCTCTGTGCGGGGCTGCTCAGTGGGGTAACAGTTGGATGTGTCCCCCCCCCCACTATATAAAGGGGTCTTCCTCTTCTAGTTGACCTACCTCTTTCCCCCAAAAGCTCCATTGTTGCTCAAAGCTCCATTTTCGCCCGATCTCTCTCCCTAGCCAATCAAACTTGTTGATTTGCTCGGGATTGGTTGAGAAGGCCCAGATCTACACTTCCACCAAGAGAAATTTGATTCCCCCCACTTATCCCTTGTGGATCTTGTTACTCTTGGGTGTTGAGCACCCTAGACGGTTGAGGTCACCTCGAAGCCATACTCCATTGTGGTGAAGCTTCGTGGTGTTGTTGTTGTTGTTGGGAGCCTCCGGTTGTTGTGGAGTTTGCCCCAACCTTGCTTGTAAAGGTTCGGTCGCCGCCTTCAAGGGCACCAATAGTGGAATCACGGCATCTCGCATTGTGTGAGGGCGTGAGGAGAACACGGTGGCCCTAGTGGCTTCTTGGGGAGCATTGTGCCTCCACACCACTCCAAACGGAGACGTACTTCCCTTTAAAAGGAAGGAACTTCGGTAACACATCCTCGTCTCCACCGGCTCCACTCTTGGTTATCTCGTACCTTTACTTTTGCAAGTCTATTTGTTTTACATCCTTTTCTTGCTTGTGTGCTAGTTGTCATTGCATCATATAGGTTGCTCACTTAGTTGCACATCTAGACAACCTATTTTGTTACAAAGTTTAATTTGATAAAGAAAAGCTTAAAAATTGTTAGTTGCCTATTCACCCCCCTCTAGTCAACCATATCGATCCTTTCAATTGGTATCAGAGCCTCGTCTCTTTATTAAGGACTTTGCCGTCCGAGGAGTATGGTTGACACCAACGATGGTGCGGAGGAACACTCCGGTGTGAATCCCATCTCGTCTTCGGCCGAAGGGGGAACCTCGGTCTCACGTGAGGAATTCAATGTGGCTTTAGACACATTGAAAACCTCCATGACGGCCGAGGTTAAAAGCATGTTTACTGAATTTCTAGAGGGACTTAAACTATCTACCTCGCCTATGAAAGTGGGTGATCCCACTAACAAGGTGACGGATGCTAACTCCGATAAGGGGGAAGCTAACATTGAAAAGAGTCCTTCTACTAGTGGTAGAAATGGCACCGTCATCTTTGCCCATGTGGAACCTCCTGTCTATAGAGGACCGATTCCCTCCACTCATTTAAATCATGCCGTTCCTCCTCCTAAATATGTAAAAAATGAAGACTTTGATTCTTGGGTTTATCGCTTCAAGCGACATTTAAAACATGTGAACACTAACCTTTGGAGAATCATTGAAGAAGGTTTCTATCCTCACGACCCAAGCAACTTCACCCCTCGAGAAGAAGTGGACAATCAATTCAATGAGAGTGCTCTCTTCATCATCCAAGATGCTATCCTTCCCGAAGATCTTCCTCATCTTCGACCTCATGGCATGGCTAGAGAAGCATGGAAGTGTGTCGAGCGTATGTACAGAGGAAGTGCTAGCATTCAACGCTCCAACTATGAAGTGGTGCAAGATGAAGCCGATGAGTTTGCAATGAAAGAGGATGAAGAACCTCGTGAGCTCTTTCGAAGAGTGACCAAACTTGCGGTCGCACTCCGAGATCATGGGAGTAAGGACACGGATGACAACTGGATCAAGCGCAAGTTCCTTAAGGCCATGATGCCCTACAATATGGCCATGTCCTCAGTCATCCGCCAAAGACCGGACTTCCACTCCATGACCTCTAATGAAGTGTTGGATGAGTTTATTGCAATGAACATCTTGGATAAGACCGCCGACAATGCGGTGCTCCGTTCCCAAAGGGCCAAGAAGCCCAACCTTGCTCTGAAGGCCAAGATTATTGTGGAAGAAGAGGAAGAAGTGGAAGATGAGGAAAGCAACCCCGAAGACACCAAATTTGATTATCATGAGCACATGGCCCTTGCTTCGAGACAATTTTGGAACAAGAAGAGTTCAAGACCGGGCATTTGGAAGCCGGCGGCGTCAGCGCTCAGCGGAGCCCACTCTTCTTCGTCATCCTCATTTTCCTCTTCGGCTAGGGAGGCCCAGGACATAGGCCGCCCGAGTTCAAACCAATGGTCGTTATCAGTGAAGATCTAGACGCAGGCCGAAGAGGCGGCAAGGCGAACTCCGGATGAAGCTGGGTTGTTGCAGGCGACGAGTCGGAGTGGGGCTCTGCTGGGGCCAGGGACGAGCTTGAGTGGGGCGCTGTCGGTGCCGTCGGTGGTAGCCTGCAGGCGGCTGCAGCAAGTGGAGCTAGAGCGAAGAGCGCGGTTGAAGTCGTGGACATCGTCACCTCCTTGGTGAGGGGCGCGCGGGACACCCTCCTCCCATGAATGGCTGGGTCGGAGCGGCAGGAGGCAAGGGCGGCCGTGATGAGAGCGGCGACGGGCGCTGAAGCAGTGGGCGGCCGGGAGCCGGTGCACGGCACGACAGGAGAGGTTGACACCGTAGCAGCTGACATGGATGCGGGCCGAGGTCGTTGATCAGCAGCCATGGGGTCGCTCCGCGAAGGGAAGCATGCGAGCGGAGAGAGGACGTGGAGAGGATCCAGGATCTGGACAGAGCAGGCGCAGGGGAGACTGGAGGTAGGAGATCAGGGCGGCGGCGCCGCCGCGGCGGGCGTGTTCGCGAGAGCGTGGTCGCTCGGGTTGGGCTCCATTCAGCTCCGATTCAACCTACTTATTGTAGATGAACTGTCGCAACTTTTAGTTTTTGACTCTGGTAACTTCGGCTGTTTGGAGTGAAGTGGTGAGTTCTCTTGAATCAGTTTGTCATGATTCTGAATCTGTAGCTTGTTTTTTGGTTAGTAACAGTAGACATGATAAATTTAGGAATTATTATGCAGAGGGCCATTATGAATTTGGCTAAAAACGATTGAAGCACAATGTGTCAAATTTGTTAGCTAAACTAAAAGTAGCTATCTCTCTTAGGATTCATTCACACACTTGCACTTGGAAGGCTCACGTACACTACTAATTTTGAAGCTTCATTGCTTGAGTTTACAAGAGATGGATGCATGCCCTTTTATAGGAGATTACAAGCTGGTGGTGAGCAACACGTGCACAGCCACGTACACACACTAGAAACTACACTACGTACTATGATTTACTGCTTGCATGTACAGCTCATGCATGCACTATTCACATGGTGACACATCACTTCCTTACTAGCTAAGTCTTACCGACATGCATTGGATATTTCTTGCTGCTAGCAGCCGTAGCAAATGCTTCTTGCTAATGTCCTGATATTTTGACTGCCACTGATATTTTATACTCCTACGTTTGCTTCCTGACATCCTCCAGCTACATGGCCTAGATATTTTGAGGCAACAAGATTATTTCCAATAATCACTTCCCTAATCTTGTTCCCTTCAAATCACCGATGCAGATCACCCGCATCCTCAACAACAGCTTCTCATGACCGCTCCACGTCGTCTCAACTGGCACTGACATCACACCAAGTGCCTTATTTGTCAGCGTCACACTGACATCTTGTCAAAGTGGAATCACACCACTCTCTTGCCGACATCGTACCGACTATCGGCATCACACCGATACTTCTTGTGACAATGGCATCACACCACTGTCGTCGGCATCACACTGACTCCTCACTATGATGTCCTCACACCACAATCATTATTGTTGGCCTCACACCAACGCTTCACTTCATATGACAATGGCATCACACCACTGCCATCTGTGCACGGTCCCTAACGGCATCACACCGTTAGGCGTGCACTCTCCTCAACTTTTCTCATAGGAGTGCTGGCTCATCGTCATCACGATGAGCAAGGAGTGCTTTGTGTTTCTTCTCTGGACACTCATATGAAAAATGTGCAAGCTCATGACAGCTATAGCACTGGACCTCACCTTTATCTTTGAGTCCTCCACCACGTCCATAGCCACGACCACGACCACGACCTCGTCCTCGCGACGAGTCATGTCCTCTGGTCATAAGAAGTTGCTATTCTACACCTCTTGGCTCCATCCCTTTCAGGAGCTCCTCGTGCGCCTTAAGTGACCCAATGGCCTCCTCCATGGCCATCTTGTTGACATCACTAAATAACGCAATCGATGAAGCAACATGGATGAATTTTTTGGAGACGGCTCGCAACAACTTCTTCACCACGTACTTCTCCTCCATCGGGTCTCCGAGTTCACGAATATGCCCCACGAGTGTCGTGAACTTCGTCGCAAAATCATCCACAGACTCTTCATCAGCCATCTTGAGGTTATCAAATTCAGAGCGCAAGGACTGGATCCTTGACTCTCGGACGCGCTCAACACCCACATGAATGGACCGTAGTGCCACCCATACATCAGATGCGGACTCCTTTTCTGCCACTCGTAGTAGCGTCGCGTCGTCGATTGACTGTGAGATGATTGTCATGGCTAGCTCCTCCTTGCTCTCATCAACCTCCTTGGACGAGCTCTCACGATCAACGACACCCCATGCACCATGTGCTCGCAAGAGGTACTTCATCCTCATCGCCCATGCTTCGTAGTTTGTCCTTGTTAGTTGCGGAAACGGAATCTTCCCTGCTGCTGCCGCTGCTATCGCTGGGTTGCCCGATCCACTGGGCACCATCGCCATAGTGTCGCACGGCATCATATTTGTCATAACCTAGCTCTGATACCAATTGTTAGCTAAACTAAAAGTAGCTATCTCTCTCAGGATTCATGCACACACTTGCATTGGGAAGGCTCACGTACACTACTAATTTGAAAGCTTCATTGCTTGAGTTTACAAGAGATAGATGCATGCCCTTTTATAGGAGATTACAAGCTGGTGGTGAGCAACACGTGCACAACCACGTACACACACTAGAAACTACACTACGTACTATGATTTACTACTTGCATGTATAGCTCATGCATGCACTATTCACATGGTGACACATCACTTCCTTACTAGCTAAGTCTTGCCGACATGCATTGGATATTTCTTGCTGCTAGCAGCCGTAGCAAATGCTTCTTGCTAATGTCCTGATATTTTGACTGCCACTGATATTTTATACTCCTACGTTTGCTTCCTGACATCCTCCAGCTACATGGCCTAGATATTTTGAGGCAACAAGATTATTTCCAACAAAATTTACTAGCTGCCCATCAATCTGATCAACCAAAGCATCGTGCACTGCTAATGTTGCTCGAGATGAAGGCATTTGATACACCGGTGGGTTGTGAGTTTTCTCGATTCTGATTACTAGTCTAGGAGAAGCACCGTTGAAGATAGCATCTGGAAAGCATTGTGATTGTAAATTTATAATGACCCGTTGCTTCTGGCGAATTGCCAGTGGCACCAGAGAAGATATACAGAGGAACAAAAGTGAGACGAAAACTTCTCTTCAGTTAATTTTTCGGCAGATGGTACAAATCATCCGGTAGATTTCTGAGAAACCTAAGACGCCTCCACAGCCGTTAGATACGCACAATCATAACCGTCGGTTTGCCCTCTCACGTATCTTGAATAAATCTCCCGCAGTACACGCCCCCCTCCCAAGCACCGCTCTCTCTTTGTATCGGCAGCCGGCCACGTGCTTGCCCTGTTTGCAGCACCGGCGCCGCCGGTTCTACCAGTAGCCTGTGCAGTAGACCGCATCCTCCATTGGATGCTGCAAAGCAACACTGGCGTGCCTCCATGGAAGCGCTAGGACCTACATGGTAGCTCCGACCTCCGAGACGGCCGGTCAGTGCTCCATTACATCATCAAGAGCGTCGGCGAGCGCTCCGTTGCAGCACCGGCAGGGAGCATCCGACGAGCGCTCCATTTCAGCCATGCAGCACCGCCGGAGTTGCTGTGACGGCGGCCGCAATGGGCGGCGATTTGTGCAGCAACGACGATAATTTGTTCAGCACCGACGGCGAGCTGCGTACGCTGCCCCGCTTGTAGCAAATTGTGTGCTGCATCCACGGGGTGCATCACTTAACCGAGGCGGCGCGCGTACATGGACTTCACCATGCAGCAACACATCAACACGGATGGCCGGTGGGCGTCGAGCCTTTCGTTGCACTGGAGCTCTGCTGCCCCCACGTGTAGCAGCACGACCGTTGCATCGCGACTTCACCCGCCGGTGGGCAGTACCATGTGTTGCACTTCAGCTCCTCGACTGGCGAGGTCTGCAAGACACAACACAATGCATGTTGCATGGCAGCAACTCCCAGGCGCCGACGACCACTGGTCGCCGCTTGCTGCACTGCAGCTCCACCGCCATGGCGAGATTCGGGTTGCAGCGTCCCTGGTCGACAACGAGATCGTGGGGTCGCAGCGGCGCAGAGCTGCTGTGCTTGCATCTGGAAAAAAGAAGTAGCGAGTGGAGCGGTTGCAGCAGCTGGTAGTGCCTGCAACAGTGATTGGCTAGCTCCTGCGGCAGGTGGCTGCTACCGGTGACGATGGGCCGGTGGCCGGTGGTGGCTTGTTGTTGCTGCGCCGACACTCTGCATAAGGAGATGCGGATTTGGGATACGGGAGAGCACGAGCGAGGAAGAAAGAAAGTACTCCCTCCGTTCAAAATTACTCGTCCAAGAAATGAATGTATCTAGATGTATTTTAGTTGTAGATACATCCATTTTTGTGACAAGTAATTCCGAACGGAGGGAGTAGACGTGTGGTGGATGAAGGAGATAAGGTAGAGAGAGGAAGCGGTGCGTGGAGTCGCAACTAACACGTGGCGTAAGAGGGAGGTGACTTACGTTTCGTTGTTTTCAGCCGGTTTAAGAGCAAACTTTTCCTATTTTTCTCCATCACCGAGCAGCAAGTAGACGCAAAAAGTAACTCAACTACCAAAACTCGCATGGCCGTGCCTACCAAAATTGTATCTCTGACAGATTCGGTTTCCCCCTCTGTTTTTTTGAATGGTATCATCCATATATAGCAGGTTCATTACAGTGATTTGATGTGATGATGGAAAAACAACCAGGCCTAATAGAGATGCATTTGCGAAATGTTCAAAAGACACCAAGATAATTTGTCGCGCCTGAACATGATGCTGGAAGATAACCCTCTTAGCAGGTTGCAGAACACGATTGGATATTTCCCTTTCGACAGATTTATGTTTGGATTTGGAACATCGATAAGCTTAGTGATCCTGGTTTAAGTACTTTGAGAAATGGCCCCACACGTCGGGGACCTAACAAGCTAAAATTGCATGCACATTAATCAGCGCTTCTGCTGATCCTGTTCCCAAATAATCAATTACCAGTGGCCATCTACTGAATTTGTAGTACAATGAACCAAGTATCTTTTATATAACCTGATCTTATGAAATATATATAGTGGCAGTACTCGCAGTGTTTATCAAACGGATCAGTTGGTTAAGGCAGTGGCAGTACCCACAGTCCCACATTGTTATTGAATTTCCCTTCCAGATTGATTGACTAGAATAGACTAGGGATATACATGAGCCATGATAAAGTTCTTTTAATGATGATGAGACCAATTGACAAATATATTACAATAGTGATGATTCATATGGGTTCTAGAAAATGTAAGTTCTTTTAATGATGATTGAGGTAGATTACAATAGTATGCTTAATGTGCTCTTCAGTTATTAATGTTCTTTTCTGTATGCTTAATGTGCTCTTCTGTTATTAATGTTTTTTTTTCTGTATGCTTGTTTATTTCATATCCTTACTAATTGTTTATTCTCTTCTCAATGCAGGTTTGCTAATCATGGGCAAGTCCAGCGGCACCGGTTTCGTCAACAAATTCAAATCACTTATTCGGAGTGGACGAGCCCACAAGGTCCACCCCCCCGACTACGCAATGATGACACCTCACAGGGAGGTCGAGGGGTCGGGGGAGGAGACCCTAGAGGAGGAGGGGGTGGGGGAGTGCCCCTAGAGGAGGAGGAGGTGGGGGAGAGGCACCTGGGTCAAAAAATTCCGGGTCGTGTCCAAAATAGGGGTGTCTTCTTCGATGCCCTCCTATAGAGGCACCTTCTGAGTATGAGGAGGAGGAGGTGTATGTTCCTGATGGTGAGGAGGAGGGGGCGAGGAGGAGGAGGCCGAGGAGGAGGGTGAGGAGGAGGAGGGCGAGGAGGGTGGTGGAGTGGAGGTGTTGGAAATATGCCCTAGAGGCAATAATAAAATGGTTATTGCTATATTTCCTTGTTCATGATATATGTCTATTGTTCATGCTATAATTGTATTGACCGGAAACCTAATACATGTGTGAATGCATAGACCACAACATGTCCCTAGTGAGCCTCTAGTTGACTAGCTCGTTGATCAATATATGGTTATGGTTTCCTGACCATGGATATTAGATGTCATTGATAACGGGATCACATCATTAGAAGAATGATGTGATGGACAAGACCCAATCATAAGCAGAGCACAAGATCGTGTAGTTCGTTTGCTAAAAGCTTTTCTAATGTCAAGAATCATTTCCTTAGAGCATGAGATTGTGCAACTCCCGGATACCGTAGGTATGCTTTGGGTGTACCAAACATCACAACGTAACTGGGTGGCTATAAAGGTACACTACAGGCATCTCCGAAAGTGTCTGTTGGGTTGGCACAAATCGAGACTAGGATTTATCACTCCGTATGACGGAGAGGTATCTCTTGGCCCACTTGGAAATGCATCATCATGAGCTCAATGTGACTAAGTAGTTAGTCACGGGATCATGCATTACGGAACGAGTAAAGTGACTTGCCGGTAACGATTGAACGAGGTATTGGGATACCAACGGTCGAATCCCGGGCAAGTAACGTACCGATTGACAAAAGGAATTGTATACGGGATTGATTGAATCCCCGACATCGTGGTTCATACGATGAGATCATCGTGGAACATGTGGGAGCCAACATGGTTATCCAGATCCCGCTGTTGGTTATTGGCCGAAGAGCTGTCTCGGTCATGTCTGCATGATTCCCGAACCCGTGGGTCTACACACTTAAGGTTCGGTGACACTAGAATTGTTATGGGAATTAGTATGTAGTTACCGAATGTTGTTCGGAGTCCCGGATGAGATCCCGGATGTCACGAGGAGTTCCGGAATGGCCCGGAGGTAAATATTTATATATGGGAAGTCCAGTTTCAGTCACCGGAATAATTTTCGGGGTTACCGGTATTGTACCGGGACCACCGGAAGGTGTCCGGGGGTCCATCGGGTGGGTCCACCTGCCACGGGGGACTAAATGAGCTGAACAAGGGTGGGAACCAGCCCCCAAGTGGGCTGGTGCGCCCCCCAAGGGCCCAAGGTGCCTAGGGTTGAAAACCCTAGGGGGTGGGGGCGCCTCCCACCAACTTGGGGGGAAAGCTCCCCCTTGCCCCCCCTATATGACATCTAAGGGGGCCGGCCCCCTCTCCCCTTCCCCTATAAATAGTGGGGGGGCTGGGAGGGCTGCCATACCCTTCCCTTGGCGCAGCCCTCCCCCTCTCCAACTCCATCTCCTCCCTCGTAGTGCTTGGCGAAGCCCTGCCGGAGAACTGGAAGCTCCACCACCACGTCGTCGTGCTGCTGGAGCTCTCCCTCAACTTATCCTCTCCCCATGATGGATCAAGAAGGAGGAAACGTCCCTGGGCTGTACGTGTGTTGAACGAGGAGGCGCCATCGGTTCGGCGTTAGATCGGATATTCCGTGATTTGAATCGCCGGAGTACGACTCCGTCATCTGCATTCTAGTGATGCTTCCGCTTAGCGACATTCAAAGGTATGAAGATGCTCATCCTCTCCCTCTCTTGTTGCTAGAATCTCCATAGATTGATCTTGGTGATGCGTAGAAAATTTTGAATTATTGCTATGTTCCCCATCAGTGGCATCATGAGCTAGGTCTATTGCATAGATTCTATGCATGAGTAGAACACAAGTAGTTGTGGGCATTGGTTTGTTCAATATGCTTACCGTTACTTGTCTTATCTTGATTTGACGGCATCGTGGGATGAAGCGGCCCGGACTGACCTTACACGTACGCTTACGTGAGACAGGTTCCACCGACTGACATGCACTTGTTGCATAAGGTGGCTAGCGGGTGCCAGTCTCTCCCACTTTAGTCGGATCGGATTCGATGAAAAGGGTCCTTATGAAGGGTAAATAGCAATTGGCATATCATCGTTGTGGCTTTTGCATAGGTAAGAAATTTCTTGCTAGAAACCCATAGCAACCATGTAAAACATGCAACAACAATTAGAGGACGTCTAACTTGTTTTTGCAGGTTATGCTATGTGATGTGATATGGCCAAAAGAATGTGATGAATGATATGTGATGTATGAGATTGATCATGTTATTGTAATAGGAATCACGACTTGCATGTCGATGAGTATGACAACCGGCAGGAGCCATAGGAGTTGTCTTAATTTATTGTATGACCTGCGTGTCATTGAATAATGCCATGTAATTACTTTACTTTATTGCTCAACTGTTAGCCATAGTAGTAGAAGTAATAGTTGGCGAGACAATTTCATGAAGCTACGATGATGGAGATCATGGTGTCATGCCGGTGAAGAAGGTGATCATGCCGTGCCTCAAGATGGAGATCAAAGGCCCAAGATGATATTGGCCATATCATGTCACTTTATGATTTGCATGTGATGTTTGTCATGTTTGCATCTTATTTGCTTAGAACGACGGTTGCATAAATAAGATGATCCCTCATAAAATTGCAAGAAAGTGTTCCCCCTAACTGTGCACCATTGCGGAAGTTCGTTGTTTTGAAGCACCACGTGATGATCAGGTGTGATAGATTCTAACGTCCGCATACAACGGGTGTAAGCCAGATTTACACATGCAAAACACTTAGGTTGACTTGACGAGCCTAGCATGTACATACATGGCCTCGGAACACAAGAGACCGAAAGGTCGAACATGAGTCGTATAGTAGATACGATCAACATGAAGATGTTCACGGATGATGACTAGTCCGTCTCACGTGATGATAGGACACGACCTAGTTGACTCGAATCATGTATCACTTAGATGACTAGAGGGATGTCTATTTGAGTGGGAGTTCATTAAATAATTTGATTAGGTGAAGTTAATTATCATGAACATAGTCTAAAATCTTTGCAATATGTCTTGTAAATCAAATGGCCCACGCTAATGTTGCCCTCAACTTCAACGTGTTCCTATAGAAAACCAAGCTGAAAGACGATGGCAGCAACTATACAGACTGGGTCCGAAACTTGAGGATCATCCTCATAGCTGCCAAGAAAGCATATGTCTTAGAAGCACCGCTAGGTGAAGCACCCATTTTCCCAGCAACTCAAGACGTTATGAACGCCTGGCAGTCGCGTAGTGGTGATTACTCCCTGGTTCAGTGTGGCATGCTTTACAGCTTAGAACTGGGGCTCCAAAAGTGTTTTGAGCAGCACGGAGCATATGAGATGTTCCAAGAGCTGAAAATGGTTTTCCAAGCTCATGCCCGGGTCGAGAGATATGAAGTCTTAGACAAGTTCTAAAGTTGTAAGATGGAGGAAAACAGTTCTGTCAGTGAGCATATACTCACTATGTCCGGGTTACACAACCGTTTGTCTCAGTTGGAAGTTAATCTCCCAGATGACTCGGTCATTGACAGGATCCTCCAGTCGCTCCCACCTAGCTACAAGAGCTTTGTGATGAACTACAATATGCAGGGGATGGAAAAGTCCACTCCTGAGCTATATTCAATGCTGAAATCAGCGGAGGTGGAAATCAAAAAGGAACATCAAGTGTTGATGGTGAATAAAACCACCAGTTTCAAGAAAGGCAAGGGTAAAAAGAACTTCAAGAAGGACGGCAAGGGAGTTGCCGCGCCCGGTAAATCAGTTGCCGGGAAGAAGCCAAAAAATGGACCCAAGCTCGAGACTTAGTGCTTTTATTGCAAGGGAAATGGTCACTGGCAGCGGAACTGCCCCAAGTACTTAGCGAACAAGAAGGCCGGCAACACCAAAGGTATATGTGATATACATGTTATTGATGTGTACCTTACCAGTACTCGTAGTAGCTCCTGGGTATTTGATACCGATAAGGTTGCTCATATTTGTAACTCAAAACAGGAGTTGTGGAATAAGCGGAGGCTGGCAAAGGACGAGGTGACGATGCGCGTCGGGAATGGTTCCAAGGTCGATGTGATCGCCGTCGGCATGCTACCTCTACATTTACCTACGGTATTAGTCTTAAACCTCAATAATTGTTATTTAGTGCTAGCTTTGAGCATGAACATTGTATTTGGATCTCGTTTAATGCGAGATGGCTACTCATTTAAATCCGAGAATAATGGTTGTTCTATTTATTTGAGAGATATGTTTTATGGTCATGCCCCGCTGGTCAATGTTTATTCTTATTGAATCTTGAACGTGATGTTACACATATTCGCAGTGTGAATACCAAAAGATGTAAGGTTAATAATGATAGTCCCACATATTTGTGGCACTGCCGCCTTGGTCACATTGGTGTCAAACGCATGAAGAAACTCCATGCAAATGGACTTTTGGAGTCTCTTGATTATGAATGATTTGACACATGCGAACTATGCCTCATGGGCAAAATGACCAAGACTCCGTTCTTCGGAACAATGGAGCGAGCAACCAACTTGTTGGAAATCATACATACTGATGTGTGTGGTCCAATGAGCGTTGAGGCTCGCAGTGGCTATCGTTATGTTCTCACCCTCACTGATGACTTAAGTAGATATGGGTATGTCTACTTGATGAAACACAAGTCTGAGACCTTTGAAAAGTTCAAGGAATTTCAGAGTGAGGTGGAGAATCAACGTGACAGGAAAATAAAGTTCTTATGATCAGATCATGGGGGAGAATATTTGAGTCATGAGTTTGGTACACACTTAAGGAAATATGGAATTGTTTCACAACTCACGCCGCCTGGAACACCTCAGCGTAACGGTGTGTCCGAACGTCGTAATCGCACTTTATTGGATATGGTGCAATCTATGATGTCTCTTATCAATTTACCGCTATCATTTTGGGGATACGCTTTAGAGACAGCCACATTCACTTTAAATAGGGCACTGTCTAAATCCGTTGAGACAACACCGTATGAATATGGTTTGGGAAGAAACCTAAGTTGTCGTTTCTAAAAGTTTGGGGATGCGATGCTTATGTCAAGAAACTTCAACCTGAAAAGCTCGAACCCAAGTCGGAAAAATGTGTCTCCATAGGATACCCTAAGGAAACCATTGGGTATACCTTCTACCTCAGATCCGAAGGCAAGATCTTTGTTGCTAAGAATGGGTCCTTTCTGGAGAAAGAGTTTCTCTCGAAAGAAGTAAGTGGGAGGAAAGTAGAACTTGATGAAGTACTGCCTCTTGAACCGGAAAGTAGCGCAGCTCAGGAAGATGTTTCTGTGGTGCCTGCACCGACTAGAGAGGAAGTTAATGATGATGATCAAGGTACTTCAGATCAAGTTGCTACTGAACTTCGTAGGTCCACAAGGACACGTTCCACACCAGAATGGTATCGCAACCATGTCTTGGAAATAATGTTGTTAGACAACGTTGAACCTTCGAACTATGAAGAAGTGATGGCGGGCCCATATTCCAACAAATGGCTTGAAGCCATGAAATCCGAGATAAGATCCATGTATGAAAACAAAGTATGGACTTTGACAGACTTGCTCGATGATCGGCGAGCCATAGAAAATAAATGGATCTTCAAGAAGAAGACTGATGCGGATGGTAATGTAACCATCTATAAAGCTTGGCTTGTCGCTAAGGGTTATCGACAAGTTCAAGGGGTTGACTACGATGAGACCTTATCACCCGTAGCGAAGCTGAAGTCTGTCCAAATCATGTTAGCAATTGCTGCATTCTATGATTATGAGATATGGCAAATGGACGTCAAAACGGCATTCCTTAACGGTTTCCTTAAGGAAGAATTGTATATGATGTAGCCAGAAGGTTTTGTCGATCCTAAGAATTCTAACAAGGTATGCAAGCTCCAGCACTCCATCTATGCGCTGGTGCAACCATCTCGGAGTTGGAACATTCGCTTTGATGAAATGATCAAAGCGTTTGGGTTTATGCAGACTTATGGAGAATCCTGTGTTTACAAGAAAGTGAGTGGGAGCTCTATAGCATTTCTCATATTATATGTGGATGGCATACTATTGATGGGAAATGATATAGAACTTTTGGAAAGCATAAAGGCCTACTTGAAAAAGTGTTTTTGAATGAACGACCTTGGAGAAGCTGCTTACATATTAGGCATCAAGATCTATAGAGATAGATCAAGACGCCTCATAGGTCTTTCACAAAGCACATACCTTGATAAGATATTGAAGAAGTTCAATATGAATCACTCCAAGAAGGTGTCTTGCCTATATTGCAAGGTGTGAAATTGAGCTCGGCTCAAAGCCCGACCATGGCAGAAGATAGAGAAAAGATGAGTGTCACCCCTATGCCTTAGCCATAGGGTCTATTATGTATGCCATGCTGTGTACCAGACCTGATGTAAACCTTGCCGTAAATTTGGTAGGGAGGTACCAAAGTACTCCCGACATGGAACACTTGACAGCGGTCAAGAATATCCTGAAGTACCTGAAAAGGACTAAGGATATGTTTCTCGTTTATGGAGGTGACGAAGAGCTCGTCGTAAAGGGTTACATCGATGCTAGCTTTGGCACAGATCTGGATGACTCCAAGTCACAAACCGGATACATGTATATTTTAAATGGTGGGGCAGTCAGCTGGTGTAGTTACAAGCAAAGCGTCGTGGCGGGATCTACATGTGAAGTGGAGTACATGGCAGCCTCGGAGGCAGCACATGAAGCAATCTGGATGAAGGATTTCATTACCGACCTAGGAGTTATTCCCAATGCGTCGGGCCTGATGACTCTCTTCTGTGACAACACTGGAGCTATTGCCCTTGCCAAGGAGCCCGAGTTTCACAAGAAGACCAGGCATATCAAGCGTCACTTCAACTCCATTCTTGAAAATATTCAAGATGGAGACATAGATATTTGTAAAGTGCATACGGATCTGAGGGTCACAGATGCGTTGACTAAACCTCTTCCACGAGCAAAACATGATCAACACCGGAACTCTATGGGTGTTCGATTCATCACAATGTAACTAGATTATTGACTCTTGTGCAAGTGGGAGACTATTGGAAATATGCCCTAGAGGCAATAATAAAATGGTTGTTATTATATTTTCCTGGTTCATGATAATTGTCTATTGTTCATGCTATAATTGTATTGACCGGAAACCGTAATACATGTGTGAATGCATAGACCACAACATGTCCCTAGTGAGCCTCTGGTTGACTAGCTCGTTGGTCAATAGATGGTTATGGTTTCCTAACCATGGACATTAGATGTCATTGATAACGGGATCACATCATTAGGAGAATGATGTGATGGACAAGACCCAATCCTAAGCATAGCACAAGATCGTGTAGTTCGTTTGCTAAAAGCTTTTCTAATGTCAAATATCATTTCCTTAGACCATGAGATTGTGCAACTCCCGGATACCGTAGGTATGCTTTGGGTGTACCAAACGTCACAATGTAACTGGGTGGCTATAAAGGTACACTACAGACATCTCTGAAAGTGTCTGTTGGGTTGGCACGAATCGAGACTGGGATTTGTCACTCCGTATGACAGAGAGGTATCTCTGGGCCCACTCGGCAATGCATCATCATGAGCTCATGTGATTAAGTAGTTAGTCATGGGATCATGCATTACGGAGTGAGTAAGGTGACTTGCCGGTAACGAGATTGAACGAGGTATTGGGATACCGACGATTGAATCTCGGGCAAGTAACGTACCGATTGACAAAGGGAATTATATATGGGATTGATTGAATCCCCGACATCGTGGTTCATCCGATGAGATCATTGTGGAACATGTGGGAGCCAACATGGGTATCTAGATCCCGCAGTTGGTTATTGGCTGGAGAGCTGTCTCAGTCATGTCTACATGATTCCTGAACCCGTAGGGTCTACACACTTAAGGTTCAGTGACGCTAGTGTTGTCATGGGAATTAGTATGCGGTTACCGAATGTTGTTCGGAGTCCCGGATGAGATCCCGGACGTCACGAGGAGTTCCGGAATGGTCCGGAGGTAAAGATTTATATATGGGAAGTCCAGTTTCAGTCACCGGAATAATTTCGGGGTTACCGATATTGTACCGGGACCACCGGAAGGTGTCCGGGGGTCCACCGGGTGGGTCTACTTGCCACGGGGGACTAAATGGGCTGAACAAGGGTGGGAACCAGCCCCCTAGTGGGCTGGTGCACCCCCAAGGGCCCAAGGTGCCTAGGGTTGAAAACACTAGGGGGTGGGGGCGCCTCCCACCAACTTGGGGGGCAAGCTCCCCCCTTGGCCGCCCCGCCTAGATGAGATCTAAGGGGGCCGACCCCCTCTCCCCTTCCCCCTATAAATAGTGGGGGGAGGGCTGCCATACCCTTCCCTTGGTGTAGCCCTCCCCCTCTCCAACTCCATCTCCTCCTCTGTAGTGCTTGGCGAAGCCCTGCCGGAGAACTGCAAGCTCCACCACCACGCCGTCGTGCTGCCGGAGCTCTCCCTCAACTTCTCCTCTCCCCTTGCTGGATCAAGAAGGAGGAGACGTCCCCGGGCTGTACGTGTGTTGAACGTGGAGGCGTCATCCGTTCGGCGTTAGATCGGATCTTCCGCGATTTGAATCGCCGTGAGTATGACTCCCTCATCCGCGTTCTAGTGACGCTTCCGCTTAGCAATCTTCAAAGGTATGAAGATGCTCATCCTCTCCCTCTCTTGTTGCTAGAATCTCTATAGATTGATCTTGGTGATGTGTAGAAATATTTTGAATTATTGCTACGTTCCCCATCAGGAGGTTGACCCCGAGTTGTGGGGTGACTTGCCGTCGGGTGCTCCGAAGGGGTGGCTGCCTGGTATTGCTGGAGTACCTACACCACCTTCTATCGAGGCGCACAAGTGGGTCACAATCATATTTTCAACACATGACCACATTTTCTTATTGTACACATTCCAAATCTTTGATTCTTTTGCAAGAACTGGATCCTTCACAGAAGGGGCCGTAAACCGAACGACCTTATCACTACCCTGTTGAAGGAGTTTTGGTCGGGCCTATTCTGCACGCGACCAGACAGGGACCCGAATCTGCGGGTTTTGGCCACGAGCTGGGTCCACTACGAGGCTTCTAGCCACACAGAGTACATGACGGCCGCTAAGGCCGTGATCACCAAATTTTAGGTAAGTTCTCTTCTGAATCACGTGTCTTCAATTTCGTTCATAGTTTATCATTGAATCACTCAACTCATGCCTTGTTTGCTTCTGGTTCCCATGGCCACTACCCGTGTTTCGATGGCTTGATCACTCCTTCGGTCTCGTACACACGGCTTTAGGCTACCAACCCGGGGCGTTCGCTGCCTCCCTTAGCCCGCCAGCATGCTGTAAGTACTTCCCCCTTATCTTCTTTCTCTCTAACTTTCTCAGTTTATTTTCAGCACCGCACACTTAGAAACAACCTAAATTTTGTAGGCATATAAGGCCTTTGTCGAGCATAGGAATCTTGAGGTGCAGGAGTATTTGCAACGAGTGAAGGCAAACGATGATTGCAACCATCAAATGATGACGGTTAGTTTTGCCCTCTTAAAACCAAGCTAAAATTTGCACTTTCATTTCTTCTGACCTTCTAGTTTGCTTGTTTAACTAACATCCATGCTATGTTGGCGTCTTGGACTAACCGCACGGATCCACCACAAATGGGACCCCCACTACCACCTGCTGGAGAACCCCCACACATGCCCACGTTCGATGAATGGGTGGCACTAGGCAGCGACACTCCGGTTAGTACATTTACCTAACTACTGACAAACTAGTTCTCGTTCATTCAACACTATCATACCATATTTACCCTTAGAATCTCTTCTCAAACATGTAGGGGTCTGGTGGCTCGACTCCTACTTCGTCGACCCCAGTCACTCCGATCTGGCAAAGTGGTGCTGGTCTTGGCGGTGGCGGTCTTGGCGGTGGTGGTCTTGGCGGTGGTTGTCTTGGCGGTGGCGGTCTTGGAGGTGGTGGTCTTGCCTGATGTCGAAGATGATACCCGTGCCTGTGACCGTCGTGCCATACTTATTATGTTCCTACTTCTTAGTTTCTTTAGATGACGATGATGATGTTCCATGTCTTGCAATACTTATGTTCATGAAGTTTCGACGATGATGATCTTTAGATGGTGAACTTGAGTATCTTTAGATGATTATGATGATCTTGAGTATCTTTAGATGATGAACTTGATGATGATCTGTCATATTTCTGTGATTATATGCATATTGTCATATTTTGTGCTTTTGAATGCTGTCAAATGGATGAAAAGAGAGAAAATAGATAAAATAAAATAAAAACATAATATATCTATGCCGACGGCCTTGCCGTCGGGATAGACATGTCGAGGAGAGCCCAGTGGCCGCCATGTGGCGGAGATATGCCGACGGCCTGGCCATCGGCATAGATGACATGAGAGCTCAGCGGCTGCCGCATGGCAGAGATATGCCGACGGCCACGCGGCAGCCCGTGGTTGGCTAGCGTGATTGACGGCGCCGCCCGTTGCCGTCTGCTGAAAATCTACGCCGACGGTGTTTCTATGCCGACAGCCATATGGACGCCATCAGCTTATATGTCTATGCCGACGGCTTTTCTATGCCGAAGGACTGGCACAACTACGCTGACATTATCTACGTCGAGGAGGATATGCCGACGGTGGCCGTCGGCATAGAGGTAGGCCGACGACAATGGATCTAAGCCGATGGCCGTTGACCGCCGGCATAGCCTGTTAATCCGGTAGTGTCCACCACTCGTCTCCTCTTCGTGCCCGACACATGTAACGGTCTGGTCAGCTGCCGGGACCGGGCTTTTGGAAGCCGGCGGCGTCAGCAGAGCCAACTCTTCTTCATCATCCTCATTTTCCTCGCCGGCGAGGGAGACCCAAGACATAGGCCTCCCCGAGTTCAAACCAATGGCTGTCATCATTGAAGATCTGGACGCAGGCCGAAGAGGCGGCAAGGCAAACTCCGGATGAAGCTGGGTTGCTGCAGGCGATGAGTCGGAGTGGGGATCTGCTGGGGCCGGGGACGAGCCGGAGTGGGGTGTTGTTGGTGTCGTCGGTGGTAGCCTGCAGGCGGCAGCAACAAGTGGAGCCGGAGCGAAGGGCGCGGTTGAAGTCGTGGACGTCGTCGCCTCCTTGGTGAGGGGCGCGCGGGGCACCCTCCTCCCATGAATGGCTGGGTCGGAGCGGCGGGAGGCGAGGTCGGCCGCGGCGAGAGCGGCGGCGGGCGCTGAAGCAGTGGGCGGCCGGAAGCCGGCGCACGGCAGGGTAGGAGATGTTGCCGCCGTCGCGGCCGACATAGATGCGGGCCGAGTTCGATGATCAGCA
Organism: Triticum dicoccoides; assembly: GCF_002162155.2. NCBI lineage: Eukaryota > Viridiplantae > Streptophyta > Magnoliopsida > Poales > Poaceae > Triticum > Triticum dicoccoides. Next base: position 710,880,608 of record NC_041385.1, read on the forward strand.
GCCATGGGGACGTGGAGAGGATCCCATATCCGGAAAGAGCAGGCGCAGGGGAGGCTGGAGGTAGGAGATCAGGGCGGCAGCACTCCCGCGGTGGGCGTGTTCACGAGAGCGTGGTCGCTCGGGTTGGGCTCCATTCAGCTCCAATTCAACTTACTTATTTTAGATGAACTGCCGCAACTTTTAGTTTCTTTTTTTCTGAATAAAGACACCCAAAAGGCATCCTAAGTCTGATTATCATCGAGGAAAACAAAGGCCAGTACAATGGATAGACAATTGGACACAGAACGACCAGTAAAAAATAAAATTACAATAAAAAGCATACTAGTCTTCTTCTTCCTCTGATTGTACGCTGCCGCCGGTGATTGAAAATTGCACTGAACCAACAACAAAGAAAAGCAACACCTGCAAATACCCTCACCATACAAGGCTTTGAAGACAGCAATAGCCACTCGCCCCGACTCTGGTAACTTCGCCTGTTTGGAGTGAAGTGGTGAGTTCTCTTGAATCAGTTTGTCATGATTCTGAATCTGTAGCTTGTTTTTTGGTTAGTAACAGTAGACATGATAAACTTAGGAATTATTAACCAGAGGGCCATTATGAATTTGGCTAAAAAAGATTGAAGCACAATGTGTCAAATTTATTGGCTGCCCATCAATCTGATCAACCAAAGCGTCGTGCACTATCAACGTTCCTCGAGATGAAGGCATTTGCTACACCGGTGGGTTGCGAGTTTTCTCGATTCGGATTACTTGTCCAGGAGAAGCACCATTGAAGATAGCATCTGGAAAGCATTGTGATTGTAAATTTATGATGACCCGTTTCTTCTGGCGAATTGCCAGTGGCACCAGAGAAGATATACAGAGGAACAAAAGTGAGACGAAAACTTCTCTTCAGTTAATTTTTTGGCGGATAGTACAAATCATCCGGTAGATTTCTGAGAAACATAAGCCGCCTCCACAGTCGTTAGATACGCACCATCACAACCGTCGGTTTGCCCTCTCGCGGATCTTGAATAAATCTCCCATAGTACACACCCCCTCCCAAGCACCGCTCTCTCTTTGTATCAGCAGCCGGTCACGCGCTTGCCCTGTTTGCAGCGCCGGCGCCGCCGGTTCTACTGGTCGCCTGTGCAGTAGACCGCGTCCTCCGCTGGATGCTGCAAAGCAACACCGGCGAGCCTCCATTGAAGCGCTAGGACCTGCATGGTAGCTCCGAGACGGCCGGTCAGTGCTCCATTACATCGTCAAGAGCGTCAGCGAGCGCTCCGTTGCAGCGCCGGTAGGGAGCAACCGAAGAGCACTCCATTTTAGCCATGCAGCACCGCCGGAGTTGCTGTGACGGCGGCCGCAGCGGGCGGCGATTTGTGCAGCAACGACAATAATTTGTGCAGCACCGACAACAAGCTGCGTACGCTGCCCCACTTGTAGCAAATGGTGTGCTGCATCCACGGGTTGCATCACTTCACCGAGGCGGTGCGCGTACATGGAATTCACCATGCCGCAACGCAGCAACACGGATGGCTGGCGGGCGTCGCGCCTTTCGTTGCACTGGAGCTCTGCTGCCCCGACGTGCAACAGCATGCCCGTTGCATCGCGACTTCACCCACCAGTGGGCAGTACCATGTGCTGCACTGTAGCTCCCCGATCGGCGAGGTCTGCAAGACACAACACAACGCATGTTGCATGGCAGCAACTCACAGGCGCCGACGACCACTGGTCGCCACTTGCTGCACTGCAGCTCCACCGCCATGGCAAGATTCGGGTTGCAGCGTCCCTGGTCGGCGACGAGATCGTGGGGTCGCAGCGGTGCAGAGCTGTTGTGCTTTCATCTGGAAAAGAGAAAAGTGAGTGGAGCGGTTGTAGCAGCTGGTAGTGCCTGCAACAGCGATTGGCTAGCTCCTGCGGCAGGTGGCTGTCGCCGGTGACGATGGACCGGTGGCAGGTGGTGGCTTGTTGTTGCTGCGCCAGCACTCTACAGAAGGAGATGCGGATTTGGGATACGGGAGAGAATGAGCGAGGAAGAAAGAAAGTACTACCTCCGTTTGGAATTACTCGTCCAAGAAATGAATGTATCTAGATGTATTTTAGTTGTAGATACAACCATTTTTGTGACAAGTAATTCCGAATGGAAGGAGTAGACGTGTGGTGGATGAAGGAGATAAGGTAGAGAGAGAGGAAGCGGTGCATGGGGTCGCAACTGACACGTGGCGTAAGAGGGAGGCGGCTTACATTTCGTTGTTTTCAGCCGGTTTAAGAGCAACCTTTTCCTAATTTTTCTCCATCACCGAGCAACAAGTAGACGCAGAAAGTCTCGGCTACCAAAACTCGCATGGCCCTGCCTACCAAAATTGTATCTCTGTCAGATTCAGTTTCCCCCTCCGTTTTTTCTGAATGGTATCATCCATATACAACAGGTTCATTACAGTGATTTGATGTGATGATGGAAAAACAACCAGGCCAAATTGAGATGCATTTGCGAAATGTTCAAAAGACACCAAGATAATTTGTCGCGCCTGAACAGGATGCTGGAAGATAACCCTCTCAGTAGGTTGCAGAACACGATTGGATATTTCCCTTTCGACAGATTTATGTTTGGATTTGGAACATCGATAAGCTTAGCGATCCTGGTTTAAGTACTTTGAGAAATGGCCCCACACGTCGGGGACCTAACAAGCTAAAATTGCATGCACATTAATCAGCGCTTCTGCTGATCCTGTTCCCAAATAATCAGTTACCAGTGGCCATCTACTGAATTTGTAGTACTATGAACCAAGTATCTTTAATATAACCTTATCTTATGAAATATATATAGTGGCAGTACTCGCAGTGTTTATCAAACGGATCAGTTGGTTAAGGCAGTGGCATTACCCATAGTCCCACATTGTTATTGAATTTCCCTTCCAGATTGGTTGACTGGAATAGACTAGAGATATACATGAGTCATGATAAAGTTCTTTTAATGATGATGAGACTGGTCGACAAATAGATTACAATAGTGATGATTCATATGGGTTCTAGAAAATGTAAGTTCTTTTAATGATAATTGAGATAGATTACAATAGTATGTTCAATGTGTTCTTCTTTTATTAATGTTCTCTTCTGTATGCCTAATGTGCTCTTCTGTTATTAATGTTTTTTTTCTGTATGCTTGTTTATTTGATATCCTTACTAATTGTTTATTCTCTTCTCAATGCAGATTTGCTAATCATGGGCAAGTCCAGCGGCGCCGGTTTCCTCAACAAATTCAAATCACTTATTCGGAGTGGACGAGCCCACAAGCCCCCCCCCCAACTACGTGATGATGACACCTCACAGGGAGGTCGAGGGGTAGGGGGAGGAGACCCTAGAGGAGGAGGGGGTTGGGGAGAGCCCCTAGAGGAGGAGGAGGTGGGGGAGAGGCACCCGGGTCTAAAAACTATTTGCCATGTCTGAAATGGGAAGGTCTTCTTCGATGCCCTCCTATACTTAGGCACCTTCTGAGTCTGAGGAGGAGGAGTATGTTCCTAATGGTGAGGAGGATGGGGGCGAGGAGGAGGAGGCCGAGGAGGAGGAGTGCGAGGAGGAGGCTGATGAGGAGGAGGGCGAGGAGGGTGGTGGAGTGGAGGTTGACCCCGAGTTGTGGGGTGACTTGTCATCGGGTGCCCCGAAGGGGTGGCTGCGTGGTATTGCTGGAGTACCTACACCATATTCTATCAAGGCGCACAAGTGACTCACAACACTACAAAAAAAGACACATCCGTGACATTTTGGGCCGAACGCATTTTTTTCTGTCATACTTATGACACCTCTATGATAATAATTGTGACAGAACCCGGTATCATCATAGATGTGGTGGGCTCCTACTTCTATGACAAAAAATCATGACAGAAAATGGGCTTTTCGTCCTGGGCGGGTCGGAGACGCAGCTACATGACATTCTTAGGGCCGTCCATGACGGAAAAAGCCATGGTAGAAGTGAGGGCGAGGAAAATTTTGGTGAGTTCCCGGTTACGGTGGGTGGTCGGGGGCCGAGTGATACGTCTCCAACGTATCTATAATTTTTGATTGATCCATGCTATTATATTACCTGTTTTGGATGTTTATGGGCTTTACTTTACACTTTTATATCATTTTTGGGACTAACCTACTAATCGGAGGCCCAGCCCGTATTGATGTTTTTTTTGCCTATTTTAGTGTTTCGAAGAAAAGGAATATCAAACGGAGTCCAAACGGAATAAAACCTTCGGGAGCGTGATTTTTGGAACAAACATGATCCAGAGGACTTGGACTGCAAGTCAAGAAGCAATCGAGGACTTTGACTGATTAGTATGGTTGAAGTATTACTATTTCTTATGTCAATATGAACTTTTATTTTGAATCATTTGGATCTGAACAAACATGCCACAATAAGAAGAAATACATTGAGAATTATGCTAGGTAGCATTCCACATCAAAAGTTCTGTTTTTATCATTTACCTACTCGAGGACGAGCAAGAATTAAGCTTGGGGATGCTTGATACGTCTCCAACGTATCTATAATTTTTTATTGTTCCATGCTATTATATTACCTGTTTTGGATGTTTATGGGCTTTACTTTACACTTTTATATCATTTTTGGGACTAACCTACTAACCGGAGGCCCAGCCCGTATTGCTGTTTTTTTTTTGCCTATTTTAGAGTTTCGAAGAAAAGGAATATCAAACGGAGTCCGAACGGAATAAAACCTTCGGGGATCCATAGGACTTGGAGAGCAAGTCAAGAAACAATCGAGGAAGCCACGAGGGTGGAGCCCCCCCCCTACTGGGCGCGTCCCCTGTCTCATGGGCCCCTCAGGCGTCCACCGACGTACTTCTTCCTCCTATATATACCCATGTACCCCGAAACCATCGAGGAAGACACCGAAAACCTATTTCCACCACCATAACCTTCTGTATCCGCGAGATCCCATCTTGGAGCCGTCGACGGCGTTCTATCGGAGGGGGAATTCACCATGGAGGGCATCTACATCAACTCTGAGGCCTCTCCGATGTGTTTGTAGTAGTTTACCACAGACCTTCGGGTCCATAGTTATTAGCTAGATGGCTTCTTCTCTCTCTTTGAATCTCAATACCATGTTCTCCTTCCTCTTCTTGGAGATCTATTTGATGTAACTCTTTTTGCGGTGTGTTTGTCGAGATCCGATGAATTGTGGGTTTATGATCAAGTTTATCTATGAGAAATATTTGGATCTACTCTGAATTCTTTTATGTATGATTGAGTTATCTTTGCAAGTCTCTTCGAATTATCGGTTTGGTTTGGCCTACTAGATTGATCTTTCTTGCCATGGGAGAAGTGCTTAGCTTTGGGTTCAATCTTGCGGTGTCCTTTCCCAGTGACAGCAGGGGCAGCAAGACACGTATTGTATTCTTGCCATCGAGGATAAAAAGATGGGGTTTATATTATATTGCATGAGTTTATCCCTCTACATCATGTCATCTTTCTTAAAGCGTTACTCTATTCTTATGAACTTAATACTCTAGATGCATGCTGGATAGCGGTCGATGTGTGGAGTAATAGTAGTAGATGCACACAGGAGTCGGTCTACTTGCCACGGACGTGATGCCTATATACATGATCATGCCTAGATAATCTCATAATTATTCTCTTTTCTATCAATTGCTCAACAGTAATTTGTTCACCCACCGTAATACTTATGCTATCTTGAGAGAAGCCTCTAGTGAAACCTATGGCCCTCGGGTCTATCTTTTATTATATAAGCTTTCAATCTACTTTTATTTGCATCTTTACTTTTCCAATCTATATCATAAAATACCAAAAATATATTTATCTTATCATATTATCTCTATCAGATCTCACTTTTGCAAGTGGCTGTGAAGGGATTGACAACCTCTTTATCGCGTTGGTTGTGAGTTCTTTGTTTGTTTGTGTAGGTGCGCGGGACTTGTGAGGAGGCTCCTACTGGATTGATACCTTGGTTCTAAAAAACTGAGAGAAATACTTACGCTACTGTGCTGCATCACCCTTTCCTCTTCAAGGAAAACCAACGCAAGCTCAAGACGTAGCAAGAAGGATTTCTGGCGCCGTTGCCGGGGAGGTCTTCGCTCAATTCAAGACATACCAAGTACCCATCACAAACTCATCTCCCTCGCATTTACATTATTTATCATTTGCCTCTCGTTTTCCTCTCCCCCACTTCACCCTTGCCGTTTTATTCGCCCTCTCTTTCCCAATCTCCTCTCTTTTCTGCTTGCCTTCTTCTCCTCTCTCTTTTTCGCTTGCTCTCTTCTTCCTCCTAGCTTTTGTTTGCCGTTATGTCTGAAACTGGGGAGATTATCGTCGATATGGACAATAATGATAACATGGAAAATTCTGATGCTCCTGCTGAAGAACCCCCTATTTTGCATACTAAAAATTTCTAATTGGTAGTGGTAATATTATTGGAAAAGGGGTTATTCAAGATTTCTTTACTTGTGCCGGTGCTTTAACTTCTTTGGGTTGTTCTATTCTTAATAAAACTAGTAGTATTGCGGATGCCATCGCCATGCTTGTAGCTGAGCTTGAAAGACAATTTATGCATATGCATCCTTGCATACAAAGAATTTTCCTAGAATTTTAGAATATTGAGCATTCTTCTATTAAGCGCGCCGCTACTATCTTTTTGACTCATGAGTTTAGATTTATAATAAAAGCGGCCAAAGAAATCTTTGTGCACTATAGGGTGGACGCCGACCCTCCTCCCATAGTAGCGATCCTCTTTGATCAAGAGGAAATTAGGCGTTTTCAATCTTTGGACTATGTTGCTTTTAACGAAAACCTTAGAAAAAAGGTTCCTACCAATGTCCTAGTTGATAGAATTTCCGAACTCAATAATAATTTTGCTCTTCGAAACAATGAGCTAGGATACTCTCTTGAGTATAAGCTCACAAAGTTCTGCCAAAAGAATGCTTATAATGATGAAGTAGTTGTGCATTATGAAGGGCCAAGGGAGGATCCCATACCTCCCGAGATCGATCTTGGGGACTTTTGTCCCATTAAATTTAACCCTTTTGATTACTTTTGCTTGCCTCAAAGAAAACTTTCTGCTGAACGTAGAGAATATAAGATGAGTTTTCGTGATCTATCTTATTATATTATGGCACTACTTAGATCTATCTTCGCTTTTATGCCTAGCTAGGGGCGTTAAATGATAGCGCTAGTTGGGAGGCAACCCAATTTTCTTTATGTTTTTTGTTTTTTGTTCCTATTTAGTAATAAAATTTGCATCTACTTTCTGTTTAGATGTGTTTTCATGTTTTATTTAGTGTTTGTGCCAAGTAGAACCTATAGGATAACCTATGGTGATAGTTAATTTGATTCTGCTGAAAAATAGAAACTTTGCGCGCACGAAAATAATTTTGTTAAATCACAGAAACATGCTTTTGCATTGATTCTTTTTGCTGTAGATAAATAGACAAATTTCCTAGGACTTCCTATGTTGGTAGGATTTTTGGAGTTCCAGAAGTAACCGAAAGTTACAGATTGCTACAGATTGTTCTGTTTTTGACAGATTCTGCCTTTCGTGTGTTGTTTGCTTATTTTGATGCATCTATGGCTAGTATGCAAGGGTATGAACCATAGAGAACTTGGAATACAGTAGGTTTAACACCAATATAAATAAAGAATGAGTTCATTACAGTACCTTATGTGGTGGTTTTTCTTTCTTGCACTAACGGAGCTTATGAGATTTCCTCTTGAGTTTTCTGTTGTGAAGTTTTCAAGTTTTGGGTAAAGATTTGATGGACTATGGAATAAGGAGTGGCAAGAGCCTAAGCTTGGGGATGCCCATGGCTCCCAAAGATGTTCAAGAATAGCCAAGAGCCTAAGCTTGGGGATGCCCCGGGAAGGCATCCCCTCTTTCGTCTTCGTTCATCGGTAACTTTACTTGGAGCTATATTTTTAGTCGCCACATGATATGTGTTTTTCCTGGAGCGTCGTGTATGATATTAGTCTTTGCTTTTTAGTTTACCACAATCATCCTTGCTGTACACACCTTTTGGGAGAAGCCCACTTGATTGGAATTTATTAAGAATAATCTATGTGCTTCACTTATATCTTTTGAGCTAGATAATTTTTGCTCTAGTGCTTCACTTATATCTTTTAGAGCACGGCGATGGCTTAATTTTGAGCACGGCGGTGGCTTAATTTTGAAGAAATTGTTGATCTCTCATGCTTCACTTATACTATTTTGAGAGTTTCTTAGAACAGCACGGTATTTGCTATGGTTATAAAATTGGTCCTAGAATGGTAGGCATCCAAGTTGGGTACAATAAAAACTATCATAGGAAGTGAATTGGATGCTATGATCAATTTGATACTTGATAATTGTTTTGAGATATGGAGGTAGTGATATTAGAGTCATGCTAGTTGGGTAATTGTGAATTTAAAGAATACTTGTGTTGAAGTTTGTGATTCCCGTAGCATGCACATATGGTGAAGCGCTTTGTGATGAAGTTGGAGCACAATTTTATTTATTGATTGTCTTCCTTATGAGTGGCAGTCGGGGACGAGCGATGGTATTTTCCTACCAATTTATCCCCCTAGGAGCATGCGCTTAGTACTTTGTTTTCTATGGCTTGTAGATTTTTGCAATAAGTATATGAGTTCTTTATGACTAATGTTGAGTCCATGGATTATACGCACTCTCACCCTTCCACCATTGCTAGCCTCTCTTGTGTCGTGCAACTTTCGCCGGTACCATACACCCACCATATACCTTCCTCAAAACAGCCACCATACCTACCTATTATGGCATTTCCATAGCCATTCCGAGATATATTGCCATGCAACTTTCCACCGTTCCGTTTATTATGAGACACATTATCATTGTCATATTGCTCTCTGCATGATCATGCAGTTGACATCGTATTTGTGGCAAAGCCACCTCATAATTTTCATACATGTCACTCTTGATTCATTGCATATCCCGGTACACCGCCGGAGGCATATATATAGAGTCATATCTTGTTCTAAGTATCGAGTTGTAATCTTGAGTTGTAAATAAATAAAAGTGTGATGATCTTCATTATTAGAGCATTGTCTCAGTGAGGAAAGGATGATGAACACTATGATTCCCCCACAAGTCGGGATGAGACTTCGAACTTTATAAAAATAAAAGAGGCCAAAGAAGTCCATGAAAAATAAAAGAGGCCAAAGAAGCCCACCAAAAAGAAAAAAAAGGAAAAAAAGAAAGAAAAAGGAAAGAAAAAAATAATGGGAGAAAAAGAGAGAAGGGACAATGTTACTATCTCTTTTTCCACACTTGTGCTTCAAAATAGCACCATGGTCTTCATGATTGAGAGTCTCTTATGCTGTCACTTTCATATACTAGTGGGAATTTTTCATTATAGAACTTGGCTTGTATATTCCAATGATGGGCCTCCTCAAATGCCCTAGGTCTTCATCCTAGGAAGGAAACTATGATAATTTTGCAAAAAGGTACCCACACTCCTCTCCACCTTTGCAAATAAGGCCTTCCCTCATTCATCCTTTTCTCTCACAAGATAAAATACTCATACAAATGCATCTTGATGTTACGTGCAACGCACGGGCATTATGGGGGTTCACCTGAGAATATAATACTTAGACAGGCTCACGGTTCTGGACTTTGGGCCGTAGGCCCACCCTACATGTTTGGGGGCCCATATGTTCTACCTCAGCGCTTTTCATATTGCAAGCGATCGGTACAGCGCTGGTTTCAGATGCTGTCGCAAGGTGAATACACAAAATTGAATAAAGAACGGCAGTTGTTGGAATGACATCGAACGACAGTTGCTAACCAGCAATGAGAGTTGCAATTCTATCAACGATATACCATGTGATAAATAATACTGTCATACTACTTATACACACATGACACTTGTTTCACCATGCCAGATTATTACATCAAAATCTCTCAGAGGATAGATCAGTTCGGCGGTTGCGTGCTGTTACTGAAGAATTTCAAAGTTGATTTGGACCAGCTCACCTTGCCGAGAAAGTTCGATTTTGACATCATCCCCTACCACAAGATATGATTTAGATTTGAACCTTGACCATCCTTTAGCATCAATCATCATGCGACCATCCTTTGTACTTACGGTATATTGAGCAGGTTCATTCACACCAAGGATGCGCATGGTAAGAGAAACTTGGCCGCGGTCGCCCGGATTGTTGAACAACTCCCTCGTTGCTCTAGGAATTCTCTGTTTGCAAATAAGAAGACATACCCAAACAGTTAGATCAACAAAGTGAATCATGTGAAACAACATGGAAAGAAAAAAGAACGAAGCACTTGGGTGGCCAATGCTTACCAAGAAGGTGGACATGTCGGTTTTTGTAAGGACTTTGGTATATGAAGTGCGAACTGCAGCCCAGTCTGTTGAAGGTGCAACTTCTAGTTTGGTTGCCGCTGCACGGGCCGGAGCTGATGCAAGTGCAAGTGTTGGTGCAGGTGCCGAAGCTGCTGCTGCTGCCGGAGATGGTGCTCCTTGTAGAGCTGGTGCCAGTGTTGAAGCAGGTGCCGATGTTGATGCTCGATCCTTTGGTAGATCAGAATGATTCGTTGACGCTGTCGGTGCCCAATCCTCAGCTGGATCAGACTGAGTTGCTGCCGGTGTCAGTGCTAGAGCAATTGCCGGTGCTTGATCCGTTGCTGAAGGTGGTACCGATGTGCGAGACATCGGCGATCGTGTCTTGTCTGTTATGATTAGCTTTCTAACTTGACTAGGATCCGTGACAGTGATCCCTTTTTTTTCTTCATTTCTTTTAAATGCGAGAAGGACTAATTGTGGCATTTTTGTTAAACCAAACTGTAGTTCATCATAGGGATTCAACTTGTACTCAGACAATAGACTGATCCAATTTTTTCCAGTAATATAAGTGATGGACAATGCCTTCGTTACTGACACGACATAATAAGTGAAACCTGCAAAAATAGCCATCGTAGAGAAAACCAAACGGTTTATTCTATGACAAATGTCACATGGAAAAACCTGCATCGTAAAATTGCAGGAAAAGAAAGAAAACATGACATTAAATCAATAAGATTTAGACAGTAAATCTATAAGATTTACTTGATGTGACATGAGTGAATCCTTACCAGGAAATCACTATATTGAAGTACTAAACAGAAGATTGATCGTCCAACTACGGGTGGCATGCAGGGGCCCTGCCTACTCCCACAAGCAGGATAGTACAAAGGTCGTGACAAATCGTATGGACCGAACATCCATGGGACTGGAAATCCTGGTGGGTGCGATAAACCCTGCAATGCATATAGATATTGGTGTGTAACCATAATTGATAAACTGTCCTCACAAAAAAAGATGATCTGGATACTTCAAAATATACATACTGAATTGAGTGGACAAACATTAACATAGACCATTCTCAGGACTGACCAGACACCAAAAGTGGCAGTACTAATAAACAATACAGGGTTCACAAACACAAATCAAGTACTGAACAATAGTACTTACTACAGACAAGCAAAGTTGCACTAATTAAACTCTGCAGACTATTTCTTGCCACCGACCTACGGGATGAACCCCGCATAACTGACTAGGCCATGGACGTCGTGAGAGATGTCTACATGCACCATCACCATCTCGTCAACCTTGGAGAACCTAACAGAGTGGTCTTTCCACTCATAAACATGATGATGAAGACAGGCCGCATCAGATTTGTTGGGAAGCTTTACGAGAACCACACCCTTCGTAATCGAAGACACAGCCAGGAAATTGTTGTGGCCAAGTACAGCCTCGAGAACACGCCTGACAACAATGCTACAGGAAAACACTAGTTCAGGACACGTGGCGACAAGGACACAATAGCTGGATAGTTTAGCAGTAGAACTCATGCCCAGGTCTTCCAGTTCACATGGCATGACTTTGAGAACTTCATCTCCACCGCGGACTTGGTTCTAATTCAAACAGAAACCATATTTTATTACTACCTCCGTTCAGAAATATAAGATGATTTTTGATATTATACTCCATATATGACTACATATACGCACAGAAATGAGTGAACAAAGACACTAGAACATGTCTTCAAAGGCATGAGAGCAGAGGGATTACTTGCAATATCCATAACACAAGTTACTGAGGCAAATATACCCTCTTCAAAGGTTGCATTGATGTTCATAAAGTACTCCCTCTGTCCCAAAATTCTTGTCTTAGTGTTGTCTAGATACGGATGTATCAAGTCACAGATACATCCGTATCTAGACAAATCTAAGACAAGAAATTTGGGATAGAGGGAGTAGTTCAAAGTAATCTATAAGAAATCAGTGTCAACCTCTCGCATGTTTTGGTCAAAAGAGGAATTTAGAACCGTCATTTGGAACACTAAAATCACATGCAAGATCACCCAGAAAGTTGTACTACCAGTACTAGTACTGCGTGTTAGATGAAAAAACACGATCAAGATCGAGAAAAAGATCGTCAACAAGAGACATTACCTGGACTTGCTTAATGAGGGATCCCGGAGAGGGAGGCTTGGACAGGGCGATGGCTTTGAGCTTGTCTGTGGTAGTCTCGGCGGGGTGCTTGCGCTTCTTCATACCATGAGCCTCGACGGTTTTGGCCAGAGCCATAGACATCACGTCGGCCGGTGCTCTAGCGTCCATCCAAGAGGAAGCTGAGAGAGAAGAGTGAAAGAAGGAAAGAGATGAGGGAGAAGCGAAGCGAGTGGGGATTTTCTTCAAGAGAGGAAGCTGAGAGAGAAGAGTGAAATGATGGTTGCTTCATCCGTCCAACTTACTGCTGGAAAGGAGGGGGTTTTGTGATTTGACGGCTCATTGGGCATTACTGCGGCGCTTCGACCATGGTAGTCTACCGTCACTCTACTATAGAGTAATTTAGTGCATGGCTGGTGGACCCAGGTGCTGACTGTCCCACACATCAGCGAAAGTGAGTAATTTAGTGCATGGCTGGAGGAGGATCTGCATGGTAGAGCGTGTCCACTGTTTTCCTGAAGAAAAAAATGATTACAACAAGCGTTTCCACTCTTACGACGGAGGAGTGCGAAACACAGCAGCCACTTGAACATACACAATGCTCCTACTACTAGGCATGTGCAATGGTTCATACGTCGGTACTACATAATCTTGTTGCTAGTGTAGTAAGATATGACGATAACAAATGGTGTTGTGCGCATGTCAACTATATGTAACATAGTACCGCTTTTTAGACTGTCCGGTCGAGAATGAATGGTGAGATCAATGTTAACAGAACTAGGTCTACAGTGCACAGAGAGTATGGTGCTACAGTACTCCATGAAACATGAACCATATGAAGCACGAATAGTTTTAGGGAGGGTGTATGAAGGGTGCACGGGATGGGAGCAAAAGTTCCCTTCTCGACCTACTTTTGGGTGTTTGGCAGAGTGCATGAAGGGTGCATGAGTCCACACTAGTAGGTTAACTAAAATACATGAAGATGAAACAACTATATTGAGATGAGAATGCAACCAAACACACCCACACACTTTGTGCTACAGTGACTGATCTGCACCGTCTGAGTTTGATCCAACGGTCATGTTGCGCCGAGACATGGACATGCCCATGCAGAGGGTGCCTAAACACCACCGAAGTCCGTCTGCTTCTTGAGGCGCACGAGTTGGTGATGCAGGGTGCAACCGCCCGCAGAGCCCGCTGTCCGGTGACGGAGCCCTGAAAGGATTCGCCCGGCAACGGCGACGGCAGCCCGCAACCCCTCCTTGTCTAGCTCAGCCCCCACCATCGCACGGAGACGGCTCAGCTCCTCGGAGATATAGGTGAAGAAGGAGACCAGGTCAGGAAGCCGCAGCTTGTTGAAGTCGACCGGGTGGTCGAACAGGTTTAGCCCGACGGCCGGCATCGTCGCGCTGGCACGACGGTAGGCATCGCGCAGCCGCAACACGTGTGTGGCAACTTGGTTCACCAAGTGGCTGAGGCAATCCTGGACCTCGTCACAATCGGCCCGCTCGCGCTCCAGCTGGCTCCTCTGACGGCCTATCGTATCTCCCGCTTTCTGCAACAACGCCGCCGACGCCTCGAGCATCTTTGTGGTGGACGCCTGCCGCTTTTAAAGCTCCGTGAACTCCCGCACATAACGGAGGATCATGGAACTCCTCTCCTCCTTGAGCTCACGGAGCTCCACGTCCTTGGCCCTGAGCTCCGCATCCTTGGCCTGGAGCTCCTGTGTCAGGTGCCTCACCTCGGACTCCGTGATCTGCTGCGCCGCCATGGCACCAGGTAGAAGCAATGGGGAGAGGAAGCAAAGGGGGCGAAATGGCTGAAAGGCAATGCAATCTACGAGAAGACGGAGGGACCAGCCGAGGAGCGGGGAATCTTTTGGTTTTCACCATGGTAAAACACTAGTCGACGACTTCTCACATCAGGAGTAGTGGGTTTTACAGGCGAAGTCATCATGACTAATTGCTGCCACGCCTGCTCCCGTCAATCAAAAAAATTAAAATCCTGTCGTGGTTGCTCTCGTCAATCAAAAATTTGAAAATCCTGTCGCACCCAAACACCAGAGCAACGCCGTGGTGGATATTTAAATTTACCTGCCGGCAAGTAGATAAAAAAAGGGGTGAAAAAACAAATGTGGCGGCGGCCTAGCTAATCGGTCAAACTAGCCCAACTAGCTAGCCACCGTGCTTCACTGATGTACTCGGCGGGAAATGTGGTCTTTCGTGATTTGACGACTCATTTACTTGCTTCGGTGCTATGACTGACGAGGACCCTGAAAACATGTGGTAGGGCGTCCCACGTCAGGAAGAATATATGCGTGCACCACCCGGGAGGACCCCAAAACCGCGCGGTAGGGTGTGCCATGTCTCGGCACGGAGGAAAAATGTGCGTGTAAAAATACACTGTATCAGACGTAGTACCTATGGTTCGACCTCGGGACCCAGCCAGTCGGTCGAAAACACCCCACTAGCCACACAGCTTCATCATGCAAACGTGGCACGGAGGATAGATGTGGTTAGCTCCGTCTCGACCAGCCACAATGTCTCTTGTTCTAGGCAATTCTTCTATTTTCCAAGCTTTTTTTAGTTGTAATAACACCACAGCAAGCTAGTGCCGCTCTTCGTGTGTGCTCGTGCAAAGGTTAGACGATGGAGAGAAGAGAGATTGAGATCGCAGACCTAGGACCCACCAGTAAGTGAGTCAACGGTCATGCACATGTTGACGAGGCACTCCCTCTACTCTACTCAACGTAATACTGCATAAAATCAAGTTATGGGACAAAGCCAACAACCGTTGTTGTTTCAGGCTATCGACTTACGCTTTGTAGTCCAGGTTGCCAGTTCGAATCTCGTCTTTCAGATTTGTTAGTTTTAGTTCCAAATTTGATTAATGACAAGTGGGACCCCTTTGTGTTGTTCCGATATTTCAGTGTAGGATGGTTTTTTGAACAAACACTTTGCGCGGTTAGACAAGTAACGACACGAGTTACATGTATTCTGCAAGTTTACGAACAAAAATGACAGCGGCATAGAATATGACATCCACCCTGCAGCTTAGATGGTATGGTGATACGAGTTTTTACACCATTGGAAGTGAGATCCAATGGCTTGGGAGTAGTCTTTGTAATTATGCGCAATTTCCAAACTCTCCAAAGGCTTTTTTGCAAATAAAACATTCAGGCCTCATGTGTGCCACTGCATCTTCGATCCAATGGCTCCTCGTTGCTCATATTAGGTGCTCCCCATAGCTTAATTACCCGCTACGGTGATATGAGCATCTAGGTCGTATGATCAGTGATCAGATGGCACATGTGTAGTACTTGTACTTTCTGCGCATTTCCCAAACTCTCTCAACCGTATATTGCAAAAACATTCAAACCTCCTACTGTGGGCCGTTAGATCTCAGTGAACTCGTATCACCATAGAATCTACGGTGCGGGCGCACCTCATATTCTCCCTGCAAGAAAACACAAGGTGTTATCGCAGCTTGGATGCTACGGTGATACGAGCCTCGAGGTTGTTTGATCTGAGATCCAATGGCATCTGAGCAGTCTTTGTGCTTGTAAGCAGTGGCCGAACTCTTGTGGGGCTTTTCTGCAAAAAAACCATTCGAACCACCGAGGAGGTGTTGGGTCACAAATCCAAGGCTTCGAAGAGCTTGTATCACCAAAGCATCTAAGGTGTGGTAGCACATGGTATTCTTACATACAGGAGAATACGATGTCCTCCTTCATCTTAGATGCTATGGTGATACGAGCTTCGAGGTCGTTGGATATGGGATCCAAGGGCATCTGAGTAGTTTTTGTACAAATTGTGTGCAATTCTCAAACTCATCAAGGTTTCCTGTAAAAATATTAAGCCACGTCATGTGAGCTGCTATATCTCAGATCTACAAGCTCCAAGCAACTCGTATCGGCATATAGCATCTAAGGTATGGGGGCACGTGATATTATCCCGGGGAGGAGGGGTGGGGGTGCACAACCAATCGGTGGTTGAGAGGGTGGGGACAAATATAATCTAAACAACCCTAAACAGAGTTCCACAATTTTATCCAAGGTCGAGGGGTTGACCCACCAACAATCATAGCTCTGCCTAAACACAACATTTGCATGTACTGTAGTACTAGACTTAATATTCATGTTTCAGTTTCATGTTCATTTTAAATATTGAACTGAGGACCATGCATGTCTTACATTTTACTCCCTTCGTTCCTAAATATTAGTCTTTTTAGAGATTTCAAATGGACTGGCACATACAAATGTATATAGACATATTTTAGAGTCTAGATTCACTCATTTTGCTCCGTATGTAGTCACTTGTTGAACTCTCTAAAAGACTAATATTTAGGAATAGAAGGAGTATTTTTGAATTCGTGTCATACATGCATGGTTTGGAAAAATAGATGCACTATACTTATTGGATTGTTGTTGTGTCCGTGCGTGTGTGTCTCTCTGTGTGTGTGTGTGGTCATATGCTTGATACATACAAAGTTTTCTCACCTCCATATTGTTCATCTTTTAAATTTGAATTTGCATTGGAAAACTTACTAGGGATACCATGAAATGTGAAATCCATGTTGAGACCACTATATCACAAACTCTCTCTAATTCAACAACTCGTCATAAATCAATTACCATGTTGAGATTAGTATTTGCAAGGAAAATACAGGCATTGTAATACACATAGATTCGTTCGGCAATTTAAAAGGTTCCTTTCGTATTCTCGAATGGTAGGACCCAAAGACGTACTAGCCAGACTTTGGCTCGTGTTGATACTAAAAAAATAAAAAATAAATAAAAAAACGGGCTCGTGTCCTTCGGTGGCGTGCATGGTATGCACATTAGGCAACCCCAACCAGTCGAGCCTCAGTGTTTCGAGTCGAAATATCTGGCGGCCAGAATTCCAGCCCTAGGAAATTCCCCTCATGTCCCCGGTCCATAATGACTACCGATGAACAATGGAAGGATGCTTTAGTAACTAGACAACGTTACCTACCGTGCCGAGCACGGTTCAATTCCCTCGGTCGCCGCTCGTCAAGGTCACCCGTCAACTGCATTGCCTAGTACTACTAGTACTACTACACCAGGATGAGCACAGAATTGAGCCCGTTTGTTCGTGCCTAGTACTTGAGTTAATATATCAGGCAATGCACTGGTACGGAGGGATTATCCTTTTACTCTGCATATATAACTTGTCTGAGGTCTAACTAAGCAAAATGTTTAACCAAATCCTTTCTTAAGAAATACAACACGACAGATGTACGGCTTGAAAATTCATTGCATGATGCAGGTTATGATATTGTTTCGAATCCTAGATCTTAAATTTTAGAAAATCCAAAAGCGAGCATAAATTCTTGAAACTGAGCATGGTCACGTGATATGGCACAAATATTACTTCGTAAGTTTTTTCTTCAATTTGAGACAAGCTGCTTATGAAAAGTTGCACAAATGAAGAGCCAAGGTATTTTGGAACAAAGACCTATCACGTTAAGGCGAACGCTTTCACTATTGAAATCATGGGCGTTTACGTGGCTCCACGAGTCCCCGCTTCTCATCGGCAGGTGCCGTCCGAGCAAGCGTGTGACTCGATAGGAGGCGTGCGAGCAGACCGCTGCGCCCGCTGACAGGGAGGCGTGCGCGCAGACCGCTGTGTAGGCTCACCGGGAGGCGAGCCCTTTGACCAGGCTCCGCCGCCCACCTTCGTCCCAACTGCTCCCACTTTTAATGTCGCCGGTACGGCAGTTTAAAATGAACCCCGTACTACCCGGTTGTGATGCCCCAAATTCAATCGTACACTAATCATACACGCAAGTGTGTACGATCAAGATCAGGGACTCACGGGAAGATATCACAACACAACTCCAGACACAAATAAAATAATACAAGCTTTATATTACAAGTCAGGGGTCTCGAGGGCTTGAATACAAGCTCGATACACAAGAGTCAGCGGAAGCAATAATATCTGAGTACAAACATAAGTTAAACAAGGATGCCTTAAGAAGGCTAGCACAAAAGCAACACGATCAAAGAGGCAAGGCCTCCTGCCTGGGACCTCCTAACTACTCCTAGTCGTCGGTGGTCTCCATGTAGTAGCATCCATCAGCGGTGGCATCTGGCTCTAGGGATCCACCATCTGGTTGCAACAACCAGAAAGAAGGAAGAAGGGAGAAAAAGGGGAGCAAAGCAACCGTGAGTACTCATCCAAAGTACTCGCAAGCATCAGATCTATACTAAGTATGCATTGGTATCAAATGAAAGGTTTGTATCTGTGGACTGAACTGCGTAATGCCAGAATAGAGGGGGGAAGGCCTAGCCTATCAAAGACTATCATCTTCAAGCAGCTCCAAGCATCTTGCAGCATGTAGAAGAGTAAAGAGTAGCAGTTTAATATTTAACAAAACATGTTGTAGAACCAACGCCCAGAGCTCCTTCCTCGACTCCCTACGAGAAAGCAATCTCGAAGCCACATATCCATCACATATCTCAAGTATCCATTTCTAGTTATATAAGATCAGGATATAAGTCTGAACGTCCATTACTGTGGACACGATATTCGAATATATATCTTCCCTGTAGGGGTGCACCACGTTACCCAACACGCTCGATCACTTTGGCTAGACACACCTTTCTAGGGTCAATGCCCGGCCTCGGAAGATCAACATGTCGCAGCCCTACCTAGGCTCAGCAGAGAGGTCCCTGTCGGTCTACATCCTAAGTGCTCCGGGGTCTTGGGCCCATCGCCCGCAGCACTCCGGGGTCTTGGGCACTGCCTCGGATGGCCAGCACGACCCGACCATGCCGCACTACTGAACTGGGCGTCTGACAAAGCTTCGGCCGATACTGCAACGTCAAGGCCCATAACTATTCTTGCGTGGTGGTTAGTGCGTAAAGGCTAGAGGCCAACTCAGAACAAATACCCAAACCTATTAGTGCATTGGGGGCTCGTGGAAATGAGCAGAGACTCACGATAATCTGACCCCGTCGCCCCGTCTCGTGGACTTACGACAAGGGCCCAGACTGCCCGACCGTGCAATATGGAAAATTCACGGGTACTCTACGGGCCCGCCCGACTTTCACATCAACTCGCGGGTACCCCTTAGGGCCGACCCGACTTCAACAATGGTCTCAAGTAAAGTCAAGGTAACAGTGTGTCCAAACATCAACGGGAAAACCCGAGGAACCACCCTCGGTGAATTCCACTCAATGTAATCATCAAGGTGAACGTAAGAGGAACCACCCTCGAGGTTCACACTTGAGGTGTTGCACGACAGAACTGTATCAGGAATGGTGAACGAGGAACCACCCTCATTGACCACGACCGAATAGATACACTACAGAATTATCATCAGGAGTGCGTTATGAGGGATCACCCTCGACACTCGATAGTAAATCTGCAGAGTCGAGCAACTAAAGGGGCGTGATGTGAGGTGAGGTGTCAGGCTCTGGTCATCGATCACGTTGATTGAGTCATCGGAGATGAAGCAGGGGCAACAAGGACAATGTGGGGGTCACTGATAGATCACTAACCAACCTATACTAAGTAGTTTAGAATAAGTAGGTAGGTAACAATAGCAGGTACAAAAGCAGGCTATGCATCAGAATAGGAGCAAACAATAACAGTAGCAAAATCTAATGCAAGCATGAGAGAATAGAATGGGCGATATCGGGATGATCAAAGGGGGGGCTTGCCTGGTTTCTTAGACAAGAAGGAGGGGTCGTCGTCGACGTAGTCGATCACAGCGTCATCGGCAGCCATCACAGGGTCTACCGAAGAGAAGAGGGGGGAGAAAAGAGTAAAT
This sequence comes from Triticum dicoccoides, assembly GCF_002162155.2. NCBI lineage: Eukaryota > Viridiplantae > Streptophyta > Magnoliopsida > Poales > Poaceae > Triticum > Triticum dicoccoides. The sequence continues at coordinate 710,900,858 of NC_041385.1, forward strand.
ACAAAGCAAGCAAGAGCATAACAGGACAACAGGCAGAGCTAGACGTGTTCTAACGCGGTGCTACACAATACCGGCGAAGGGTGATAACATCCGGGAAGTTTTCCCGGTTTCGGACCTGTGTCAGATAGATGACTGGAGGGGGAAAGTTCCATGTTCTGATAGTTAGAGGTAAACGGACCGCGTGTTCGCATTCGTCTCATCGTTCTGAGCAACTTACATGTATAAAACTTTTTAATCCGAGTTATGGATTAATTTATATGATTTCTAAAAATTTAAACATTTCTGAAATTATTACTAATTCGAAAATAAGGTTTAAACGCTACGGGTACCCAGATTTGTGTACATAGAAGTGTACATAGATGATGACAAGTGGGCCAGGGGGTCCCAGTTGACCAGTCAACGTTGACTGGTCAAAATGGTGTGGGGCCCCCCTGTCATTCTCAGCTAACTTAACTAACCAGTATAAATCAGACTAATCAATTGTTAATTAAGTTAAATAAGCAAATTAATTAAATTAATTTGTTAATTAAACATTTTTATTATTTTCTTAAATATTTTCACAAGGGGCGGGCCCCATTTATCATCTGTTCAGGGGCGGCAACCGGGTGGTCGGTTAACGGGCGGCGACCCGACTTGGCTTCGGCCCAAGCCAACCGCGGCTGAGCTCGTCCAGAGCAACCGCCGGCGAGCGTGCGGCGCCAATGGGGCATCGAGTTGGAGGGTGGCACAGGGGCCAGTAGTGGCCGGTGGGGTGGAGCGGGAGGCCGGAGCGGCGAGCGGCACCGAGAGGCAAGCGGGTGCGAGGCGTGGGCTGCGGGGTTGGCGGCGGACGAGCGCGGCCATGGCGGCTAGCACGCAGAGGAGGCGTCAGCCACAGGCAGTAGGGGAGGGTGCAGGCTTCACGGGAGCGACTGGAGGCACGGTGAAGTGACAGGGGCGCACACAGTAGAGAGGGGATCAGGGGGAGGATGGGGTTCTAACCCACACTGCCGGTGTTCATCAGCGAGGCTTGATGGAGCCGGTGTGGGGGAAGACGAGGACGAGGTAGTCCGGTGACGGGCGGCGTTGCAGCGTCAGGGCGGCGCTGCGCCAGATCGGGACGATGGAGCGACATCTGAGGCGTCGCGGCGAGGGGGCTTCGGGAGGAGGGCGAGGGGGATGGCGACGAGGTGGCAGGGCGACGCTGGGGATGGGCGCCGGCGTCGGGGATCAAGGGGGACGGTTCGCCGGGTTCAGGGGGTCAAGCACCCTCAATCTAGATTGGGTCATGGGGGGAAGAGGAGCGATGGGAGCATGCGAGAGTGGGTGGATCGGGGCTAGGGTTTGCGGGTGGTGGGGTTATGCAGGGAGAGATGGGCTGGACGGGGTGGGTTGGCCGACGGGGCCGGCCAGTTGGCTAGCTGGGCCAGTTGGCTCAGTTGGCCAGGGGGTCTCTTTTCCATTTTAAATTTTCTGTTTAAAACTTTGCTACTGGTTTCTATTAAACTGCAAATCTAGACAAGTTCTGTTAGATATGAGACATACCTCATAAATCAAGCGCATTATTTCTATGAGTCACAAAATGGTGCAGGCCAAAAGGAGTTGTATAATCATTTTTAGAAATTGGAAAGGCCAATTTTAAATGCTGCTAGACCACTAAATAATTTCCAGGGGCACTTTGGGAATCCAAAAGAGGTTGTTTCCAACATGACAAATATCCAGGGATTATTTGCCACACATTGAACATTTTTATTTACATGTTTGATAAATTTGAAATTGGACTTTAATTTGAACTTGAATTTGAATTAAAATCTAGATCAAGCGAGGATTAGCAACAGTAATGCGATGACAAAGCACCATTAGCAGAGGATTACTGTAGCTTAATTATCCGGGCATCACACCGGTATCGCTACAATCTTCTCTCTTCCACTCCGATTCTCCTGTCGTCTACCTCCAACTAGCCTAACCTAAACGTACGCCATGACGCATCACGATGGTCTGCCCTTAGTCTTCCAGTTTCCTGAGGAAGACACCCAGCCGGAGTATCAAGAACATAAGGCGCTTTGGGACGAGCTTGAACTGGCCTTGCGGGAAGACGCCGCGCCTGTCCCCGCTCTCGTTCCGGCTCTTGTCACCCCGACTGTGCCAGCGCCCATCCCCGTGGCATTGATGGGCTGGGAGCCGCACATTGTCGCCGAGCCTGATCCCACGGGGTTCCACGAGGTCCCCGCCGACTTTCACACGCCCGTGCACCTGCCAGCGCATGCGCCTGCACGTGCACTGACGTGCACGCCCGTGCCGGTGCCCGTGCACCTGCCAGTGCATGCGCCTGCGCCTGCACCGACGTGCGCGCCCGTGCCGGTGCCCGTGCACACGAATGTCTCTGCTGCGCTGTTGACACCGCATGTCCCCACGCGGGTGCCAGTGCCCCCCTCAACGGCATGGATGGCCGCCGTCGACCGCTTCCTTGCACCAATGTCAGTCGCCTCCTCCCGCCAGTTGACTCGCTCCAAAGTCCAGAACATTTTGGCCTTCCTTGAAGCTAGGACAACGCCCAGGAGTACGCCAACAACGGCGCAAGACGCCGCCGTCGAAGTCGGTCAGTGGCCTGACGACACATAGAGCACGGCGGAGGAGC
>NC_041385.1:710903821-710906020 GCF_002162155.2 Triticum dicoccoides
GATTGGCATGCTTAAAATCCGAATGTTTATCATTTATGTTTATTTTATATCGATCGTCATATAATTTAAAGTCGGAGTCAGACTAAACGAAATCTATGGTTTGATCGATTGAACTTTGTTTCATGACATGTGGGCCCCTCGGTGTGTAGTCTGTAGCACTTTAATTTCCGGGTTGAAATTTGTTCCATTTCAAGTGGACTATCGGTGTGTAGTTTTGTAGCATATTTATAATAATTAAAGAGAACAATAGAGTTTTTTGCAATAATACCATGGTGCAACATTGAAGGCGATAAAGGACGTGCGAGAGAGCGATGACCGAGCCAGAGGGAAATCAACTAGGGGAGTTGCGGGGGTTGCAACAGTGTTTGGAGTAGTTGTGGGCCGAATGCTATGAAAATATAATCTAAACCGGCCGGAATAAATGCCTACAAAAATTAATCCAAGGTTGGAGTGCCCCTCGCAATGTAAATAGCTCCAGCTTTGCGAGGGGTGGAGAGGTGGCTTCAATGCGTGGAAGATACGGTGTGAGAAAGCGAGGTCAATCAAGAGACATATAGATAGAGAGACAAAGTGAGTGTGGTCCGACATTCATTGAACAGATATATATGATCTAGAGAGATATTGTCCGATTGAGCTTTTGGCAAGGGTGAGGGTTGTAAGATAGAGCTTGAGAGATGATCCAGTCACAGACGTGTAGATATATTTTGTGCATGGGAGGAAGCAAGGTCAATAGATCACATAGGATCGCCGTGCGATCGAAAGAGTGAGACGGGTTGGAGAGAGTGACCTAGATAGACAATGTGCGTGAGTGAGTATACAGTGTGAATAGGTCAAATTGGGCTCAAACATGGTGATATATCGCTTTTGTCCGAGAAAGAGCAAGGTAAATCGAGACATACATAGAGAGAGAGAGAGAGAGATTGAGTGAGCATGGCCCGCAATGAGGTCGAAAGAGTGGGGGCGGCTTGGATGGACTGACCTAGATAGACAACCTGCATGAGAAAGTATAGAGTGTGTCGATCGACGCCCGAACAGGGAGATATATCATTTGTGTGTGAAAGAAAACGAGGTTAAACGAGACCCAGATAAAGAGAGCAGGGTTGAGTGAGTGTGGCCCGCCGTGCGGAAGAAAGAATGAGACAGTCTCGAGGGAGTGACCTAGATAGACAACGTGCGTGCGTGTGCATGAGAGGTTGGGGGGCTAGATAGGCAATGCATGTATTTAGCGCGAGAGGGTGAGAGGGAGAGGGAGAGAGAGAGAGCTCGGCATGGGGTGCAATGGCGGGTGTGTGAGGTAAATACATTTGGTAACAGAGTGGAAAAAGGGGTTGTGTAGCTGAGAGACTTAGAGATCGAAACATGGAGAGAAAGAATGAACGTGTGTTGGAAACCGAATAGCTTCCTAAGGTGGTTAGGAGAGGAAGATTGACCAATACAGGAAGTATGTGGCGTGTGTGCGGGGGGGGGGGCTAAAAACAACATTTGAATGTACATAGTATGAGACTTAATATCGATGTTTCAATTCGGTGTACATTGTAAGATTTGAACTGAGGACCATACATACGGGTAATTATTTCGAATTCGTGCCATACTAAGTTTCGAAAAGTTGACATTGACCCAATTTGTTGTGCTATTTTGTAGGTCATATGTTTGAATCCATCCAAAAGTTTTCTCACTACCATGGTGTTCATCATATACATATGAATTTGTATTAAAAAGTAGCGTGGATACAGTGAAATGCGAAATCCACATTAGAATTGAAGATCGCTACGTGACACACACTCTAATTCAAATAACTAATTATGTGACACACACTCTAATCCACGTTAGCGTGGATACCGTGGATACGTCGATTTTTTTCTAAATAACTCATTAATTAATTTATAGTACTCCCTCTGTTCACTTCTATAAGACCTTGAAGACATTGCAGACAATGTGCAAAACAGTTCATTTTAAGTTGTCTGAAACGACTTACAAAAGTGAACGGAGGGAGTATCTCGTTTCGAATGACTAATTATTGCAAGGAAAACACGGGTATGGTAATACATACAGATTTGTTTGCAAATGAAAGAAGATTGCATTCTCAAATGTAGGCGCACGAGGCAGACCAGGGTCGTGTCGGGGTGGTCACGTGTGTCGGACGGATGTGTAGCACCCAGCCACCCACCCCCCTCCCTCCCTCCCCCACTCCCCCCCCCC
>NC_041385.1:710906482-710925483 GCF_002162155.2 Triticum dicoccoides
CCTGCAAAATCTCCCTTCTCCACCGTCCCCTTCCGCGCCCAGATTGCTCAAATCCCTAATACGCCGCCAACCCAAGCAAAGTTTGAATCACCCCTTGTCTCGTCTCTTTCCCCACCTCTGTGCCGGACGACGACGACGAAGACGACGGTCGCGCATCACCACCACACCAGAGCTACCTCATCTACGCCCTCGTCCACTGCACCGGGTGGTCCACCGACAACGTCGGCCACCACAACTGACGTGCCTCACAGACACCGACTTCCACCGCATCAGGTGTGCTTCACCAACGCCGTCTCCCAGCTCACCGGGGCTACTTCACTGAGAACATCGTCGCACCTCCACCCCCCGAGGCTGTTGGGGCTTCACCAACGGTCTCATCCACCGCATCGTAGCGCTCTGCTGCCACTCAAGATCTGCATCCATGCACGGCCAGCCAACGCCAGTGCATGACCCTCAATGGCTGACCCGCACTCTAGCTAGGCGAGCATGCCCAAACGCCGACCCAAACTAGGTATCCACACATCACTCCCTTGTGCACTGTTTCGACGATGTTTGGATATCCTTTCACTGCTCTCTTAGCTTACACGCCTATGCAACTCTTACTTTAACTCTTATTTCTTCTGGAGATATCATCTGAAACAAGCAAATCCATTTTTTAGCGAAGCATGATGGCGCTACGGGATCTGGTACACATCTTGCACACCCGTATAACCTTGTAAGTATCTGTCCTACGGTACAACATCAAGGTCGATTCCTCTTATTTGATCAACCATTCGCCGTGTCAAAAATGCAGAGGAGGATGCAAGGAGCACAAGGCGTGCACATCCAAGCAAGTGGTAACATGGAATTGTACGTGGAACATCCCAAGTGCAAGCAGAGCTGCAGTGAGCCTGTACAACGAGCTAGCGCAAGTCCATGCATTTCATTTAATTCATACTGGCATTCGTGTATGATTTGTGTGCAGTGGCGGATCCACGAACTCAAGTTACCAGGGGTGAACATTTAACTTAAAAAATACGAAGGCACTTGCACTCCGGAAATCAACATAACTTGAGAAATGTGAAGCTACATGCACTTTGAAAACCAACTAATGATCCAAAGTAGGTCAGATTATAAACACTAAATGATGCAAGCACCAAAAAACACAAAATGCAACATGGTGTACATGGACTACAAACATGGTCTGTACCTGCTTGAATTATTCATTCTCTGGATGAAAATATCGAAGTGTAATTTCACCTATAACCAGTACGCAAACTGCATATCAATATATCTATCCAGCACAAGTATGACAATAGTTTCAAACAACAGATTAGAAAAGTATTTATGCTATGTTGTCATGATACGGGGACTTTCTGGTAGATGGCCTCGACGTTTCCTCAAGCTATAAAAATGCACTATAATTTGCTTGTCATCAATGCCTGCAAATCTCTGTCTCTCTCAACATAGAAGATCATCATTAGACACTAAATCCTTCAATGAGCTTGCAAAATGTTTGCATTAGATCCCTCATTAGACACTATATGTTCATCACCAGGAGCATGTAAAATGGTTGCATCAAATCCTTCATTAGCAATCTGTTCATTAGACACTTCAGGCTCAAGAACAACATGAGCTTGTATGTTTGCACCGGAAACTTGATTAGATACATCAGATTCAGTCAGTTCAGTATTGATTGGGGGAGTTATAAAATAAGTATAAATTGTTTTCATTTTCTCATAGATTCCCTACATACAAGCAGTTTTACAAAACCGTCAGGTTTAACTATTGGCTAGAAATTGAAGAGTTGAATTAGATATAATTAGGGATGTGATGTACCTGCTCATTGCACGTGCTACTCTTGCAAGCTGCGACTATCCGTTTGCGCAAGCTCGATGCCATGCCCATGCTGCCGCCGCTGCCTCCCACGCAGGCTACACCCAGGGTTGGATCTTCATATTCTTGTCCCTCTGTTCGCTTAAAGCCTAGCGACTTCTCTCCAACAAGGGCGCGAGGAAGTGCTATGTCGGTCTGTCCAGCGGTGGCTAGGTTAGGAGTGAACCAGACTGGAGGCTGGAGCGAATGAATTGGGATTTTTCTTGCTGTCGATCGATATGGGAGGCGCTCGTTTGGGCCGCGAGCCTGCAATAGGGCCTGCCTTACACTTATGTTATTGGCCCATCCAAATTGAAACATTTTTCTTCATTTTTTACATTGCCTGCTCGTGTGTTGGGACGAACAAAACTAACCTGGGCCAACCTGGACAACTCAAACTAGGTGCACACTTTCCAGCCACCTGAGGCGGCCGCCCATACCAGCCCCTATGGTGGCGTCACCCCTTTTTGCGTGTATGATTGGGTAGTGAAAAATATTCCAGTGGCGCTTTTGATTTACCCCCAGAATGGTTGAATTGCTTGTTTCTATGAACTGAGTTCGCCGATAATGTGAAGGATGCCAGTCTTTTCATCCTATTGTAGATTGCGTAGATCTTGATATGCCAAAAGTAATCGAATGAAATATACAGTAAAAGCCAGTGTGATGTGTGTGGCTACAACTAGTCTGACTACACGCCCTCATATAACATATCAAGGACGCACCATCTTACCAGATTAACCATTCGACTTACCAATGCAGTGTGGGAAGAAAGAAGTATTGGGACTGCGTATCCAAGCAATTGATGCCATGGACTCATTCGTACAACCTTGTAAGCGAAAAAGAAGTTGTAGTGTGCCTGTATAAAGAATTAGCATAAGTTCAGTTACCTGCTTCTCGGAATTTTAGTTAGCCACTTGTTGCAAAATTGCTCAATTATGTTGCTTGGCTTAATTTAGTTTGCTGCTGATTACATAATGCCACAGCCTGTTAATCCTATTGTAGACTGCGCCTATCTATGTGTTTGATACTTACTATTAAGAATTACATGTTTGCCTTAACTTAAATAGCTAATTGTTTGTTTAACTGCTTTGCTGCTGCAACTGTGGGTTACAATGATGTTAATAACTACTTTTCAGCATCCAATTGAAACTCTTTAATTCCTTGTTTGTTTAACTGGTTTGCTGTTATAACTCCCAGTTGAGATGTTTTGCTAACTTCAACTTTTCCGAATCCAATCATAACTTTAATGGCAAAATAGGTTAGCCCAAGATCAAAGAGCGAGGTCCCCATGGATGTTGCATCATCCCACAGCAGTGGCACCGTCCCAATCGTGCATTATGAATTGTCAATTGCTGATGCTCTAGAGGCTAAACTAGTGGTAGAAAGAGATTCTGCTTCTGCACTTAGAGATGAAGTTGACATGTCGAGGAAGCAAACAACACAATCGCAAGCAGTACTCAAGACAACCATTAAATATTTTGTGGATTTCAAAACGAAGCAAGCTAAGACTGACCACATTGTTAAGGTCCTGAAGGAAAAAAGGAAATTAAATTCCCACTTGGTAAATCATAGGTGAAATGTTCTTTCCATCGTTGAATAACCTTTGTGTTGTTTGTTCATGTAATCAATCAAACCATTTGTTTTAGAGATCATGTAATAATTTTTTTTGTTTTTTGTTTTTTGGTATGTAATTTTATTTGAGCAAAAGTCTGTATTAATTGATAAGACTCACAGAAATTTCATTTGGATTGCTGTGCGAGACCTACAAATATGCCAATCGGGCTGAATGTGCATTCAGTAATAATAGTAGTATAGATGGACCATAACTGGCACGCATCGGAAAGGGCCAAGATGCTGGCTAAAAAAAGGATGTTGTTGTAGCAAAAAAAAGTACAGGCTCCTGGCTTATGTATGTTAGTTGATATTATTGATCCATATACTCTATAAGTGTTTATATGTTTGTTAGTTCTGTACATTCTTGGTTGATTGACTCGGTATTTGAATCTTGATACATCGCGTGTGTACATATCTAAATGTGAGTACACATTATGCTGCGTGTGACATTTGAGTTGGACCTGAAGTGTTCCAAATATTCGAATTCACCTTCAACTGGATTCTAGCTTCTGAATTTGAGTATCGGCATTTGTAAACCATATTCATATATGACAGTGGAATACATCTTTGTCGTCCTTTTGAAGATATATAAAAACACATAGAATGATTTATAAAGATTCATATAGGAATACAAAATGGATTCGAATTTAGTTGCCAGGGTAAACGTGGATGCTTATTGTCCCAAAATTCGAAAGAAGCGGCAAAATGTCCACTCCCACGTCGGCTGCCCGAAGCCAAGTGTTTGGGAGATGGAAATTACTCTCTACCCATTACACGGACAATCCATCGACCCGATTTTCACTGCTCTAAATAGGGTAGGTTCGTAACTTCAATTAGACGTGACACGACCGCCTCTGAGCCCATTCTGACACGGTGGGCGTCCAACATGGGCAGCAAAACACATTTGATTCAAGCTCGTCCGAATGACCTTTGTTTCTCCCTCCATTCCCCATTCATACACGGTGGGCGGCAAAACAAACTCGACTCGGCCAAAATCGATGTAGGCAAATATTTTCAATAGGGGCAGGTTTGTAACTTCACTCAGACGTGACACAACCGCCCTACCTGTCAGCCCTGTTCATACACCGTGGGCACCAACCATGGGCGCCAACCACCCTCTCCTCGCCCGAAATCGCTCTGGGCAAATATTGGCGAGATGTGAGATTACCATCCTATCCCCAACCGACGAGACATCCAAATTTTAAACGGGGGCTAAGTTCGTAACTTTCCCATATTTCAGACAGGCGCGTCCCAAAAACATGGTTCCCCGTACCTCTCCCTTCATTTTCCCATTCATACACCGTCCGCGCTAGAACACCATCCCCACACAAGCCTCCGTCCGCCACCCCATCCATCGCCGCCGTCCTCCACCACATCCATCGCCACCGTCCTCCACCAAGCCGGAGCGCCTACCAAGACAGCGTCGTCCACTGCTAGACATGGACGTTTCTCATCCACGGCGACGGACCAATAGCCTTGCATCGGGTCCTCTCGCTTCATCGGTGTCGTCGTCCTCTTTGCCGGGGCCGCTCACACGACCTTCTCTTCCACCGCAACGGGACTTATCCCCCGATGCATCCGTCTACCGTCACAGATCTGCTTCAACATCACTGACAGCCATCGCACCACTGATGCCTACACGGTGCCGCAAGAGAGGTGGTACTTCACATCTCCTCAACTTTTTGATCTCAACTAGAAAATAGATCTTAACTTGGTTACTCTACTTTCTTTTCAACTCTTAGAATTTAGTTCTTAGTTCGAAGCAAACAATGGATGCTAAATATCATTTCTCCAGTTTGCAGCTTCAAATCTGCCATGGCACAGTCATAATACGGTTTACTTGATCATGCTTAGGGTTTAATTGATCATGTTGGTTCCGTGGTGGTTTCTTTAATAGAAATCGGAGGGGAAACCCTCTTTTGCTAAAAAAATATGCTTAAAGTTTCGTCCTTTTATGATCACTATACGATCAGAATACATGCTTCGTGTCATAATCACACTGCTCCACCCATCAAGCTAAACAAGCTTAGTTGTTCAAATAGGAATCTGATATTATTAAAACAGAGTCGTTTAATTGGTCAGCTAAATGTTCCTAAATTAGTTTCGAAAATGCATGTTCGCCGCTCGGGTGTGTATGTCTACAGGGTGCCCACGGTTGGCCGGCCCACCCTGGGATTTTGGGTCGTTCCAGGCCCTGATTCCCCTCTGTTCTGCTGCGTGCTTCCGATCTCTACTCGCCCCCAGCCGCCTGCCTCACCGGTGACTTGCCGTCCCCGGACAACATGACTCTAGGAGGAGACACCGGACTAACAGGAGGTCAGGAGCCACTCGCCCAACAACATCACCGCTGCCCGGGCGCACCGCTGTGCCTACCTTCTCAGTCCGTTTAGGGCTCAGGCGTGCAGCACCCACCAAGCCAACCCGATTTATCCTAAGATACATCCTTAACACTCAGCAGCCACTCCTCATCACCCATATTCTAATTGATTCATTACTCATTAGGCAGGACTATCATTAGGGTTTGTTGTGTGCTCGGTGCTACCTACACTTAATGGTTCAGATGTATTTCGGTAATCTTTAGTACCTCTAAAGTTCACAAGGTTTTCAAAATTCCGGCCCTCGGAACAGACACTAGTCATTTTGGATTGTTGGTCATAGTGATATTGACCAAGATTACTACTGCAAGCCAGGTTTGTTGACAATTTTACTTGTCTTTCTTATTCATTCGATATAATATCCAATTATTCACGTCGATTAGTTGCAAACAATAAGTTCTAGACAAACTTCTTCATTCAGATTTTGGACGGTCTCTTACTGCAGTTACAATTCTGCATACTTGTCCTAGTAAGCTCACAAGTAAATGATTGATTCACTACATCTATGCTTGCCTTGTCATATTTGTTGTCAATATTCTTTTAGGGTGGACCACCCTGTTTCTAAATACTGGAACCGTAGACATGAGTGAATAGTATTTCTCTATGTGATCTCTTCCATCATGTGTGGGCAACGAACACTGCATTGTATAGAAAGAAAGTGACATTTCCAGCTTTTACATAGGTTTCGATATTTTACATGGAATACAATCTTCCTACTTGCTTTGTGTCGCACTACCAACACTCCACCCTTGAATCTAAACATTATGCCACTCATAATTCCTTAGTTTATTTGTTCAAATACGAATTTCATATGATTCTAATGTTCCTACTTCAGTTTTGAAATGTGTGTCTGCCTGTTATAGAGACATAAGGGGTTTGTATTTCTGTGTGTGGTCTGGTCAGCATGGTTGGGGGTGAACTTTGCATATGCAGGGGTTTATAGGGAGACACTCTTCGAGTTGAATCTGCAATGCATTCCATAGATAATCTGACTACTTTTTATGTTTTCATGAATCTCAGATTCTGAACAACATCATAATGATTATGAGCTTGCGCGCATGAAAAGAATAAAGAAGAACAATGCCATGGCTGTCAAACCTGGCATTAAGGGACTGAAATCAAGTCTGGATGCAATGCAATGCAAACGCTCTCCACCTATAGATTCATGCTCAGAATATGATCCTAACAGCGATTCTCAGCTAGAGGGAGACCTAAGTCAATGTAGCTCCCTAGTGGAGGAGTTAGAGGAAGATGCCCTATCTTATTCACCCATCAAGGTGCTTGCTCTAACTTTCCAAGGTTACATTGGCCGCACATATCTTGCAACTGATGCTTTGCTTTTCTTCTACTTTGTTGAACTGCCATTAGCATAGTTTACACATCGTGTATGTGAATACGCCCTGCCTATCCAGTTTCAGTACATATTCCATCTGTCATCATACCATATTTATCCATTCCAATGATGTTCTTGTGTATCAGACATTCAAACGGAAGAGGGCGATTGCTGATCGTGGAGGAGCACAAGCAAAGTATTTGGAAAAGGTAGTGGCACCTGATAAATCAAATAGCCCATTAGGTGTAGTTGCAATATCACCTGACCCACAAAACACCCCAACTCTAGCAGACTCTAGCCCTACTACACTGGTCATTTCTGATGCCCCAACTCAGCAGACCCCAACTACAGCAAACAATATGATTATGCCAGTTGACATAGCACCAGCTCTAAGACGCAAAAACCCCATTCCAGCAAAGAGTACACCAAATCCAGTTGCCAAATCCCTTTTCGAACCAGAGAGAGCCCCAATTGCAGCAAATAGGACCCATGTTCCATTTCTTCCCAGTTTAGAAGACAAAGCTTATATTGTTGTCAGGAACTTTGTGCGCATCTTTCCTTTATGGAAAGATTATACCGCAGACACAGAACAATTTCCAGTCTTCCTCCGCAACTTACACGTAAGTAATGTACTAATGTTATTCATGGTCATTACTGCATATGTTTCTGCTGACAGAAGACACAAGATTTCATTCTTTTAAATAGGCAAGGAGCAAACTGGATTGTGAAGACGAGCAAGGGTAGGTTGCGCTTTTCAAGCACTCGTTGATGAAGTATCATTCCTACCTGAGGCAATCCCACTTCGATGGCAAGCCTCTGAACGAAATTTCTATAAAGTCTCCGGTGCTACATTTATCCGACGGTGACTGGAATAATCTTGTTACACATTGGTCTCGGCTGCAGCGTAAGGTACTGTCTATGATATCACATCACAATTTGAACTACATTTCTGCATTTGCCGTAATGTCTCACTTGTACGAAAACTGTTAGCAGAAGAAAATTCGTTCTCAAGGGACCACAGAATCTCGCAACTATACTGCACACTGCATTTCTCTTGTGAGTACCTCTTGCCCAATATGACCATATTTACTTTCATAGCTGTTTGATTATGTAGCATCACTGCACATGTTAGCCTCGTAATCGTCCATTTGGTGGACATTATAAGATCCGTATGGACTCTTACATAAATTTAGAATCAACCCAATGCTTTTGAAGAGGTTTAGCTCTGCAGTCCTCTTGTAAGGACTGAACGTGGTCTATCATTGTACTTACATTAACAGCTACTCCCTCCGTCCCATAATATAAGAACATTTTGTATAGTACACCAGTGTTCAAAACACGCTTGTATTATGGGAAGAGGGATTGGTTCATTCTGTAGCATTCTGCATCTTATCTCCCTCACCCACCATTTACTAAAAAAGATCAGATCTATATTTAATCTTACCAACAAGTAGAATACACAGACAATGCTAGTGCAGAAGTGTAGCCCATTGCTCTTGTCAGTACATTTTGTCCTGTAATGCTTGTACTTCCAGGGATTGGTAGTTGATTATGTAGCATCAATCTGCATCTTATCTTCATTATCCTCTATCCCTTCCAGTATTATCATATCTATAATTACTCTCTACAAAATGTAGAGTACAGGCAATGCTTATGAAGAAGATTATGTGCTGAAATTCTTGAGTTATCATTCCCTTGACATGGAGAAGGGCATTATAAAGCCGATGTTAACTGTTAATGTAAGTGAGTCCTTCTAAAGCCTTTATCCTCAACTGCTGTTTAATTTGCTCATACTCCCTATCGTTTACTGCTGTTTAGTTTGTTGTTTCTACCAAAATGCATGTTCGCAATAACCATAAGTTCTAATTTTTACTTATAAAACCAAAATCCTTATTCAAACCATGCACATTACTTAATACTCCCTATATGTATGCTTGTTTTTGTGGATCTATAATCCAGTGTGTGGTGAAGCAGCCCACGTTTGCACCTTGTCATCTCCTGCTTTATCTTACTAATGTGGCTGATGATATGAACAACATGCCATGCACATTAACCAAAATAGATACAATGATTTTCTTTGCCCTTCATCTATGCTTGTTATGTTGACATGGTAATTCAGTAGTGTGGCGAAGCTCCCCACATTATGAATAATGCCAAATTATGCTATTGGTATTTTGAACTTACTCTTTATTTTCTAATTTGAAATTGGATGGAATTGACAACACAGTTATCATCTTTGTTTATACACGTGCAAAACCTGTCATCTCTCTGCTTTGTTTCAGGGGGATATGCCTGATGGCATGCACAAGTCTGCTGAAGGCTATGAGACAAACCCAACATATATTGCAGCAAATAAGGCAAAACATCTTGAAGATAGCGAGACAACCCCAAAGTCTTGTCTTGATGCAATGTTCAAGTTACTTCAGACTAGCAGACAGACAAGCTCACAGAATTCGTTGTCTGAATCAGTTCGACTTCTTCAGTCCCAAGTTCTAGTAGAAAGGCATTCTGCAACTCAACTTCGACTTGAAGTCCTATCTCTAAGAAAGATTGCGGAGAAAACCAATGAGAACCTCATCGCTAAACAACTACACCTGGAAGCTATGACCGACATGCTAGGCCGGTCTCACAGCCTTGCTCAGCAGCTTGCGCAGCAGTTCCCCCGCAAGGCTAACCTTTCTTGAACTGTCTTGGAAGTGGTCTCGGTTCAGTATTATTTTGTTACGCTGCAATGGTGCCCAGTTTTTGTAATCTTCTTCTTCATTGCACTTTATGATCACTGGTGACGAACTTCGATGCCCAGTGGATGTAATATACCTTAAATCCTTTATTGTATAGTGTAGGTTTATTCTTAGTTACTATGACGTAATTTCTTTATTGTATAGAGTAGGCTTGTTCTTAATTCCTACTAGTTACTGCCATCATTCGCTATCTGAAAAAGAATGAGACATAGTCGATCGGGCCGAAACATTTGACTCTAACGGGCCTGGTTTTTAGCGGGCCACAATTGGGTCGGCCTGCGTCTTTCTTGGGCCCGAATGATTGGGGCCTTCACACATTGCGCCAGGCCCACAACTTACACCGACCTATATTTTAGTTGGGCCTTTTGTTGACCCATCGCTTATTTTGGCCCAGGTAGCGTTGGGCCATTAATAGGCTGAATATTGTACTGGCCTATTACGGCCCAGATGAAACCACGGGACTTTAGCTGGCCGAAATGCATGTTGGGCCTTCATTTTCACTAGTCGTCGACGGGCCTTCAGCAGGGTGAAATGTAGACCGGGCCTTTTTCGGCCCAGTTAGCTCACGAGCTGTTACCAGGCCGAAACATATCTCGGGCCTTAGTTGGCCCACTGATATCATGGGCCTTTAAGAGGCCGAAAGCTTAGTACAGGCATCAACGGGCCGAATTACGCGAGAGGCCTTTAACAGGCCCAAAGTCACATTGGGCTTAACTGTTGCCACCTTTAGCACGGGCCGTTAGTGGGCCCAATGTCCCATCGGACCATATATGGCCCATGGGCAGCATGGACCATTCCCAGGCCGAAAGTCACACCGGGCTGAAATGGGCCCATGTCTACATCGGGCCTCTAATAGGCGGAAAATCACTGGGCTATAGTTGGGCCCAAATATTCGGCGAATAATTAACGGGCCAGATCTGGCTTCGGGCCGTAAATGGGCCAAATATTGGGCGAACAATTAACGGGCCAGATCTGACTTCGAGCCATAAATGGGCCCAAATATTGGGCGAACAATTAATGGGCCAGATGTGGCTTTGAGGCATAAATGGGCCTTTATTAAGCAGGCTGTTATTGGGCTGGCCCACTAGTACCTGATTAAGTACTACGGGCCTTTGACTGGGCCGGCCTTTTTAACCTATATGGGCCTCTGTTGGGCCCAGCCATGGGTCGACGTATCATAGGCATGTCTCCTCCAATGGACGGGCAACATCTGGCCCACTGACGAGCTGATAGGTGTTCCCTCAGTCCAATCAGAATTTTACACGTGGAAATTTCCCATTGGTCCGTGCTGTTAACGGGTTATCGGATCCAAAACCCGACCCGATAGCTTAACGACGTTCCGTTACGGTGGATGCCATGTGTCGGTCACCCTTGACAAAAGCACTTCTGTGACGCATGATTTATCGTCATGGAAGTGGACACTTCCGTGATGATAATTTTGGTAATGTCATGGAACACTTCTACGACAGCACATGTATGACTATCTTGATTCTGTCATAAAATCGTCATTGATGTACATGAATGACAGAAAACGCGACCTACTGTGACAAACACGTATCATCACGGAAGTGTATTTTTTGTAGTGCAATCATGTTTTCAACACATGACCACATTTTCTTATTATACACATACCAAATCTTTGATTCATTTGCAGGAACTGGATCTTCACAGAAGGGACCGTAAACCAAACGACCTTATCACTACCCTGTTGAAGGAGTTTTGGTCGGGCCTATTCTGCCCGCGGCCAGACAGGGACCCGGATCTGCGGGTCCTGGCCACGAGCTGGGTCCACTACGAGGCTTCTAGCCACACGAAGTACGAGACGGTTGATGGGGTTATGTACCTAGGGTAGGGTCATGGACCTGATCTAAGTACCTTACCCAAGGACACCCTCAGAAGAAGTCGCCTTCCAGTCGACTAACGAGGGACACACTCGACTGACTTGAAGGACTCGACCACGAAGACTCACTCGACCTACAGAAGGTCAAGAGGCACTCTGCACTGCAACGGCCTGTAATCAAGTAGACTTTATGATAGTAAAGGCATTTTATGTGGGGCGTTACCAGTAACGCCCCAGACTTAACTCACCTTAAACCCTCTCCTACGTGGGCTGGCTGGGGTCCTGGCGCACTCTATATAAGCCACCCCCCTCCACAGGCAGAAGGGTTGGGCACCTTGTAACTCATATACTCATAATCCACTCGACCGCCTCCGGGCTCCGAGACGTAGGGCTGTTACTTCCTCCGAGAAGGGCCTGAACTCGTACATCCTTTGTGCTTACAACCTCTCCATAGCTAGGACCTTGCCTCTCAATACCTACCCCCCACTCTACTGTCAGGCTTAGAACCACGACAGTTGGCGCCCACCGTGGGGCCGGTGTTTTAGCGATTTTGTGGAGAAGTTGCAATTCTTCCGAGTACTTTCATCATGGTGTCTGTTGGAGTTTTGGTCGGGGGTCAAGAGATCCGTCTCGGCACTCTCACCTTCATCGCTGACGACTCCGCGTGGCTCCACGAGGCTCCACTCGACGTTGATGCGCTCCCCGTCCGCGGTGCGACGCATTTTCGTGCATATGTCCGCGGCGTTCTGCTGCGGCAACCGTCGACCCAGTATCGGTCGGCTCCTCCATCGTCCACCCTCCCGGTATTCCGCCGGCGCAAGCGCTCGGGCCGGTCGAGGCTTCAGCGATGGGTGAGGCACGCGGTGGCTCGCCAATCGGCCACCACCCAAGTTGCGGCAATCGAGCCCGACGAACCTCTCTACGGCTTGTTCGATCAGTCGACTGGCTCCGTAGAGACTGCATCCGAGTGCGGTAGCAGTGATCCAGCGGCAGAAATCTTGATGGTCGACGGGCCCCACAGTCCTCCTGGCTTCGCCCGTGGTGGTGGAGCAGGTGACGGCGGCGACCCTACACGAGGCTACGAAGAGTACCAGCCCGAGCCACTCGACTCTCTGCAAAGAGAGGAACTTCGCCGCAGGAACGAGGATCCCCTGCATATTCCCATCGCAGGAGAAACCCCCGAGGCTCGTGCCTGGAGGAGGCGCGTCTGGCCAATTTGGCCGAGCGCACTCGACTGGAGAATCTTCAGCGAGCACACGACGAGCGCGCGCGGCAACGAGTTCCCGACACCAGTCGACGTCAACTCTTCCCGCCAACTCAGGTATATCGAACCCCAATTCAGAATTTAGCAGCTGCGACCCGTATAGCAGAGTCCATCCAGCCTTCGCAGTCGGAAGCTGGCAGAGGTTTGCTGCAGATCAGGGATCTGCTCCGGGCAGCAGGAGATCAGAATTCAGCCGTGTCTCAGTCGCATAACAGAATTCACAGTCGATCCGTCACTGTGAATACGGTTCAGTCGGCTCACAGCCCCAGATCGCCTCCACGGCGTGAAGGGCGCGAGAATCGGCGAGATCAATATGGCGACAGACTCGACCGAGATGATAGGCGTCGAGTGCCCTATTCCCCTCCGAGGGGTGGGTCTTACGCTCCTCGGCAGCCAGATGATAGGCGTCAGTACAGTACAGGGCGTAGGGTTCCAGTCGACCCCAGAGAACCAGGCTTCGACGCACGATCCATTATCGTGCAAGGGTTGGTTGACCGGAACAGAGCCCATCGAGGTGGACTCGACAGAGATGTACCCACAAGCAGTCGAGTGCATGTTTCTGGTCCTGAGTGTTTCAGCAGAGCTATCAGAGCCGCAGTTATCCCTCCCAATTTCAGGTTGGCAACAGGAGTCAGCAAGTTCACTGGTGAGTCTAAGCCTGAAACTTGGCTTGAAGACTACCGAGTGGGAGTTCAGATTGGTGGTGGGAACGACGAGGTGGCCATGAAGCATTTGCCCCTCATGTTGGAAGGTTCTGCCAGGGCATGGTTGACTCAATTACCTCCTAGCAGCATTTACACTTGGGAAGATCTGTCCCGAGTGTTCGTCAGGACGTTTGAAGGAACTTGCAAGCGACCAGCTGGATTGACAGAGTTGCAAGTCTGCGTGCAGAAAACTAATGAGACTCTCAGAGAGTATATTCAGAGGTGGATCACTTTGCACCACACTGTGGAGAATGTGCCTGATCATCAGGCAGTCTGCGCCTTCAAAGATGGTGTCAAGAACAGAGAACTGAGTTTGAAGTTTGGTCGAACCGGTGACATGACCTTGAGTCGGATGATGGAGATTGCTACCAAGTACGCCAACGGCGAAGAAGAAGACCGACTCCGAAGCGGCAAGCACAAGCCGAGTCAGTCGGAAAAAGGAAACACCAGTCGGAAACAGAAGCGGAAGGCTGAACCGGCAGCTCCTGGAGAGGCTCTGGCCGTGACTCAAGGAAAGTTTAAGGGGAAACCAAAAGGATCCTGGAACCCCAAGAAGGTAAAGGATAAAGAAAGGAACGACGTGATGGATATGCCATGTCACATTCACACGAAGAAAGACGAAGAGGGGAATATCATTTACCCGAAGCACACCACTCGCCAATGTCGACTCCTGATCCAGCAGTTTCAGGGAAAACAGTCTAAGGACAAGGAGAAGGAGTCGGACAAGGCCGAAGACAAGGAGGACAGTGAGGAAGGATATCCGCATATCAACTCCACTCTGATGATCTTTGCAGATGTGGAAAGCAGAAGTCGACTGAAAGTGATTAACCGAGAGGTGAACATGGTTGCCCCCGCAAAAGCAAATTATCTGAAGTGGTCTCAAACACCCATCACATTCGACCAATCTGATCACCCGACTCATATTGCCACCCCTGGGAGGCAAGCTTTGGTGGTCGATCCAGTTGTCGAAGGCACTCGACTGACAAAGGTGCTGATGGATGGTGGAAGTGGGCTGAACTTATTGTATGCAGACACATTGAAAGGTATGGGCATTCCGATGTCCCGACTGAGCACTAGTAACATGAGCTTTCATGGAGTTATACCAGGGAAGAAGGCCGAGTCACTCGGCCAGATAGCTTTGGACGTGGTGTTTGGTGATTCGAAGCATTTTCGCAAAGAAAAGTTGACGTTTGAGGTCGTGGATTTTCAGAGTGCATATCATGCCATTTTGGGGAGACCAGCTTACGCATGATTTATGGCTCGACCATGCTACGTGTACCTCAAATTGAAGATGCCCGGCCCCAAAGGAGTGATCACTGTCACCGGTGATCGGAAAAAGGCAGAAGAGTGCTTTCAGAAGGGCTCCAAGATCGCCGATTCCCAGGTGACAGCGGTCGAGTTCAAAGAATATAAGCAAAACGCAGATCCGAGTGACTTGCTGCGATCCAAGAAGCCCGCCACAGAGTCTGCATTCCAGTCGTCCGGTGAGACGAAGCCTGTTCACATTCACCCGACCGACCCCGAAGCAGCTCCGACCCGCATCTCCACGACACTCCAAAATAGGAAGAAGCGCTCATCCAGTTCCTCCGTGAGAACTGGGACATTTTTGCATGGAAGCCCGCTGACATGCCAGGTGTTCCCAGGGGACTGGCTGAGCATCGCCTAAGAGTCGACTCATCTGCAAAACCAGTCAAAGAGCATCTTCGGTGGTCCGCCGTCCAGAAGATAAAAGCCATTGGCGAAGAAGTGGCTCGATTGTTGGCGGCAGGATTTATCCGAGAGATATACCACTCCGAGTGGCTCGCTAATGTCGTCATGGTTCCTAAGAAGGACAAGTCGCTCCGAATGTGCATTGATTTCAAGCACATCAACCGGGCCTGCCCGAAAGATCATTTTCCTCTCCCTCGCATAGATCAAATTGTTGACTCGACCGCGGGATGTGAGAGGTTATCTTTTTTAGATGCCTACTCCGGGTACCACCAGATCCGTCTGTACGGGCCCGACGAGGTAAAAACACCTTTCATCACTCCATTCGGGTGCTTCTGCTATATCACCATGCCATTCGGCCTCAAGAATGCCGGGGCCACATTCATGCGAATGATTCAGAAGTGTCTACTCACTCAAATCAGTCAGAATGTGGAAGCTTATATGGATGATATTGTTGTCAAGTCACGAAAAGGTTCCGACCTGCTCGCTGACCTCGCCGAAACATTTGCCAACCTCAGAAGGTATGATATCAAGCTCAATCCATCGAAGTGCACATTTGGAGTTCCTGGTGGCAAGTTACTCGGTTTTCTCGTTTCCGAACGGGGAATCGACGCTAACCCAGAGAAGATTGGCACTATTCTCCGAATGAAACGCCCTGTGCGAGTGCACGATGTCCAGAAGCTTACTGGATGCTTGGCCGCATTAAGTCGATTCATCTCACGACTCGGTGAAAAGGCATTGCCTCTTTATCGACTGATGAAGAAGACAGACAAGTTCGAGTGGACTCCAGAAGCTGATGCAGCGTTTGCCGAGCTAAAAGCTCTGCTCTCCACCCAGCCGGTGCTTGCTGCTCCAATCAGCAAAGAGCCTCTGTTGCTCTATATCGCAGCCACAGGACAAGTCGTCAGTACCGTGCTAACGGTCGAGCGGGAAGAAGGAAAAGCCCTCAAAGTTCAGCGCCCAGTGTATTATTTGTCTGAAGTCTTGACTCCATCCAAGCAGAGATATCCTCATTATCAGAAGCTTGTATATGGAATATACATGACCACAAAGAAGGTTGCTCATTATTTCTCTGATCATTCCATCACAGTCGTCAGCGACGCTCCACTATCAGAGATTTTGCACAATAGGGATGCAACTGGTCGAGTGGCCAAATGGGCGATTGAACTTCTTCCCCTTGATATCAAGTTTGAGGCAAAGAAAGCCATTAAGTCCCAGGCAATAGCAGATTTCCTTGCCGAGTGGATTGAACAGCAGCAGCCGACTGAAGTTCACTCGGAGCATTGGACCATGTTTTTTGATGGCTCTAAGATGTTGAATGGTTCCGGTGCTGGGGTTGTCCTGGTTTCCCCCAGAGGAGATAAGCTCAGATATGTGCTCCAGATTCACTTTGATTCCTCCAACAATGAGGCAGAATATGAAGCCCTCTTATATGGGTTGCGCATGGCCATTTCACTCGGCGTCCGTCGCCTGATGGTCTATGGCGACTCGGATTTAGTGGTCAATCAGGTGATGAAAGAGTGGGACGTGAGAAGCCTAGCCATGACTGGATACTGCAGTGCAGTGAGGAAGCTGGAAAAGAAGTTCGAGGGGTTGGAGCTCCATCATATACCCCGACTGAAAAATCAAGCAGCTGATGATCTAGCAAAGATAGGTTCCAAGAGAGAAGCCATTCCGAGTGGTGTGTTCTTGGAGCATATACACACTCCGTCAGTCAAAGAGGATCCTTTCACCGAAGAAACTCCACAGCCCAAGAGTGCCACAGATCCGACTGAAGTTGAAGTCCCAGCGGTGGTCGACTTGATCATGGAGGTTTTGGTGGTCATTCCCGACTGGACGATTCCGTATGTCGCATATATCCTGAGGAAAGAGCTCCCGGAGGATGAGGAAGAGGCTCGACAGATCGTCCGTCGATCTAAGGCCTTTACCGTAATCAAAGGACAATTATACAGAGAAAGCGCGACTGGAGTTGGTCAGAAGTGCATAACACCAGAAGAAGGTCGACTCATCCTCAATGATATTCACTCGGGGACCTGTGGTCATCATGCGTCCTCTCGGACCATCGTGGCCAAAGCATACCGAGCCGGATTTTACTGGCCAAAGGCAAATGAGATGGCAAAAGAGATAGTGGATAAGTGCGAGGGATGTCAATTCTACTCGAATATGTCACACAAGCCTGCGTCGGCTCTGAAGACCATTCCACTCGTCTGGCCTTTCGCAGTATGGGGATTGGACATGGTCGGTCCTTTGAGAACAGGACGAAGTGGCTTCACGCATGTACTGGTGGCAGTCGACAAGTTCACCAAGTGGATCGAGGCTAAACCAATCAAGAGCCTTGACACCGGTACTGCTGTTAGCTTCATCAGGGAACTAATATTCAGATATGGAGTCCCACACAGCATCATTACGGATAATGGGTCGAACTTTGACTCAGAGGAATTCAGAGCTTTCTGCAACTCCCAGGGCACACGGGTCGACTACGCTTCAGTCTCCCATCCGCAGTCAAATGGACAAGCAGAGCGAGCTAATGGACTGATTCTTAAGGGATTGAAGCCTCGACTGATGCGTGATCTCAAACACGCGGCTAGAGCTTGGGTCGACGAACTTCCCTCAGTACTCTGGGGACTGCGGACCACACCTAATCGGTCGACCGGAAGAACTCCATTCTTCTTGGTCTACGGAGCTGAAGCAGTCTTGCCGAGTGATCTTCTCCACAATGCTCCTCGAGTTGAAATCTACAACGAAGCAGAGGCTGAACAAGCGCGGCAAGACACAGTCGACCTTTTAGAGGAAGAAAGGGAGATGGCTCTGATCCGGTCGACCATCTACCAACAAGATTTGCATCTTTTCCACGCCAGAAATGTGAGAGGTCGAGCCTTCCAGGAAGGAGATTTGGTTCTTCGAGTGGATCAGCACAAACCACACAAGCTTGCTCCTTCTTGGGAAGGCCCCTTCATCGTCACCAAGGTTCTCCACAACGGGGCGTACCGTCTTTACAACGTCGAGCATAATATCGACGAGCCCCGAGCTTGGAACGCGGAGCTACTCCGCCCATTTTACACTTAAGTTTTATCACTCGGATGAGTTGCAATAAAGTACTTCTATAGTTCATGGACCTCAAAATAATAGTGTCATAGTCCCTCCATAATTTCTGTCGCTTTTTATTTTTGTCCAATAAAATTCCCCCTCAGTGGGTGACTTAGCTGCGAATCCGTTTCGCCTAAGTTTGTAAAAATCC
Source organism: Triticum dicoccoides (assembly GCF_002162155.2). Lineage (NCBI taxonomy): Eukaryota > Viridiplantae > Streptophyta > Magnoliopsida > Poales > Poaceae > Triticum > Triticum dicoccoides. Next base: position 710,925,153 of record NC_041385.1, read on the forward strand.
TACCGAGTGGCGAGCCAGACTCCCACTCGGAGGCTTAGCTGCGAATCTGTTTCGCCTAAGTTATCAAAATCCTACCGAGTGGTAAGCCAGCCTTCCACTCGGGGGCTTAGCTGCAGCCCTGTGCTCGCCTAAGTTATAAAAATCCTACCGAGTGGTAAGCCAGCCTTCCACTCGGGGGCTTAGCTGCAGCCCTGTGCTCGCCTAAGTTATAAAAATCCTACCGAGTGGTAAGCCAGCCTTCCACTCGGGGGCTTAGCTGCAGCCCTGCGCTCGCCTAAGTTATCAAAATCCTACCGAGTGTAGAGCAACCCTCTCACTCGGGGGCTTAGCT
>NC_041385.1:710926457-710974692 GCF_002162155.2 Triticum dicoccoides
AAATCCTACCGAGTGAAGAGCAACCCTCTCACTCAGAGGCTTAGCTGCAGTCCAAGCACTCGCCTAAGTTATAAAAATCCTACCGAGTGAGGAGCAACCCCCCCACTCGGAGGCTTAGCTGCGAATCCGTTTCGCCTAAGTTATCAAAATCCTACCGAGTGTAGACTAAGCACTCGCCTAAGTTATAAAAATCCTACCGAGTGTAGAGCAACCCTCTCACTCGGGGGCTTAGCTGCAGTCCAAGCACTCGCCTAAGTTATCAAAATCCTACCGAGTGTAGAGCAACCCTCTCACTCGGAGGCTTAGCTGCAGTCCAAGCACTCGCCTAAGTTATCGAAATCCAGCCGAGTGAAGAGTAAACCTCTCACTCGGGGGCTTAGCTGCAGCCCAGTGCTCGCCTAAGTGGACTGAAGAATAAGTCGATTGCAGTAAAGGCGCCTTACTTTGAACCTGCAAAAGACATTTCGAGCCAAAGGCAATCATATTCAAGCACCAAATTCAAGTTTGAATCGATATCTAAAGGAACCGAGAGTGCTCAGGCGTTAAGCCTGTTAAAGTTTATCGGTTACAATTCCACTCGGCATACCGAGGCAAATTTAAAAGCGTCGAGCCAGAAGAAGTTTTTTACCCCTCCTGTGGAGGGCTGGAAGGAGCAACGAATTCATCAAGGTCAATTCCGTCGGCGATCCGAGTGGCAGCTGCAAGGAAAGTTTCCATAAAGGACCTGAAGTCGTGCTTCTTGGTATTGGCCACCCGAAGGGCCGCCAGCTTCTCTTCTCGTGCATCCTTACAGTGGACTCGGGCAAGACACAGAGCAACATCTGCACCACACCGAGCCGAGGACTTCTTCCATTCCTGCACTCGACCAGGGATCGTGTTCAACCGGGCCATCAGCGATTCAAGGTCATTATGAAGTGTCTCCTCAGGCCAAAGCGTCGAGTTGATGCGAGATGTGGCGGCCTTCAGCCTTGCGAGATAGTCCACGACAGCTGCAACACGGGACTCCAGTCGGAGAACATCCATGGCAACTTCATCGTTCACCGGAGAATTGACGGGGTCGAGGTTTGGCTCCAGCCGGCTAGTTTCTTCTTCAAAGTTTTGACAAAATTCTGCAAGGGTGATCACTAAGTCAAGGAGATGGTCGAATGGAAAAATCACAATTGGAAATGTCTGCCAAGCATAGAGGTTTACCTTCAAGCATAAGAAACAGCTTCTTGGCAAGTCCACTCAGGAAGGCCTCCAGATCAGTTTTCTTCCCAGTCAATTTAGCGACTTGGTCGGTCAGGGCAGCTTTATCAGTTTTCAGTCGACTGACCTCCTTGTTGGCAATCCCAAGAGCAGCTTTCAGATTGGTATTGTCTTGTTCGAGCTTGGTGACTGAAGCTAACTTCTCGTCAGCAAGCTTGATCTTCTCAGCTAGCTCAAGGTCTTTCTTCTGTTGGGCCTCCCTTACCTTACCTGCAAGTTACAGCAAGATCAGATTTTGAAACAAGCAAGGGGAAAAACAGTCGTCAGGGTCTCACCAAACATACCTTCGGTCTCCTCCTTTGCCTTTGTCAGCTTCTCCTGAACCAGCTTCAAGCTTAGCTCGACTTGAGTATGCTTGTGTTCCAGCTCTGAGTAGCGAGCCACAAGATCACAAGATTTCTGCGAAGAACCAATCGACTAAATGTCAAATTTAATTCACTTCCGAGTGAAAAAGGGAAAAACTCACGTTTCTAAGACTACAGCCGAATACAAGCATTCGACCGTAGTCTCGGGGACTACACCCAGTGGGTGCACTCGGCGTGCCCCCACTAATCCTGTTGAAGACAAAGTCGACCAGTCGACCTCAAAAAAAAAAGATGTATTCTCTAAGACTGTGATCAACTGCAAGCAGTCGACCACAGTCTCGGGGACTACACCCAGTGGGTGCACTCAGCGTGCCCCCACCGGTTTGTGAAATCCAGTCGACATAGTCGACTGACAGAAAATTGACATCATAAAGCCTAAGGCCGACTGCCAGCAGTCGACCTTAGCCTTGGGGACTACACCCAGCGGGTGCACTCAGCGTGCCCCCGCTAACACGGAGTTTTATCGACACACCCAGTGGGTGACTACTATAAATTCCGGAAAAGAAAAGTTTTTGGTAGCATATCCAACAGAACAAACAGCGGTCGACTGACCTGGACATTGCTTTGGAGGGCAGAACTGGCGTCATAAGCCGCCTGACTCGCATCCCGGATGGTCTTCAGCTGCTCCATCATGATTCCCGCTTGGCGTATCGCCTCCTTCGCTGCGCCGGCTTGGTCCTCTGGGACGTGGTGCGTCGTGAAGAGGGAGGGCTGCTGAGCACTCGTCAATGGATCTGCGAAGGACACCGTGTGTCGAGTGATGTTCTCTTCCTCCACAGTCAGAATCTCGGGCGCCGTCACATCCTGAGGCACCTTACTGGCGGACGTTTTCCGACTCCTCCTGCGCTTCAGCGGCTCTTCATCCTCATCATCATCAGGAAGATTGATAACAGTATTGGGTGGAGCTACAGAGAAAGATCAGGATCAGAGATCGCGAGTCAGTCGACTAAGAACAGCATTAAGAATACAGTACCTGGGTTCGAAGTTGCTGCGTCCTCCATCTCGTGGTCATCAGCCCGGGCCGAGGTTTCAGAAGTAGCAGCACTGCAACTCCAAAGGATCAGTCGACTAACTTCAGCGTCGACCAGAGACAAAGTTCACACAAAATAAGAAAACATGAGCAGCACGGTTACCCTGATATGGTGGGGATGGACACCTTCATCTTCGGCAGGAGCTTGATCGGCTTCGACGAGGCCGCCCTGGGCTGCTTCGGCGCCTTTTCAGTCGGCACCGGAGAGGTGGTCCGAGGGCGCTTGGTCGACTGAGTGGCGGTCGCAACCCCCTTACCACGTTCGGTCGAAGGGTCGTGGACAAGCTTCGACCGCCTTTCTGAGCGCGGTGGTACGACCTCCTCCTCCTCTTCTTCCTCGTCCTCGACGTCATCTTCATCACCGTCATCATCATCATCGTCGTCATCATCCTCTGCAACATCCGAGTCCCATTCCTCCTCTTCCTGGCTCTCGCCCCCGCTCGCCTCGCCCTCCTCAGTCGAAGCTTGTGCCCCATTGGGCATCGAGTACAGCTCGGTGAGGGCCTAGCAGATGTCCAGACAAGGATCAGTCGACCAGTCGGCAGGGTAAACAGAAATGAATGCGACAAGAGCGCAGTGGAGAGCAGGGCAAGTGTACCTTGTTTGGGTCGCTGTTGTGGTCGAGTGGAGGAATCCTTCTGGCTCCGCGTGGGTTATCCTTATTTCCGGTAACGGCTACCATCCATCTTTCCAGAGTGACGTCGTCGACTGCTTCTGGATGGACTCTAGTCTCGTCTTCGGTCCCACAGTACAACCACATGCAGTGGCTCCGGAACTGAAGGGGCTGGATGCGACGCCTGAGGAAGACCTCCAGGAGGTCCATGCCCGTCACTCCCTCCCGAACCAACTGCACCACGCGCTCCATCAACATCTTCACGTCAGCTTTCTCCTCCGGAATCAGCTTCAGAGGGGGGGGCTTGTTCACTCGGTCCATGGTAAACGGAGGGAGTCCACTCGACTGCCCTGGCGTCGACTGGACCTGGCAGTAGAACCAAGTCGACTGCCAGCCTCTGACGGACTCGGGAAAGGTCATGGGCGGGAAGGTGCTCTTATTCCTCACCTGGATCCCCAGGCCCCCACACATTTGGACGACTCGGGTTCTCTCATCACCTGGGCTCGCCTTCTTCACAGTCTGAGAACGACACGTGAATATATGTTTGAACAAACCCCAGTGCGGTCGACAGCCCAAGAAACCCTCACACATGGACACGAATGCAGCAAGATAGGCAATAGAGTTTGGGGTAAAGTGGTGGAGCTGCGCTCCGAAGAAATTCAAGAAGCCACGGAAGAAAACACTCGGCGGCAAAGAAAACCCACGATCAACATGGGTGGCCAAAAGCACACACTCACCCTCTTCAGGCTGAGGCTGCCACTCCTTCCCCGGAAGCCTCGCAGCTCCGTGAGGGATCAAGCCCTCGTTGGCCATGTCGAGGAGGTCATTCTCTGTGATGGTCGACTGGATCCAGTCTCCTTGGACCCAGCCCTTCGGCAGGCGGGATCTGGACGAGGACCCTCCGCGGCTGGTGGATCTCCCCTTCGCCTTCTCCGACGCCGACGCCTTCTTTGCGCGCACCAGCACCGCCGTCTTCTCCTTGGCCATGGTCGCCGGCGAGATGCGCGAAGGGAAGTGGTGCGGGGGCGAGAGCGAGCACGCTGGGCGGGGAAGAAGGAAGCAGAGAGAGGGAGAGAATGCTGAGGCGCAGCACAGAAATCCTCGCCGGGCACATTTATAAGGTCCCTTCCGAGTGGATGACAGGTGGGCCCGTCGATCTAATCATATCTGGGAGCAGTTATGCAGACGGGATACATGGCGAAAAAGGCGGCATGGAGATCGAGGCGTCTATGCCCCGTCCCATCCGAACGCCGCGGTCCGCCCCGCTTCGCGCGTGTCCCCAAATTTCGCATCCCGCGGAATCCGCGAACAACAAATCAGTTTGTCAGACGCGGTGTTTCCGGCGATCCGTCGCTCGGAGATCGTCGAAGCCCGAAAGATCACTCGACGCAAAAATAGAATGGATCGAGTCGACTGAAGGCGAATTGCTCCCTGTCGACGAAGAGATTCTTTGGTCCAGGACAACACACGACCAGGGCACAAAGGTTAATCGGAAACGACATCAACTCCTTCCTCACTCGAAGCCTCAATCCATTCGGGGGCTAATGATGGGGTTATGTACCTAGGGTAGGGTCATGGACCTGATCTAAGTACCTTATCCAAGGACACCCTCAGAAGAAGTCGCCTTCCAGTCGACTAACGAGGGACACACTCGACTGACTTGAAGGACTCGACCACGAAGACTCACTCGACCACCAGAAGGTCAAGAGGCACTCTGCACTGCAACGGCCTGTAATCAAGTAGACTTTATGATAGTAAAGGCATTTTATGTGGGGCGTTACCAGTAACGCCCCAGACTTAACTCACCTTAAACCCTCTCCTACGTGGGCTGGCTGGGGTCCTGGCGCACTCTATATAAGCCACCCCCCTCCACAGGCAGAAGGGTTGGGCACCTTGTAACTCATATACTCATAATCCACTCGACCGCCTCCGGGCTCCGAGACGTAGGGCTGTTACTTCCTCCGAGAAAGGCCTGAACTCGTACATCCTTTGTGCTTACAACCTCTCCATAGCTAGGACCTTGCCTCTCAATACCTACCCCCCCACTCTACTGTCAGGCTTAGAACCACGACAACGGTCGCCAAGGTCGTGATCACCAAATTTTGGGTAAGTTCTCTTCTGAATCACTTGTCTTCAGTTTTGTTCATAGTTTATCATTGAATCACTCAACTCATGCCTTGTTTGCTTCTGGTTTTATGCATGATTGCAGGAACTCTATAGTGTACTTGATGAGCACAAGCCAGAGCCAACGTGGTCTTGCTGGCAGCTGCGAAGAAGAAAGCTCGTCAATTGCAGTACAAGGTGCACTGGGTTGCCGTCTCCACTACTACCACACCTACCTTCATCAAAAGATGAGCAAAACTGAAGCACAGAAGCAACGACGTACCTTGAACAGGGAGCAGTTCATGAGGGTAACTATTACTGACTTTTTTTCCAACATATAAGCAGTCAATTTAATTGTTTCGTGCTCACATGTCATGCTTCCATTTTTAGGTTATTCCTCCTTGGTGCTATGGAAAGGATGACGGATGGGCGAGTTTGATGGATAGGTGGCTCGGTGAAGTTGTAGAGTTTGCTGCCAAGAGCAGCAAGGCCCGGGCTAACCGTGGAAAAGACGGGACACACAGCCAAGGAAACAGGAACCACTGGGGCTTCATGGCCATGAAGGTATATGTATATGCATCATGCATTTTTGTTCTTCTTTTTTCCGTTATGTTCTTATGTATGGCTAACTTTTGTTTGACATTGCAGGAGGACAAGTTGAAGAGGCCGCTCTCACACATGGAGTCATGGAAGATGGCTCATGAGCAGAGTGATCGGAAGGCCGGTGAGAGCGAGTACTACAGCAAGACCGAGGAGCACCTTGAGTCTTACACTCAGCAGTTTAAGAGGTTGCATCCGCCTGGTCCGGATGTTCCTGACGCCATCCAGTCTTAGATCGATGGTACAATGGTGGTGGCCATCCAGCCGAAGTCCCATGGCCGCTACCCGTGTTTTGATGGCTTGATCACTCCTTCGGTCTCGTACACACGGCTTTGGGCTACCAACCCGAGCCCGTTTGATAGTATGAGGCGTTCGCTGCCTCCCTTAGCCCACCAGCATGTTGTAAGTACTTCCCCCTTATCTTCTTTCTCTCTAACTTTCTCAGTTTATTTTCAGCACTGCACACTTAGAAACAACCTATATTTTGTAGGCATATAAGGCCTTTGTCGAGCATAGGAATCTTGAGGTGCGAGAGTACTTGCAACGAGTGAAGGCAAACAATGATTACAACCGTCAAATGATGACGGTTAGTTTTGCCCTCTTAAAACCAAGCTAAAATTTGCACTTTCGTTCCTTCTGACCTTCTAGTTTGCTTGTTTAACTAACATCCAGGCTATGTTGGCGTCTTAGACTAACCGCACGGATCCACCACAAATGGGACCCCCACCACCACCTGCTGGAGAACCCCCACACATGCCCACGTTCGATGAATGGGTGGCACTAGGCAGCGACACTCCGGTTAGTACATTTGCCTAACTACTGACAAACTAGTTCTCGTTCATTCAACACTATCATATCATATTTACCCTTAGAATCTCTTCTCAAACATGTAGGGGACCGGTGGCTCGACTCCTGCTTTGTCGACCCCAGTCACTCCAATCTGGCAAAGTGGTGCTGGTCTTGGCGGTGGCGGTCTTGGCGGTGGTGGTATTTGCGGTGGTCGTCTTGGCGATGGCGGTCTTGGCGGTGGTGGTCTTGCCTGATGTCAAAGATGATACCTGTGCATGTGGAGTCGTGCCATACTTATCATGTTCCTACTTCTTAGTTTCTTTAGATGACGATGATGATGCTCCATGTCTTGCAATACTTTTGTTCATGAAGTTTCGACGATGATGATCTTTAGATGATGAACTTGAGTATCTTTAGATGATTATGATGATCTTGAGTATCTTTAGATGATGAACTTAGGTTTGCCCGCGCAAACCTAAGTGCCACACTTGACGAGTTGGACTTCTCCGCCTTTCCTCACATGGAGAAGCTCATGTTATTGGACAACGGTCTACATGGCACAGTTCTAGCCGGGATTGGCAACCTGACGAGCTTGGTTGAGTTGCGCCTCAGTGAAAAAACATATTTCAGAGGCGCCATTCCACACAACATTGGCCAACTGAAGCACCTTGTTGAGCTGGATTTGACAGATTCGAGGCTCAATGGCACGCTGCCTAAAGAGATTGGTAACTTGACATCCTTGGAGGAGCTCTATCTGAACTCAGTTACCTTGACTGGACCAATCCCACCAACAATTGGAATGCTCATGAAGTTCCATGTGCTAAGCATGCCAAGAAACAATCTGACAGGGAGGATCCCAATGGAGATTGGAAACATGACAGAACTGCACACCATAATCCTTTAGGGTAACTATTTGGAAGGGCAGCTGACAGGTACCATGTCTCAATTGGTAAAACTTCAGCATTTGTATCTGTCAAAAAACCAGCTCAGAGGCCACATCTTCCCCGAGCTTGGGAATAACAGTCTTCTGGAGAGGGTCAGCATTGCAAAGAACAACTTCTCCGGGGTGATCCCGTCATCCATTTGCGTAGGAGGAGCACCGACTACTGTCTTTGCTGAATACAACGGATTTACCGGTATTCACCACCAGATGTTTCAAAACTGCACAACCCTAAAATATGTTGACTTCACGGCAAACAACATTGTTGCATAGCTAAGGGACTATTTTACTGAGCATCCAGGAAGGTTGGTCTCCATGGCTTTCAGTCAAATCCAGCTGTCTGGCACGCTTCTAACAGATCAACATGAGGATTTCCTTTGTAATCATACTAGTTTAAACTTCCTAGACCTATCAAGCAATGCCTTACATGGAGGTCTTCCCAAGTGTTTCTGGGACATGAAAACTTTGCAATTCATGGATCTGTCCAACAAATCTTTCAGTGGTGTTGTTCCATTCTCGATGACATGTCAAGATAATCTTAGATATTTACTCCTAGCCAGTAACCAGTTCACAGGAACTTTTCCTATAGGTCTTCAGAAATGCAAAAACCTTTTTGCTCTAGATCTTGGAGGCAATAATTTCTCTGGTAGGATACCTTCTTGGGTAAGCATGAGTTTGCCTGAACTCAACTTTCTTCGACTATCATCAAACATGTTTGACGACATCATACCCCACGAGGTCTTCCAATTTCAGCAACTCCGGCTATTGGACTTGTCAAAAAACAAGCTCAAAGGACCCATTCCAGACGATTTTACAAATTTGATAGGCATGACACAAGATGAAGACATTGACTACCCTCACCAATATCTTTATCAATTGCGGATTCAAATAACTTGGAAGAATGTGGATTGTGTTTACCATTTGTTTATAACTTCCATGGCAGGTATCGACTTATATGGTAACTCTCTTTCGTAGGAGATCCCAAAAGGGATCACAGCCCTTCTTGGCCTCAGGTACCTAAACCTTTCAGGAAATCATTTGTCAGGTTTTATTCCTCAAGACATTGGCAATATGGTACTGCTAGAATCCTTGGACCTTTCTCGGAACCAACTCTCGAGGAAAATTCCTGAAAGCCTGGCAGCTTTGAAGAGCATCAGCGTGTCGAACTTCTCAAGCAATAGTTTGTCAGGGAGGATACATATAGGCGATCCGCTACGAACACTCACAAATTGGTCCATATACAGGGCTATGCGGATTTCCATTGGAAGACTGCATAAACTCCTCAACACCGGCGCAAACTGAAAAAAGCCTGGATGAAGATAGAGAGGCATTATGGTTGTATTGCTTTGTGGCTGTTGGGTTCATCTTCGGCTTCTGGCTATACTGGGGCATCTTCTTGTTTCACAGCGAGACCTGGAGGTGTGCATTCTACCAGTATGTGGACAACATGCAAGCCAAGGTGACCAAGAAAGTATACAGCTGCATCTCGCGCTTCCAGGCCGGCGACTCTGAATTAGAAAGCGCATCACTTTGGTGCATAATTAAAAGAGATTTGTGTGTGTGTGTGTGTGTGTGTGTGAGTGAGTGTATGTGTGTGTGTGTGCTTAGAAAAGGGGGAGATCCCCGGCCTCTGCATCAGAACGATGCATACGGCCACATTTATTAAAAAGCAAATAAGTTCAACATAGGTCTTGAAGTCTTAAAATGAACGAACCAAAAGAGCTCATGATACGACCATTTTGCATCATGCTTTTATGTCGATATTTATTGTATTATGGGCTGTTATTACACGTTATGTCACAATACTTATTGCTATTCTCTCTTATTTTACAAGGTTTATTATAAAGAGGGAGAATGCCGGCAGCTGGGATTCTGGGCTGGAAAATGAGCAAATATTGGAAACCTATTCTGCACAGCTCCAAAAGTCCTGAAACTCCACGAAAGTCATTTTTTGGATTAATAAGAATTATTGAGCGAAAAACTACCAGAGGGGGCCCACACCATGGACACGAGGGTGGGGGCGCGCCCACCCCTACTGGGCGCGCCCCCCTACCTCGTGGGCCCCCTGGTGGCCCTCCGGTGCCCATCTTCTACTATATGAAGTCTTTTACCCTGGAAAAAATCATAAGCAAGCTTACGGGACGAAACTCCACCGCCACGAGGCGGAACCTTGGCGGAACCAATCTAGGGCTCCGGCGGAGCTATTCTGTCGGGGAAACTTCCCTCTAGGAGGGGGAAATCATCACCATCGTCATCACCAACAATCCTCTCATCGGGAGGGGGTCAATCTCCGTCAACATCTTCACCAGCACCATCTCCTCTCAAACCCTGGTTCATCTCTTGCATCCAATCTTGTATCAAAACCACAAATTGGTACCTGTGGGTTGCTAGTAGTGTTGATTACTCCTTGTAGTTGATGCTAATTGGTTTATCTGGTGGAAGATCATATGTTCAAATCCTTAATGCATATTAATACCCCTCTGATTATGAACATGAATATGCTTTGTGAGTAGTTACGTTTGTTCCTGAGGACATGGGTGAAGTCTTGCTATTAGTAGCACTACAAAAAAAGACACATCTGTGACATTTTGGGCCGAACGAAATTTTTTTCTGTCATACATATGACACTTCTATGACGATAATTGTGACAAAACCCGGTATCATCATAGATGTGGTGGGCTCCTACTTCTATGACAAAAAATCATGACAGAAAATGGGGTTTTTGTCCTGGGCGGGCCGGAGACGCAGCTGCATGACATTCTTTGGGTCGTCCATGACGGAAAAAAACATGGTAGAATCGAGGGCGAGGAAAATTTCGGGGAGTTCCCGGTTACGGTGGGCGGTCGGGGGCCGAGCGATGCGCGTTTCTCTCGTACACGTACGCGCGTGTGTGTGAGGCGTTGGCTCTAACTGAACCCGAGCGAGGCGTTGGGCTCTAACTGAACCCGAGCAATTGCATTGCAGGCTACGCGTTACTAAACCCGAGCGATCGATCGATGACTGTTAACTGAACCCGATTGAGCGATTCCTTCGCTACTGCTGCTAACTGAAGCTGATCGATGTTGCCTCTCTGGATGAACAGTGAGCATTGTGGGGGGGTGGATGAACAGTGAGCGGTGGCGTTGCCTCTGGATGAACATGACCCCGTGGTGTGGAGGGCTGGATGAACATAAACAGTGGAGGGGTGCCCGTGGAGGCGTGGTTGAACAGTAGCCGGTGGAGTAGCGCACGGTGGAGGCTGGATGAACAGGAGCCCGTGGAGGCTGGAGGAGGTCGACGGTAGCCCGTGGAGGCTGGAGGAGGTCGACGGTGGAGATGAACAGTATACCGTGGAGTCCCGTTTTGCGGTACACCACACCCCTCCCGATGAACAGGACCCCTGTTTTGACCGTAGTGCTCCAACACAAGTCAGTTTCGTCCGTTTTGTGGTACGCCACACCCCTCCCGATCAAAAGGACCCCCATTTCGACCGCAGGAGGTCCGTTTCCTCCGTTCTGCGGTACGCCACACCCCTCCAGATGAACACGATCCCGTTTCGAACGTGGCCGGTCGAACACAAGGCCGTTTCCTCCGTTCTGCGGTACGCCGGGCCTCGTTTCCATCGCCTGTTCCGCCCAAGCCCTCCCGATGAACATGACGATGCATTTCGTTCCAACCCAGCCGGTTGTCTCCCCATGAACACGACGATGACGCTGTTTCTCCATTCTGGCCCAGCCATGTACACGAGCCCTGGCCGTACGTATTCGCGAGTTGGCGTTCGAGACCCCGCCCGTATGTACACATATGTGGCCATATTTTCTTTCTTGCACCCTGGCCGTTGTACGTACGTGTACATGCTACGTGCGCGCCTCTACTACGACACATGCATACCTCTACATCGACCAGTATATATGTACGTACACGTTCACGACCAGAACAAAAACGCTACGTACGCTTTGACCAGGTGGGTCCCGACTGTCAGGCACTTCCTTGCGTGCGAAAATGTAGCTGGTGGGTCCCACCAGTCAGGGGGGCAAATCATTTTTTTTCGGACGCACTTCCTTGTGTGCGAAGATGTAGCTGGTGGGTCCTAGCAGTCATGGGGGAGAATCATTTTTTTTTGCCCGGACACACTTCCTTGCGTGCAAAGATGTAGCCGCTGGGTCCCAGCAGTCAGGGGGCGAATTGTTTTTTTTTTGCCCGGACGCACTTCCTTGTGTGCGAAGATGTAGCTGGTGGGTCCCAGCAGTCAGGGGGCGAATCTTTTTTTTTGCCTGGACGCACTTCCTTGTATGCAAAGATGTAGCTGCTTTGGGCGGCTGGAGCAAGAAGACAGGAGGTTGAAGAAGCACTACGGCCGTTGGATGGACATCGTACGGTCAGTCGAGCTAGAATCGTGCATATTGACTAAGTTGACAGAGCCCTTCATCCCCGTCAACTTAGTAGGCCCACTATACTGGGTCCCAGCTAGCAGGGGGAGTATTCATTTTTTTGTGCGTAATAAGGAGACACTTCCTTGCGTGCGAAGATATAGCTGGTGGGTCCGAGCTGTCAGTGGAGGTAACGTTTTTTTCATGAAATACAGAGGCCCTTTCGGTGGGTCCCAGATCTCAGGCGGAGGAATCATTATTTTGCATGTAATAAGGAGGCATTTCCTTGCGTGCGGTCGTGGACCCAGCTGTCAGCCTCTCCACGTACAGTCCACTTTAGATGCATGTCGGTCGTTGACCACGTTGACCACACCACGCCGAGAGCACCAGGGCGGTGGACGACGGCGAGGCCTAGGAAGGGAAAGACACGGAGGCAGGGAAGACTCGGCAGTTGTCTCCCACGCAGAGTGGAGTACGACTGTACGAGGGATTACTAGTTCGTCTGCCGTCGCCGGAGAATAATAGCAGGTGTGGGACTATGGGTGAGTAGAGGGATGCTAGGCCAGCGATAGGAGTACGGTGGGGCAGTGAGGCCTGCGCGGCAGCACAGCCGGCCGCGGGGAGGAGGGAGCAGCAGTCCCGACGGCGCTTGTTTGAGCAGCGGGAGCAGGAAGAGCAGAGATTGAAGAAGCACGAAGGCCGTTGGATGGACATCCAACAGTATACAGGCCATCTGTGGAAAGCCTCAAATCTGTGGAAAACAGCATACAGGCCATCTGCCATTATTTCAAATAATTTATAGCCCATTTGCTAATTCTTATGGGTTTTTTGGAGCCCAAATTCTTTTTGTTAGCATTACAGCCCATATTGTGGCCACGGTTAAAAAATTATACGAAATTTTGCATATGTCGGTGTGGTCTGAACTGTTTTTAATCCCGAAGTTTCGAGTCACATTCAGACTGATTTTAAAAATAAATGTATATCAATATAAAATCCAATAAATTGTCCACGCATAAAATTCAATGCGATTTAAAATCTTGAAATGAAAAAAAGATATTTGAAACTAATTGTTGGTTTGATGTGTTTTAAAAATGTACAACCCATTTCTTACTGATAGGCCATTTTCTCGGCCAGCCGAATGAAGCTCTCCTCGTCTTGAAAGATTTTCAGCCCAACAGGCCTGATAAAGCGACTTACTTGACAAATCACAAAAAAACTGGGCTAGCCATTTTCAGAAAGAAAAAAAACTACTGGGCTGGTCTGTGGTAAACATAAAAGAAAAGGTTGTCTAGACAGGCCAAAGTCTCCCGCACAGCCCAGTTGACACCCTGCTTCCGTCTCAAAAACAAATTAGATAAATGCCACTCCAATTATGGCGATTCATAAAAATGCCACTGCAATTTCCAAACTTTGAAAAATGCCACTGCAATTTTTGCAAACTTTGAAAAACGCCACTGCAGTTTGCAAGCTTTGAAAAACGCCACTCCAGACTTCGAAAAATGCAACTAGAAATGGCTTGAAATGGCATTTTTCAAAGTTTGGAAATTGCAGTGCCATTTCTCGGATACACCAGATTTGGAGTGGCATTTATCAAATTAACCCAAAACAAAAATAACTGGGTGAGCTGCTGGGTCCCTGGTGTCAGCCGCTCATTGTGCAATTCTCTCGTTTATTGACTACGTTGACAATGGCATGGGACCCAGATGTCAGAAATCCATTAGGAGGAGCCATTTTTTATTGGCTTGAAATAAGGAGGCACTTGCTTGCATACTGCCATGACCTTGGCGGGTCCCTGCTGTCATCCTCTCCACGTACAATCATCTCTTGATTGTGTAGGCGTCAACTTGGTAGGCCCACAAGTCAGCCTCTAAACCCGTGGAGGACAAATACAACCCATTTAAAAAAATAACAGCCCATTCCATACGTTCAAATGGAAAGTTCAACATTCAGAGCAAAGTAACAGGTCTGATCCACATATAGAGTACTGAACTTCCACATTGACAACCATCATAGCCAAGTTAACTATCTACACCCACTAATACTCTAGTAGCATACAAGTACTAACTTACTCTTAGCTAACTAGATGATGCCGGCCGCCATCTATGGTACACGCTAAACGCCGGCACCGGCGTCCTGCGCCTCACCCGGACTTGCAAGAGGTGCGATAGGGTGCGTTGCTCACGCGCGTTGGCCCTTTCCATGCCGGCGTGGTCCACCGAAGCTTCGGCTTCCAATCGGGAAACCCACTTGATGAGTTCATAGTAAAATCGGCGTCGCAAACGCGTGCGTGCCCGACAACCTCCAGGGCTATTTGCCGGGCGCTGGCCTCCACGTAGTCGGCCCGGTTGTGGGCGCTCTGCTCGCGACTCAGAGCATCAGTGCGCTGCTGCTCCATGTCCCGCTGGTGGCGCAAATCGGCGATACGCTGCTCCTTCGCCAGGCGGTCGCGCTCCAACAACTCCTGCTCCTCCGCCAGGCGGTCATGCTCCAACAACTCCTCGATCTCCGCATTGCCATCTAAAGATAGATAGAATGCCTCCTCCCTCCGTCTGCCTTCCGGTGAAAAATCGAATACTAGTTCCGGCGGTGACCGCCTCCGGCGTCGCCTATCATGGACGGGCGGGGGCATGGCGGATGTGGAGAGCAACGTCGGGCCGGTGGGGGCTTATGAGGATATGGCGAGTTGGGTCACGGTGCCACCGCAGAAGGCTGGGAAACAGTACTTATCGGCGGAAGGTAGCGCGACGGTCGTCGGAATTCAATGCATAATGGCTTAGCGCGCCAGCTTGCCGTGGAAAACTAGAGAAACTGAAATTATGGCTGTGCAGTCTCGTCCCGTCTGGGTCGCACGCCGGCATGGTGGTCAAACGAGTGCACTCGAATCATCTCCCTCCTTGTCAATAATGATTCCACGGATTTAAAAAGCCCGCAACAATTAAAGCGCATCTTTTTCGCATTAGTTAGCTGCCTTAATTACGGCCGGCTACATGCAGGCACTCAGAATCGCTCATAGCCAGTACGCGGAGCAGCATGCAACGAGTCGCAGCCGAGGGCACGCATGCAACCACTTAAATCGCTGGAATTAATTAGGCTTAAACTTCTGCATGCCATTAATTATTGCCATGCCTTGGTCTTGCTGCTTTGCTCACGGGACTAATAAACCCGGACGGAGGGAGTACCTTGGTTGGTGAGAGGTTTGAATTAAGCCCTGCAAACCGGAAAGGAGGTACTAGTACGTGCATGATCCGCTATTTATTCGTGTAGGATCGAGTAGGTCGTTTTTTGAATTGAGCCCTGCAAACCGGAAACGAGGTAGTACGTGCATGATCCGCTATTTATCCGTGTAGGATCGATAGTGTAGCTTGTCAATTTCTTCAGAGGTAGGCATTTTTATTCAAAAAACTGCCACTTTGCATCTTGCGTCGCAAATAAAACTGCCAGGAGCGCATTTGTAGGCTAGCTAGTGATTGATCAGTAACTTGTAAACACTGAGCGAATAGAAATAAGTAACTGTTAATGCATCTCAATGATTCACAGATCATATACAAATATGTAGCTCCAAAAGCAAAGGTCAGCCACCTCGAATCTTGCGTCGCAACTAAAACTAACTAGTACAATTCCCATACATAAGATCAACATGTTAATGCATCTCAATGATTCACAGATCATATACAAATATGTAGCTCCAAAAGCAAAGATCTAGAAAAAACATTTGTTTTTCCTACTAACATGGATGCTTCTCTTGGCCAACATTCAGTACAGACTGAAAGACAAATTTGCTTGTGAAGTCTACAATTCCTATTGCAAACGTAAGCGGTTTCACCAACAGCTGGAACCATGAGAATGAACCACACATGATGGAGGAACATCCACTGCAATATGATTTGGTCTTCTCTCGATCACACCGCGAGACTATTTTCGGAATACAAACTTTAACTTAGGCAAAATGATGCCCATTGTATAACCAGACCAAAGCAGTGAAGCACCTAGTGTTGGCCAATAAATAGTACAGTACTACTTTTCTGCAGTCCATGAAGTGACTATCCAATCTTTCTGTGTCTATTTTCAAATTGCACTGCATGTAGCGACTATACTATTCTCTTGTGCAGTTCAACCAAAATTGCGGACACTTTGTTTGTTTGCCAAATAGCAATGGGCAGACATCTCTGTCTGCACAAATATCAAGCAGCTGGTAGACATATACCACACCATGTATTTTTGGTTTAAACATGTCTCATCTGCTTAGCATCTGTCATGTTCTACACTGGACAATCTGATACAGTTATGTTTTGCCCTGGACAATTTCATACTAAATTGATTTGCTGGTTCAGAGCAGAAATATAGCGCCTATTCTTTATCAGACCAAGGATATCCATGTTCGCAGTGATGGAAGAGGTGAAATCAATACAACCGAAATTGAGCATCCAATCATTGAATCCTGTCCTGCACCTCCAATGTAGGTCCAGCCTGCCAATAAATTCACATGCAAACCACTAGTATTACTATCTAATGACAGTACAAAAAGAGTAGCAAGATAGTAGCAAACCATGTACCTTTGTAATGAACAGCTCATAGTGCCACCAATTGGATATAAAGGTTTGGAAAAAACATGCTCCTAATGTTGAACCAGTTGGACTTTTTGTGTAATTCCACTAAAATCGAGCATCCCTGTTTGCATAGATATTGAAAGTGTGGTTACTATAAAAGTGGCACTAGTTAAAGCATAGACTCATAAATATAAGCATTCCAATTTCTTAATGGGAAAAGGTAGCAAGACTGTTTCTAACCACCTGTTTGAAGGAATAAATAAAGCAACAGCGGCTGATGTTAGGAAGGCGTACATAGTTTTTTCTGAAAAATTGAGCCATTCCTGACCTTTCCTCTTCTTTTAAGCAAATTTTGTGCAGTTCTACTAAAATAAAATGCCATCACCGCCTTGACAATTCAGTGACACTGTACAATAGGAAATGACTTAACATTACATCATGATGTCAGGTATGTAGTCGACAAGCATTAGAGACAAACATACAGACCTCCTCCTATAACATAATGAACATTAATTTTAACAAAGGTGTGACTAGCTTTACCGGGATAATTTGAGTGAACTCTACACACTCTATTCCTTAATATAAGACGTTTTCGCGGTTCAATTTAAAGTACCCAAACGTCTAGTATTTAGAAAAACAGGTAGTAGTTTTCTTGAGCACATATCTGGGAAAGCTTGCCACACTTTATTTATGTCCATACGCTAATGCAACACCATTCGAATACTACAAATATACACTAATCCAGTGGCTAGTGCAACAGTAGAGTAGTTAGTTCATTATAGGGTACAGTACAATGGTTTTACTGAACAGATTTCAATAAACTCTAGCACTAAAAGGTTTCTATAAGAATTAACAATACAAAGTGTAAAGGTAACAAGTTTCAGCATTGGTATACTAGCTGTGCATGAGCATTAAACCAAATACAAAAGTCTGAAGGTAACTAACATTATTAACTAATGACAGTATAAAAAAATTACAAACCATGTACCTCCAAGGTAAATATCATTTCGAACTCGGGGGGGGGGACCTTAAAAATTGATATCCCAATCTTGATAATCAATCAAACATAAAAACTTGATCGAATGAATCAAGAGAACAGACGGAGGAGGAAGTACCCACTCTTGACCTTTCCTCTTGTCTTCATAATTGTTTGTGCAGTTTTACCAAAATAAAATGACATCAGCACCTTGGCATTTTGGTGACACTGTACAAAAAAATTAACTTATCTCATGAAAGTGAGGTATGTAATCTATAAGCATTAACAGTGCAAAAATCTAAAGGTAGTAACAAGTTTCATCGTTGGTATACTGGCTGTGCAACAGCATTAGAATGCCTTAGCTGAAAAATCTTTAACATCCACAATCAACAGCTAACCTTGAAATAATCCAGTGACATTAAATGGCATTGCTTAAATTTATCGGTGGCATTAGACTGAGAGCGGCATTAGTTAAATGTGGCATCACTTTAGCAGTAGCATTGCTTGACTTGACTGCTGGCGTTATACTAACAGCAAACAAAGTGGCAATAAGAGCATGGGAGGCCCACTCGGACAGTGGGCGCACCAGTACAATGTACTTCTACGGACGCAGAGTGGTGAGGGAGGTATGGTTTCCCAGAGCAACAAATATCCAGGCAGCATATGTGGATTACGTCCCATTTTTGTTCTTTTTAGCCACCTTTTTCCTATGTGAGGACAACAAACCGATCGACCTGGTCATTCTCTATTGCGTTGTCACGCCTTTCTACCCTTCTTCAACCAAGAGACACGAGACTCGTTCCTTAGCTACTAATTTTCCCCTTTTCAACCTAGATGCGGGTTCGATTCCTACTCTCTTGGACAGTACAGTCTCCCTTCCTTTCCTTATTCAACCCAGACATGGATTAGTCTGCATGAAGTAGGGTTTCCTTTAATAGTGCAAATTATGGTTTTTGTCTCTGTGGCCAGCAGAGCAGAGGATAGCAAATTGGGAAGATGGTGGAGTGGAAAAAGATCCACATGCAACGACGTGGCAGATGGGGCAATAGAACAAGGTTATGGTTCGAAAAGAGGTAGCATACCTGAGGGTCGGCCGGAAGTGGCTTCGCTCGTGGTCGTCGTCCTCCGCACACACTACGGCAGCGAGCTTGGGGACGGAGGCCATCCCGCGCGGGCGCTAGGTCTGAGAGGACGGCTTTGTCGTCAGTGTGTGACCTCGCTCGCCGATGACAAGTGCGTCAACGCTGCACGTCCTTTTCTTCCCCGGCAGATCTGTGACCACCGGTGAGGAGGGAGAGAGAGGCCGTCTTTTTTAGATCTGGAGAGAGGGTGGTAGTGTGAGAAGAAAGTGGGCAGCCCTTAGCAAGAAAGCGCTGTAGCTCCAGCCTATATATCTTTTTTATACTACTAGTACCGGAGGTGGAGTAGTGGTAGAGTAGTTTATATTTTCTCTGCATACAGTACCAGTTAGTCGTGCTTCAAAACTGAATGACACGCCATTAAAAAAATAAAGGTCGATAACTAATACGGCACCTCGGGCCAACGCGGCCAGATCGCATTTTGCACGAGAAATTACACACCATGTTTCGTTGACATGTGGTCCCGTTCCAACATATCAGTGAGACGACGGCGAGTAGTAGTATTTCCGAATGGACGTGTAGGCCGGGGTGCCTCTTCGTGAACCGTGGCAAACTGGCAACCGTCCACCGACTCTTCGCCTTTCCTCGATTTGGAACTGCTGTCACACGCTCTTCCTCTCCCTCCTCCATTTTCCTTCAGCCCTTCACCCTTCCTTCTGCCATCGTTCGATCGTCTTCTCCATGGAGGGAACAGGCCAGAAACGACCCCGTTATTCTTGCCCCGATCTGAAAGATGACGTGGTGGAGGAACTCATTGATCAGTGTGACGTCATCACCTCGGCTAGCATGGCAGGTTCGTTCAAGCCCATTCTCGACTCAACTAATAACATCATTACAAGGAACCCAAGAGTTAAGGAGCGGTTTGATCTCCCCTATCTTCTTCGCCGTGACCCTGATGACTGGCGCCGGGACGACGGAGGCCTCGCCCTGCGCAAGTTGATGCCGCTTGATGATACGTATGATGTTAAGATGCCATCGCTTGAGGGAAAGGCTTGGGCAGGCGCAAATGGAGATTGGGTTGTTTACATTGGGTCCAACTGCGAGTGGGAACTTGTGAATGTGTACACTCGTGACCGGGTTCCACTTCCAAAAATCTCAGCAGATTGCCCAGAGGTTGAGCACACCGGTATTGTACGCACGTTCAAATACGATCATGGTGACTGTCTTCTATGGAAGATAGCAATTTGTCGAGTTCCCAACCGCTCTTGGAATTACAACAACTACTAGTTGACCCATTGCGCCAAATGGCGCAGAGACCCGCTAAAGCCATGTTGTCGATGAAAATAGTTTCATTTTGCAAGAACATATTTGATATTGGTAATAGAAAGCCCATGTGTCATGCTATATTGAAAGGAGATGTTTCAAGTCTGGGCATATTTGATTTTGCAAGAACATATTTGATATAGCATAAATTGGTTGTATCCGATGTTTCAAGTCTGGACTGTTCCTCTGTGCTAAAACTTAATTTAAATTTCAAAACAAATCGTGTTTGAAATAGACATTGTGCTGTTTGGTGTAATGGTCCATTTGTGTAACCATGTATGCAGAGAAATCCTTAATAGGAAAGGAGATGCAAGCCTGACTCCGGATGGGCCACACAAACAAGTCTAAGTATTATACAAACATGTTTTTTTTCAAACTCAGATTTCTCATGGTGATAACGATATTTTGGACTTTAAAAAATACTTCCTTAGTCATGCTATATTGAAAATATGTTTATCATGATGAGAAATCTGAGTTTGAAAAAAAAATCTTATTTCTATAACATGCATAGATCAACTAAGGAAGTATTTTTTGAAGTTCAAAATATCGTTATCACCATGAGAAATCTGAGTTTGAAAAAAAAAACATGTTTGTATAATATTTAGACTTGTTTGTGTGGCCCATCCGGAGTCAGGCTTGCATCTCCTTTCCTACTAAGGATTTCTCTGCATACATGGTTACACAAATGGACCATTACACCAAACAGCACAATGTCTATTTCAAACACGAATTGTTTTGAAATTTAAATTAAGTTTTAGCACAGAGGAACAGTCCAGACTTGAAATAGCAGATACAACCAATTTATGATTATGATGGAACAAGGTGTCAATTTAGACTAAAGAGTTATTCGAAATGTGTTTCATTCGTTCTTTACAAAGTGCTAAGATACAATTTCACTGCACATAAGAATTTTCAAGCTCGTTTATGAAAAGGTATTTTCATGCATACAAACCATAACTAAACAAAGTGAATGTAAATATATATGACTGAGTCATACTTCCTAATACAAAATCAAGTAGGTAGGCCTGTTTTAGAGATTGTGGTAAATTACAGTTCATTATTACAAGCAAAATGTTTTTGCTTCGGAGAAGAACACTGATATCTTTGTCTTCATATCCTTTTCTTCGCAGAGCTGGAGTGTGATGCCTTGCTCCTATTCATGGCTCTTGACCTACAATTTTTGAACAAACTAAATTAGTTATTCATTCAATGGGAAATCTGAAGTGGGGATTACTTTGCCAATATCGCTAGCAAGTTTATGAGGGAAAAGAAAGCAATGTAACTTCCAAAAGCAAAGGTAAGAATGAAGTACTACTGTAGCTGGGAAAGTAGGAACATGAGCTGCGACATGTTTCAGAAAAATGGTCGAGGTTCCCTGATCCTAATAATATGAGCTGCGATTATTTTGTCAGGGACACATGGTTGTATATAACTTTCACAAGCAACATCCCATATGTGACAACCTACCTTCAACCACAAAGCTATATAATATATATAATGGTGAAAAATGGAGCTTTCGATAACCTGCATACATATTTTTCCTAAAGCAAAGCTAAGAATGAAGTACACAGTAATTTAACTGGAAAAGTAGGAAAATTAAATCATATACTCTGAAACATATTGCAGAAAGAGAAGTGTGAAGCACACTTCCTTAAAATTTGAACATAATCGGACATATATTTTTGTTGAGCCTGCTATATATCTATGGGGAGGCATGGATAAGAAAAGATAGAAATTTAGAAAATGTATGCAAATTCACATATATTTTTCTAAATCCCATGGAAATGTGTTGGTCCACTTGGTCTATCAGGTTGGTGTATTTCAAAAAAGCAAGTGAGACAGCTAATAGTTTGGATAAAACCTCTATAGATAGTAGAAAACAACTTCCAATGATTCAACTGTACATACTAAAAAGTTCGCCAGGAAATGAGACGAGCCAGCAAAATGCACTAAGTTACAGAAGAAGCACCTGAAATACAATAGTGGCAGTTAGTTTGGCAAGAAACATGCATATATTTGAGTGCAATTCACATACTCTAGGCCATCATTCTCACGCATTTTTTCCTAGCAAGTAGAAAGCATATACAAAGTATGAAAAGGGGATACAGATTACACAACAAATAGTAGTTTCAGAGCTTTAGAAGGCCGGCCAGTTTTGCATAGTATGCTTTCACCTATGGAGAACTGGACGATGTACTACTAATTTCAGAGTCAAGACATATTTCAATCTCTAAAAGTAACCTGATACAAATCATCTACTACTCTAGAAATTTGATTTATGACGGCTAACCAACATGGAACGATCATCTGACTTTCTGGCTATACTAACGTGTAAATATTTGGCATGTATAGACTATAGGGTCAACCATACAATATTATTTGCAAAAGCAAGGAAGGTTGCTGTAGCTAGATAAATGACTCGTTTCAAGTTGACTGCCAAATTTTTATTACAAAGTGGATGCCTACTAATAGCGCATCTCGGGGAATCACAGTGAGATTGAAAGGCCTGGAGAAATGCAAAACAGTAAGATAAAATTCAGACATTGGCATAGAGAGAAACTAATAGAAAAACATGCACCATCAATCACTCACCAAGGTCAGCAGCTGGACAATAGCTGAGCTGCCGTAGATGGTTACCAAGTAATGAACAGAAGGAAAATCACTACAAAATAACCATGAGAGCACCAAACTATCTGCAAACATGAAGGCCCTTTCTTGGATTAGACAGCACGAGTACGCCACGATGATCCAAAGAACAAAAATATGGATTTAAATTTATAGAGCAATGCTAGGAAGATATTGACTTGAAGAAAGCAACGAACCTGCAAAAATATCCTCCAAATTTTGCATGAAAATCCATCGAATATATCCTTGATCGCATATTTGTCTCTGTCGAGGTACTCTACAGGAAGGTTCTCCAAAAAACAGAGTAAAGTTGTTTTTCCTTTTTGAGAGTTTGATAGCAAACCTGCAATGCATCAAAAAAGGATTAGAATTGATAAGAAAATAAATCTCTGCTATTTTATAGTCGAAGAACATGCTTCAATTGACAAAAATACAAAAACATTGAATTTTGACGGTGTAAGGAACCTGCAGTGATATATTGAGCCATAAACTACTTTGCAATTATATATTGAACCATAAACCTGAAGCTCTACTTTGATGCCAATAAATTTATAACTGGGAAAGTAGGAAAATGAAATCATATACTCTAAAACATATTGCAGAAACAGAAGCATGAAGCACACTTCCTTGAAATTTGAACACAAGTGAACATTCATTTCGAATATGTAGCTAACATAAACTTAAGCAAGACTATTCAAATGGTCATGGTACATGGTGGATTTATCATAATTGATATTTGGCTGGAAGTGGATAAGTTCTCTAGTTATTCTGAAGCTCATTTTCAGTAGTCAGATAAATCGACCTGATTTCCCAGCTTAGACGTTTCAGACATGTCTCACAATATGATGTGACCATGGCTTCAATCCCATATTCAATTATGTATGAAGAGAGACCCCATTTGGGTACAATCTTGGAAAGCTATTTGGAAAAGAGAGGCCCCATTTGGCACATACTGATACATTTAGATCAAACCCCATGTGTAGTGGGCGCAACAGTGGCGGTTGCAAACAAAGAGCCTTACCTGAATGTGAAACGATGCTTAGCATTCTACCTCACCAATTGATCTGCGAAGGATCTTCACAAAAGAGAACATATTAGAGAGAGAGAGGATTAGGCAAATGTATATAGCAAAGCATCTACAGTAATGTCATCACACTGCCAGTTTCAATTCACACAAAACAATTGACAATTTAGTCAACAAATAGCTTCAAGTTCTCATGATCATAGTTGATTTCATGATCTAGTCCACCATGTTGATGCTTTGAATATCAATTAAAAAAGTTCATTTGAAAGGGTTATTTTAGACTACATAACTTGAAATGGTGTAGCAATTAAGTACTACAGCAGACCGAATAGTAACAGGCCAATTATAAACAATGTAGTGCAGTGCCCTTTTCCTTATGATGGTGTTCCTTAGTGTAACCTACAAACCAAATCGAGCATGAAAACAACCATGTTACCTATTTTTGTGCTACATATACACTGAAACCAAGTAAGATAATGTAACCTAACAAGAAGTACAGTATCGTTGATAACAGAATAGAAATTGAGAACTGGCCATTCCAAACAAAAACAACATTGTTAGTGCTGCAAAAATGGATAATCCAACGTCAAATAGTGATGCCTCCGTCAATCAAATCCCTGGGAATTTTCCTGCAGATAGCATAACACAAAAACAAATCTCAAAACACTGTACAACTCAGTAGAAATCCAAAAACTGCACTGGACAATGCCAGCAAAAAAGTAACACCCCACCGACAATCATTAGACCATACCGGAAATTTTGCATTTTCAGTGTTAAGATCGTTCATAAATATATCATCTATAGTGCAGTTCTCCAGAAATAGACGAGCTCAGCTAATCATTCTGTTCAACAAAAAGACCTAAATCAGTACTGCCGACTATCCATGCTCGAAGTAAAAACATCAATTCATAGCTAATCCCCAAATACAGATAGTAATCCAACGAAATCAAAACACCGCAGTCACCAAATATGGAGATCTGAAGATCGGAAGGGAGGCAGGTGGTACCTGTAAAAGTCCGTCGTCGACGGACTTGAGCTTGCTCGAGGAGTGGCCAAACGCACACAACACACATGCAGCAAGCAGGGCAGGAGGACCAGGGAGAGCAGGGATTCAGAGGAAGTTACCTTGCCGGGACTGGATTCCTCGGGGGCAATGGTGGAGCTGACTCTCGGCGGCGACGGAGATGACTCGAGGCGGCGGCCAGGGCGACTCCACGCGGCGGCCAGGGTGACTCCATGCGGCGGCGAGCAAATCCAGGCGGCAGCGGTGGCGAGGCCATGTGGGCGCTCTCGATCCAATCAGCGGCGGCAAGTAAGATTAGGAGTGGTCTTCTCCTAGGCTCGGGCTGATGGGATCCCCGACGGCGCATCGAGGGCAGCGGCGTTGGAGAGGAGGGAGCGGCGAGGAGACGAGGTGGAGGGGGCTCGAGGGCGGCCACGTGGGAGAGGAGGGAGCAGGGAGAAGACGAGGCGGAGGGGTCGCGGGCCTGACAAGAAGGGTTGGCGCGGCGGCTAGGGTTTTGACCCTTTTGCACGTTCCACAGGACGAGCGCGGCGCTCGGGCAGTGGGATCGGCGAATCCCGACCGCAACCAGACGTGCAGCCAGTGCCACTGACGAAAGGGACCAGGAGCAGCACCGGCCCACCCGTCATCACTATAGGACAGACGCGGGTGCATAAGCCGGGTACACACACATCGTCCTATCCCTGGGCACTGCTCCCCATAACGCACGCCGCGGGCAGTGCGAGGAGCAGTCCCCAGGCGCGTTTGACCCGCGACGCGACGTAGGAGGCAACGCTCACACGAGAAAGTCACATAAATGAGAGTATGAGACCGACCTGTGGGACCAAATAACAGGCAGGATCACTTACAGCCGCACAACAGGCGAAACGGAGGGGCTAGCGGGAAGCAGAAACGAAGCAGCGTCCGCGACGCGCGCACGCGGCGCTGCAGAAGAGGCCGCTCGCGCACCCCGAAAACGGGCACCCAGCCAATCGAAAATCGCCCGAGCCCACAGGTCATTCCCCGTCCACGTTTCACCGCGCGGTCAAAACGACAGCAAACGTTTTCAGGCCAGATCCAACGGATAGCAGCAAAAAAAGACCGCGTTGACCCTGATCGAACGACCAACGAAGGCTGAAATCGGGGAAGCCTTCTCCATGCGAGTTGGCTAGCTCCTTTTTTGTTTTAAATGAAGTTGTTTCTACCTTCGACAAGCTTGTTGCCGTTCTTCGTGGTTTGATCGGATGGATATTGCTCAAAAATCAGTTTCTGTACACGGATGAGTACTGTGATGCAATTCAATACGAGGGCCTTGTGTTTGCTGCCACCACTCATGGCACTGTTTTTGCATGGAATCCTTATGCTTTCGGTACGTTTGTCTTCCACCATAATTATAATTGTTTCATCCACATGCATGCGGGTTAGCAAGTTTCTCTTTACTAATTAACCTTCTTCTTGTGTTTCCAAGGTCCTGTGAACATTCCACCACCCATACTTGAAAATTTTTATAACCAAGAGGGAGATGACGATGGTGATGATCACGAGCATGAGGATGAGTAGCGCCCATATACTTTGTGGCGCCTGGCAACTAATTCCGATGGATCACCTCTTCTTGTGTGTATACAGCCCACTGATGATGTACTACTAAGGAAGCAGGTGTAGTCTCCCATGGTCGCACTCTCTGGACCTATTCCAACACCCGTTGCATGGTATTCGGGATGGATACTAGTGTGCTAGTGCCAACTCCTTCTCCCTGGTACAGAATTGATAGTCTTGGAGAAAACTCGCTCTTCCTTGGACAAAACTATCCAATGATGGTGAAAGGCGATTCAACTGTTGTTGACACAACATTACTACCATTTATGAGAAGTAACTGTGTCTATACCTCGGACATTTGGGTGGTTCCCTACCCTGGTACTAATATAGTAGGCAATGGATGATCAGTCCTGCGTTGGTCTCCAGATCGACAATGGATGGCCCGTACAATTGATGAAGTAAGTACATGTGATGAATCTAATGATAAATGATAGTATGAAGTAAGTACATGTGATGAATCTAATGATCATTCCAGATGTAAATGTTTTTCTCCACATATACCTGGTCAAACTTTTCTGAGGTTTGACTTTTCAAAACATCCATATGCTTATGGACGTGACAGAGTCCCGAGAGAGAGAGAGAGAGAGAGAGAGAGTGAAAAAAGTGTGTGTGCGTGTGTGAAAGAGACATGGACAACACACGATAAAAGTAGAGAAAAAGCATGCGTGTCTTATGCAAACATATCACACATGCATCTTCGATAACGGAGGCAAGGTGAGGAGATAGTGTGTGGTTGTTTGGAACCGAGAGAGCAAGACCCCTAGCATGTGGCCAAGAGGGGTCTGACAAACAAGGGAGATAGGTCGAGAGAGACGTACGGAGAAAATGCAGACATGGGGAGGAGAGAGTGTATGTTTGTCATAGAGAGATCCCCTAGAGATTGTGATGGGACTACATGGGTGGGAGATCGAGTGACAAGGTGTGTGCGCGATAGAATATGCCTCGAGAGATATCGAGATAGACGTATGGATGGAAGGAGACAATACGTGTGTTCTTGATGGCTAGTAAGAGATAATCATACTTAGGAGGGGGGAGTGCTTGCGCCTATGATGGAGTGAGGGATTATGGTACTTAGGGGGGTGCATGTCACACGGGGAGAGAACAAGGGCAGAGAGTGTTGGATGGGTCTATATGTATAGCGCGAGCGAGACATGTGTATGTGTGAACCAGGGAGATATAAGGTCAATTTGGCTTGCGTCCTGAGCATCTTTTGCCTGGCCTGGGGTTGTGGCTGGATTTCATCCATGCTTGTTTGGTTGCTACCCTGTTAAAAAAATCCCGCCTGGCCTGGGTTCCCTTGCACTTTAATTAGCCTGGCTGGACTCCAGACACTGCAAGTAGCCTGGCCCAGGCAACCGATTTCGAACGCCTGGCTGTGCCTGGTCGTGCGGCCACGAGGCTAACAGCAACATGGATGGATATTAGCATTAAATAATTGCTGCATGGATTGATTGATGGGACGTTGATGCTTTGCCTGGCCCAGGCATGAACCAAACACTTGAACACCACACAAGCCTGGCCAGGCAGAAATATTTTACATCTCACGTCCACAACAGGCAGTACTGGCCATCAAGACATGAGGGTCAGGTCACGAACCAAACTGACCAATAAAGTTTGAGAGAGATTGAGGAGCCCCGATAAGGCTGAGTGGTGCGTCAGATAACTGAGAGGGGGAAAGAGATATTCCATCCGCTTGATAATGCAGTGCACGTAAATTTTTTAGAAGTCAAACTTTGGAAACTTTAATCAGGTTTACGCAAATGTTATTTATATCTACAATACCAAAGATACATCATACAAAACTACATCTCATGGTGAATCTAATGGTATATGTTTGCCGTACTAGATGTAATTGTTTTTCTCCACGTACATGGTCAAACTTTGTGATGTTTGACTTTTCAATAAATCTATATGCTATGGACCGAGGAGAGTGCCTAAGTCGAGACAGATCAAGTGCGTGTGAAGGAGAATGAGTAAGTGTGCAAAAAGAGTATGTGTGTGAAAGAGAAAGTGACAGCAAACGATAAATTAGAGAGAGTGTGTGTTTTTTCGTTTCTTATGCGAACATATCACGCATGCATCTCCGAGATGGAAAAGCGAGGCAAGGAGATACACGAAGATAGCTAGTGTGTGATTGTTTGCAATGGAGAGAGACACCCCTGTAGCACATGTCCAATAGAGGTCTGGCCAACAAGGAACAAAGGTCGAGAGGGACACATGGATGGCATGGACGCATGGGGAGGGAGAGAGGGTGTGTTTGTCATAGAGAGATCCCCTCGAGATCGTGAGGGGACTATATGGGTGGGAGATCGAGGGAGTGTGTGCGCGATAGAAAGATGCCCCGAAAGAAATCGAGATAGACCATGCATATGTTTGTGATGGAGACTAAGATTAGCTAGTCATATACATATAGGAGGGATTGCGTGTGCCTACAATTAAGTGAGAGACCATGGTACTTGGCTAGCTAAGCATGAGATTGTGTGTGTGTGCGTGTGAGATGGAGAGAGAACGAGGGAGAGAGATAGAGTTTTAGATGGGCCTACCGAGTGCGAGTGAGATATGCATGTGTATGTGTGACTCAGGTGGATGGAGAGTTTGAGAGAGGGGGGGAGAGCTCCGAGACGACAGAGTGGTGCGTGAGAGAGTTACGAGCAAAAAGCCAAGGAATTTGTGTGCGTACGATGAGTGCACCCAAGATATCTAGCTTGGACTAGCTAGAGTATCATACGTAGTGTGCGAGAGAGACCTATAGATGGTGTATATATGCATGCGAACTAGAGAGACCCCCCCCACACACACAAAGAGAGAGAGAGAGAGAGAGAGAGAGATGGAGAGAAAGGGAGAGGGACCAACAAGGTTTTTGTGTCGGATGCGTACGACAGAATTGAAGATTGCCGGCGAGAGAGAGAAAGAGAGAGAGAGAACATGAGTCTGGAAGAGGGGGAGGTCGCATTTTATGCATCAAAGACTAATATAAACCATGTTTCGATATAAACTTGGATTCAAATATTTAAATTGGAGAACATGTTGTCTGCAATCCACACATGAATGGATATATGCGTATATCAAACAAGTTCATTAATTTTACTTTCAACATGTTCATGGAGTACTATAATACTGTACAACATGCTACTTGATTGAGGTGTTTAATTTTGGATTTAGTTCACTATTTTGACCTACTGAACGAGCTATTTCATTGAATCGAGATATTTCATTTTGGGTTTGATTCGCATTTTTGAGTGGGTCAACTATTTGTCATATAGTAAATCGCTAGCAACGAGTATGTAAAAACGCATTACTCCCAAGCATCATCTCTCCATCTAAAAAAGAAGTGGCAAGCTAATATTTTAAAATTTGATTCAAATCGACTTGGTAAGGTAGACGTGGATGCTCGTTCTCCCAAAATTTGAACGAACCGTTAAACATCCTCTCTGCTCGGTGGAATTCGCCCGAGCAAATAAATGGGAGACGCGAAATTACCGTCCTATGTGGGACACGCATCAATTGGCCCGTTGTACATCGAGGGTAGGTTCGTAACTTCATCCAAGCGCGCCTTCTCCTCGGCCGAAATGACATGTGTCGAATAATTCATAAACCATGGTCGGCAAAACACGCTCTCCTCGCCCGAAATAGCTCGCGCCCATTATTTCAAAACACGCTCTCCTCGCCCGAAATCGCTCGCGCCCACTATAGTTCAAAACACGCCCTCCTTGCCTGAAATCGCTCCCGCTCACTATTTGGGGAGAACCAAAGTTACTCTACTATCCCCGACCCTCACTACACAGACCCAAGCCGAGAAGCCTATAGGCAAGGGTAGAACTGTAACTCCCCCTCACATTTCAGACAATTGCGTCCGTAAGACATGGTTCCACTTCCCTCCCAATCCCCCCCGCCCGCCCCCATTCATACCTCGTGGGTGCCAAATCACCTTCTCCCCGTGAAGCTCCCTTCTCCCGAGCCGCGAAACCTCAGCCCCACCTCCATGGCACCCCCACCGCACCAATTTTACAGCCGACCTCCTCCCTAATGCCGGAGACGTTGTCCATTTGCCGTCGTGCACTGGGACGTGTGCCTCTTTGTAACACCCCCGGTTTCCAATAATCGATTTTTCCATAAATCGTGCTTTCAGACTCTCTTTATCCATGTTTACTTGGTCCATCAATTCATAAATCCGACTCTTTAGTTGCGTCGGGCTCGCCGAGATAGTCGAAATGCCTTACCTATTTCCTTGAGTCGGACTCCGGGTCCATCTCCTATGATTTATTTCAATCCCATGGCTTATATTATTAGGGATTTTCAAAATATTCTCTAATTCAGGAAATAGAAAAAACTGAACCTTATCTCTTACCTCTCCCTCACAGTGTGAGCTCTCCTTGTCCATAGGAGGCGTGCTCCACATCTTTCTTCTCTTCCCCAAGCCGAAGGGAAGAATCCCTTTCTCCTCTCTTCTCCAGCCAGCCTACTCCCTCCTCCCTTCCCCACTCCTCCCCAGGTTCCTCCTTGCTGCACCACGCCCTTCACCACCTCCATGGCTGCCCTTTGATTTAGGGCTTTGAGGAAGAAGGAAATGAGACAAGAAGAGGGAGAACAAGAAAGCTTCCCCAACTTTTCCCCTAACCAAATCTTTGTGATTTGACCATAGAGGTGAGGTTCCCCATCATTTATGATCTCTCACCCTCTATTAGTGATGATTCATGGAGTATAGGGTTAGGACTAGAAACCTATGTGAAGGAATTGGGGAAAAAGTTGTTCATGCTGCTGTTTCTGGGCGTTCAGATCTGGAAACCAGCAATTTCGAGTTCCTATATGGCAAAATTAGGTGGGGGTCATGTGGAATGTTTTGTAGGTATTGTTCCCACGATCGTTTTGAGTGGTCATTCACTCAATTTGGTTCAGCCGTTTAGCCGGGGCGATAAAAACAAGTTGCTGCTCTGTTTCTGCAAAACAACATTTCTATGGTTTTTGCCCATAGCTTTTCAGGATCTTCGAGGGCTGATAAATTGATGCTATACAATTGTATAGCTACCTGATACCTTTTAGTTCATAGATCAATTTTATTTACTTACTCCCCATGAGTATTGGTCTTGCTATGGATTTCCAAAGGCGGCTACTCATTATTCCTGAATCTGAAAACAGCAGAGATGTTTTTGCTGGTTTTGACCCCCATAACCTCATAATCTGAGGTTGAATAGTTGGAGTTATTTGTAGATGAGTTCCCCATGAATCCATAGCCACCTCGTTTGCATGTTTTAGAGCTTCCTAGCTTGAGCTATGATTTTTTCCGTGAAGGGACAGCAAAGGGTTGCTTCCCGGGAATGCCATTAGGCGCGTTTTTGTGTGTGCTTTACATAGCCTGCTTTGATGCAATCTTTAAAACTTGTATGTATGTCTCTACAGCAGGTTGCAGCACAAATCCACCGGAGATAGCCTCGCGCCACCTCCCTCGCAACGGTTGAGGCGAGTACACCGGGCAACAAGACCTAGATTGCTCCCTTAATATTATGTCCATGTTCACGTTATTCCTGTACATTCATGCAATGGTGAACATACAACTCCCTAGTGTACATTTCAATACACCATACCACTGGTATGTGATAGGGATTGGTTTTTCTTGGTTCTTGTTAACAAATCCATCATGAGTGAATCTTCCAAGTTCAAGGAGTGATCCTTGCTTCGCGAGTGTATGGTCCTTCGGGTCCGTCCTCATGTTATGGTCCTCTCACTTGGTGAGGGTTGAAAAGGAGTGAGGTGAGACGTCGCCCCTCCTCAGCTTGCCGGCAAAAGCTCAGAGCCTAGTCCTCGGTCTTATTTGGTTGCATCTTTTCTTCATGTTTTCTCATGCCATTCCAAGCATGGAAGATTCGAGTATAGTATTTACTTGATCAAGCATGGTTCATATTCATGGTATTACTTGCCATTTTATTACATGCTTTGTTGTGTACTCGCTGAGTCTTTGGACTCACCCCTCGTGGACTTTGTTTCAGGTACATCACCGTGAGGCCTTGCAAGTATTAAGAAGGGCGTAGCTCCCATGGGTGTTCACTCACACATTTCACACCCCTTCCATCCACCTAGCCGATCATGATAACTCTCATATTTAGTTCATGATTCTTGGTAGCTAGGATCTACTTGTGGTGTATAAACTTTGCCTTGGTTGGTTTCCATGATCACTATGTTTACCTGTCAAGGTGGGTTGGAGTTGACTAGTCCCCACCTTGCACCATGGTGTGTTGGAACGTATGTTTTGTTTGCTATGTGTAGCATAACAGTTGGTGGCTTCACCACTTTGCTCTACATGGGTTGTAGGAGCTTGTTGGATGCTTCTGCTTGTGATATTATGAATATATGCTCTGTTTATTCATTTGCCTGTCGTGGATGTCCAACGGTACAAAGGAAGTGCTGCCGGATTTTCTCACAAGCATGTTTGGTTTGTTTTCATTCTTGGTGATAGCATTCCTTCCTACAAGGAGGGGTGTTATACTCTTACTCCATGCTGCTGGTGCTGCCTCGACGACGGCCGCATGAACCGTATTGGAGCCGTCGACCATCGCAACATCGCTCTTTCCCTGCCGCCGGTCGCCACCGCAACCGCTGTCGGCGTTCTGGGAACGGGGGTCCCCAGACTTGACTGCCTGCGGCGTGGCTCAAGCGGTGGCCCAGTACAGCCCATCTTCATCAACTCAAGCTCAAGACCCTCACGAAGGCCCAAGCCTTGCGGGGCGGGCGACAGGAAGCTTCCTCAGGTGCGGACTCGTCAGGAAGGCTCGCGAGGAGGCGGAGAGATCAAGGCAGGGGTACCTCGCGAGGTGCCTATGACGCAAGCCATGACGACCCAAGCCAGGCGGGCGCCGGCCTGCGCAGTGTCCTTGTTTCCTCTTTGGTGCAAAAGCGGGCAAGCACAGGCCAAGGTATCAGGCAAATGATACCATTTCGGTGCAACAAGGCCAAGACCAGCAGAGCGGCAGGACGGAGGTCACCGGGGAGCCCGAGGCGGCGTCATCGTCAGAGTCTTTAGGAGGCGAGGACCAACTTTAGTCAGGATAAGGTACTAGATGTTCCCTTTCAAAATGGCCAATTGTTTGCGCCCTTCCCGCTCAATATTTCGAAAGAGGACCAGGGCCTCTCACTCTATATATAGGGCTAGCCACCATAGTATAGAGGCATCTGGAATCGACCCCTCAAAAGGGACAACACCACCACAAGAACATCCCTCGCGAGGCTGTTCTTCCCTTGTATTGTTCATCATCAGCCCCAGAGGCAATCCACCACACCACACACTGGAGTAGGGTATTACACCACAATGTTGGCCTGAACCAGTATAAACCTCGCGTCTCTTGTGTTGTTTATCTTTCTCGCTTAGATTCCTTGCGGAGCTTTGGGACGTGAGTTGGTAGAGGAGAGATCTCCGTGCGCACCCCAGAGTTCGAACCTCAAGGGTCTGCCGGAACCCGAAATCCGACATTTGGCGCGCCAGGTAGGGGTGCGCCGAAATCCTTCTTCCACCGCCTCGCGTTCCATCACTTCGTCGTCCTCATGTCCGGCGACCCGACGGCCAACGCCGACCGCTGGGCGGCGTGGCCCGCCCACGCCGTGCCGCCTGCCCAGGGCGACCTCAACCTCGTGCCCCAAGCAGCCTGCGCTCCGCAGGGCGCTGCTGGGCACGGGCGACGCGGCCAGGCACCGCCTGCCCTCACACCGTGGCAGGTGCGGTCGGCAGCAACGGCTTCAAGCCACACCGCGGCCATAGCGCCGTACACCCGACGGGAGCAGGCGAACTCGAGGGTCGCACTCACAGTAGCCCGAGAACTGCTGCGGTGCAGGCTGCTGGAGGGTGGCCATGACGTGCTGCTTGAGCGAGTGGCCGAGCTCCTGGCTCCGCCGCCTCGGGAGGTCATCCTTTCCGTGTACAGCTGCCACCCCAGATCCAGGGCGGGCCATATGGAGGCCCCATACGCGCCCGCGCAACTCCAAGCGGATTCCAAGGCCTCCCCAACGACAACCTAGCCGTCAACACCGGGCGACAAGAAGTGTTGCTCCACTTCCGGCCGACGAGGGAGCGCACGCTGCAGCCTACGGCCTCAGCGGTCCGCCGCGCTACCACCCCCAAGACAACGCTTCAAGCAGGACTGCCTGGCGTATGGGGCACTACGACGAGGCGCTCGGGGCGGTGGCCCCAGAAGCCTATGTACCCCAGATGGTGGATCAAGGGCGCGCGCTGGAAGAAGACCATGGCTCGTTCCTTGGGCCAGGCTGGGGGGAAGAGACGCCGGAAGCTGAGCTCTTTCAGGAACCCCAAGAGAGCCTTGAAGACCGCGCTGGTGGCAGCAACTATCGGGTACCACTAATTCCTCAGGAGCAAGCTTATGCTAACCATGGGTCACAGGAGGTACAGGTCGCCGTAGCAGATGGCTGCCCCAATCCTACAGCTTCCTACCCCTCAGGAGGAGGGCACCAGGGGCTGCCGGAGAGGGGCCGAGATCCGGGCTCTCCCCCGCGGCGCTCGGAGCAAGGCGTTCTCAGGAGGTAGGCCCTCTGCCGGGGAGGTGCCTCGGGGCCTGCCACCGGCAGAGGACCCGTGGTCGTCGGGGGAACCGCTGGCGACCGCTCTATCCCATTGGCATCATCCTTGGTCTCCGGTCGCCGTCGATGGCGGTAGAGTGTGGCGCAAGGCGGGGCCCTCGTCTGGCGATATGAAGCAAGGCCGGTAACTGTGAAGAAGGCCCAGTGCCTGTGAAGCTCGCCGCCCGTGATACTTTCACGTAATAATGAGTGGGGCTGTACATGCCCCGGAGTCTCCGAAGAGCCGCCCTTGGGCCTCGGGGGCTCCCGCCCACGCCCAGTGGCAGCACTTAGCTCCGCGTTGGTGAGAAGACGCCGAAGACTAGACTAGGTGCCAGACGGGGCTTTTTGCCTTTTGCCTTGTTTCTCTGTTGTCAAGTTTCTTCGATTTGAATTTAAGTTGGATTTGAGCTTGAGACTTGCGTGTGTTCGGGGAAGGGGTGTTTTAGTCTCG
This sequence comes from Triticum dicoccoides, assembly GCF_002162155.2. Classification (NCBI taxonomy): domain Eukaryota; kingdom Viridiplantae; phylum Streptophyta; class Magnoliopsida; order Poales; family Poaceae; genus Triticum; species Triticum dicoccoides. The sequence continues at coordinate 710,961,681 of NC_041385.1, forward strand.
TTCGAGCAATCTCTCGCATTCTGGTTTCGGCCTTGCGCCCAAAGTTAGCGTCAGCTGCCTCCCCTCGCGAGCCCCTCACGAGCCGGGCCGGGCCAAGCACGTCTACGATCGGACCACTGTCGCCGCGCCCTCTCAGGAGGCTCTCATCGCAGGATCAATGGGTTCACCCAGAAGACACTCAAGGTGCCGTGGCCCCCGCAGGCCCGCTTGGGACCCGTCCGGGTCAAAGGTAAACAAGTCAGCTGACCCATCGCGGGGCCAGTGGCTCAGCATAAGCATACATGTGGCGTTATGTCTACGAGCACACTAACTGCAAACCTTTACACGAGGGGCTTCCCCTCCCAAAATGCTCTTACAATTTTCAGGGCCGAGCCCGAACTCTTTCCGCGCAGGGTAAACAGCGGAGGTGACACACGATCAATCAGACAAATCTCCCAATGCATCTTCGGGAGCGCCTCCAGAGGCATCACTGGCGTCACTAGCCTCACTATCACCCACGCCATCGCCGTCATCAACGTCGTGCTCGTTCACAACGCCGCCTTCATCGGTAGCCACGACCACGCCGTCGTCATCAGTGGCAAAGGCCCTGATGAGGGCATCCACGTTGTCCTCCACCCACTGCGCCAGACCGCCCCGGATGGCTACAGGCACCGGTGCAATGGCGGCATCAAAGTCGAAGTGGGGGTCCCTGTCCTGAAGATAACTGAAGACGCGGGAGAAAGCACGTCCAAGCAGGGCTCGGCTCCTCTCCTCAACAAGCCTGTTAGCCCTGTCAGAACGGGTCTCCAGCTGCGTCACCACGTCTGTGAAGAACCGGAGGTTGCCAGCGTAGTTGATTACACGAGGCTCCGCAACAGCCGCCTCGCAGATGTTGCCCAGGGCCGCGTTGGCCCTTTCCCTGAGCGTTCGGAGCATGGGGCCATGCTCATGCTCCAAAGTCTGCCGCTGGCGGATCTCGTCCTCATTCCGCCGTGCAACGGCCTCGACGCCATCAACCCTTTGTTGGAGAAGAAGCAGCTCGTCACGGGAAGAAGCCAGCTCCGCCCGCGCTGCGCCAAGGGCGGCTGCGGAGGCATCCGCATGCCGCGTCACTTCAGTCAGCTTGGTCCTGAGGGCAGCGGTCCTGGCCTCAGCTTCGGCCCTGATCAGCCCCAGCATCCTTTCGCACTCGCGCTCAAGACTCAAGCAAGCTTCCGCCACAAGGCGGTCAACCTCTTCTTGGACATGGGCCTCCCTCGCGCCAACTTCATCCTCCGCCTGGGTCACCAGGCGCTCCCTCGTCTCCAACCGCTCGAGGTCGAGATTGCGCTCGGCGGCCTCCAGCACCAGCACCTCCTCACGCCTCTGGAGCTCCGCCTCGTCATTGGCTGCCCCCTTCAGCGACACAAGGGCCGCCTGGCGCAACTCCACTTGCCGCTCCATAGAGTTGCTCCAGGCCTGGAGCTCCCACGCTTGCTCCTCTGTAGCCTTGCACCGTCGCTCTGCTTCCTGGGCCTCCTCGACGGCTTGGGAGCAGGCCTCCCACGAGGCCACTAGCGACGCCTCAGCCTTCGCGTTTTCAAGATCACTCTGGTGACGTGCAAGGCTGACGGCCACCTTCAGCTTGCGCCTCTCATCAGCGAGGCGTAGGCCTTCGGCCTCGAGGCGTGCATCCTCGCTAGTAAGCTCTACCCCGAGCTGATCCACTACGCCCGCTGCCTTTTGAAGGAACTCTCGACGAAGGGCGCTGTGCTCCCGAGCACGCCTAAGCGCGTCTTCCGCGTCGTCCTCCGCCCCTAGCACATGGCGGAGGGCCATGAGGCGGCACGCCCCCTATGGGCAGGGGGATGGGGGCTGGCGCCCTCGTGATCGCCGGACGTGCCCCGCCAGGGTCCCAACCTGGCGCTGGTTCGTCCCCCAAGGAGGAACTCAAGATCGATCTCAGCCAGTCGCCGTCCACGACTAAGGGAGGAGCTCGGGGCAGGCTGACTGTGCCCCAGGAGAGCTCGCGAAGGAGGGGCATGAGGCGCGCAGGATCAAGATGCTCCACAGGACGGCCCACTTCTCTGACCAGCCCCACGGCAAGAGCGGTACTCGAGCTCGGGGCGCTCAAAATCGGCGGTGAAGGTGAAGCTAGAGGGGACGGCTCCCCAGCCGTCTCCATGAGATCGGCAGGAAGGGCCCTGAAAGGCTATGATCAGTTGAAGCAACAGAAAAGCAAGGTACTGAGAAAGAAGAGGACTTACTCGTCGATGGCGAAGTACTTCCTGCACTTCAATGGGCGGCAGGGGCGATCATTGCCACCTGAGGCCTCCTTCCTCTTGCGGAGGGCCTCGAAGTCTACGCGGAACCGGCCTAAACGCCTGACGCAAGGGTCGGTCTGCGGTGTGGAGGAGGCGTCAAGGTGATCAGCGCCAAGGGGACCGGCCTGGGGGACGCCGCCAGGCGCCGCCTCATGAGGGGCGGCCGGGGCCTCGGGAGCCCCGGCCTCAGGAGCCGCAGGCCGCAACTCCTCGCCTGCCACCCCTCCAGAACGGGCTTTGGGGGATGCCACCCCCAGGGCTTCGCGCGGCGTCAGCATCTCGACAACAGCCCCCTCATCTCCTGGAGATCCTCGTCTCCCAGCTCCATCACCAGAGGCAGGACCGCCGTGGGCAACCGGAAGAGCAACCACAGCAACTGGGTTCTCACGGGGCCCTGTGAGGCCGACTGGGCGCAACCCCCATTCGTCAAAGCTGGGCATCTGCTTCACAAAGTTGGCCTTACCCGAGCAAAGATACAAGAGGGCAGCCCCGTGCCGAAGGCTGCCTGGGGAAGATCTCCAGTCAGGACTCGGAGCACTGTCCTCAGCGCTTCGGGTGCCAGATCTTCTTCCTGGAGCCTCATGCGGTCTTCATGCCCCGCGAAGGCCCACATCCGGCAGGAATGGCGCTGGAGAGGAGCAATGCGACGTTGAAGGAACTCCTTCACCACCTTGGGCGCCGTCACATCGAGCACCCTCAAACTCTGGAAGCGATGCCAGACGAAGGCGAGCCAGGGGCTCGCGAGCGCCTCATGACCCCAGCCTGAGTTGGGGACAACGTGCGAGGTTGGGTGTGAGAGCAGGGGGCTGGGCACTCCGACATCCACATACAGCCACCGCTCTCGAAACCCAGCCGTAGGAGGAGGAAGGCTGAAATCGATCCCCGAAGCAGCCGTCTCTGGCACGGCAAGAAAGCTCATGCACCCCGAGCATTGAGTGGGGTCACTCAGGCGCAAAGAGAAGAAGTGGCGCGGGAGGGCAACGGAAGGAGGAATGCCCACCATGGCCTCGCAAACAAAAGCGAAAACGGCAAGGAGAGTAATGGATTTAGGACCCAAGTGCATCATGTGGCTCTGATAATGGGAGAGCACAGCATTGAAGAAAGCAGAAAAGGGGGGAACCAGACCCGCCCACAGGGCATCAGTAATGAATCAGACCTCCGTGATGACCCTGTCGAAGGAGGAGTGAGATGCAGGCCAGACCGTTATCCTCCCGCACTCGTTGAAGATGGAGGCAAGAGCAGAGCGGACCTTGACCAAGGCTTCTAGGTTGAGTATGATTGAACGATCGACGACGGGAGCCGCTGCCGGCGGCGAGCGGGGCAAAGGCGCGAGCTTCTTCCCCCTTTCCTTCTTCGTTGGCGCCATGGCGATGGGAAGGGGGGAGAGTTCGAGTTGGATTGGAGGCGGAGGTTGGAGCTCAAGGAAGAAGGAAGGACAGGGGACGCACGAACGGTGAAAAGGGAATGACTATGTGCAACCACGGGTCCGCCTAGCCGGGCGTGTAATGAGGGGCATGGGGAAATAGAGACACCCACGTCCAATCAACCGCCACGCGGCGCCCAAGGCCGCAGGCTGTTGGGGCCCACGACGCTTCGCACTTGCCCCTTCGCTTCTCTGCTAAGCCAAGTCCGGGCGCGCCTTGGGCCCGGGGGCTACTGTCAGCATTTTGGGAATGGGGGTCCCTAGACTTGCCTGCCTGTGTCCTGCGGCGTCGCTCCAGCGGTGGCCCAGTACGACCCATCTTCATCAACTCAAGCTCAAGACCCTCGCGAGGGGCCAAGCCTCGCGGGGCGGACGACATGAAGCTTCCTCAGGTGCGGCCTCGTCAGGAAGGCTCGCGAGGAGGCGGAGAGATCAAGGTGGAGGTACCTCGCGAGGTGCCCGTGACGCAAGCCATGACGACCCAAGCCAGGCAGGCGCCGGCCTGCGCAGTGTCCTTGTTTCCTCTTTGGTGCAAAAGCGGGCAAGCACATGCCAAGGTATCAGGCAAAGGCTACCATTTCGGTGCAACAAGACCAAGACCAGCAGAGCGGCACGATGGAGGTCACCATGGTGCCCAAGACGGCGTCATCGTCAGAGTCTTTAGCAGGCGAGGACCAACTTTAGTCAGGATAAGAGTACTAGATGTTCCCCTTCAAAATGGTAATTGTTGGCGCCCTTCCTGCTCAATATTTGGGAAGAGGACCAGGGCCTCTCACTCTATATATAGGGATAGCCACCATAGTATAGAGGCATCTGGAATCGACCCCTCAAAAGGGACAACACCACCACAAGAACATCCCTCGCGAGGCTGTTCTTCCCTTGTATTGTTCATCATCAGCCCCAGAGGCAATCCACCACACCACACACTGGAGTAGGCCACAATGGTGGCCTGAACCAGTATAAACCTCGCGTCTCTTGTGTTGTTCATCTTTCTCGCTTAGATTCCTTGCGGAGCTTTGGGACGTGAGTTGGTAGAGGAGAGATCTCCGCGCGCACCCCAGAGTTCGAACCTCAAGGGTCTGCCGGAACCCGAAATCCGACAACCGCGCTGTCACGCCCAAGATGCGGCCCTATCCTAAAGGAACTCGAAGGTCCCACCAAGGATAGAAGCGCATCGTGAAGACGCTTTTGCAAGGTGGATATCATTACATCATTACCGTTACATAATAGTTGGGGATACATACAAGAGGCAAACAATGCCACATGAATACATCAATACAACAACCATAAGATCAACATCCGACTACGGATGAACACAAACGGAAACTCAAACGACATCCCCCCTGCTAGCCCAGGCTGTCGACCAGGAACCTATCCACTGATCAAAGAAGAAGCAGAAGAAGAACTCCAAAACAAGCAAACATCGCTCTCGCATCAAGATCATCGCATAACCTGCACCTGCAACTGTTGTTGTAGTAATCTGTGAGCCACGAGGACTCAGCAATCCCATTACCATGGGTATCAAGACTAACAAAGCTTAAAGGATAAGGAAAGGATAAGTGGTGAGGTTGCAGCAGTGACTAAGCATATATGGTGGCTAACATACGCAAATCAGAGCGAGAAGAGAAGCAACGGAATGGTCAAAAGGCTAGAAGTGATCAAGAAGTGATCCTGAAACTACTTACATCAAACATAACCCAAAACCGTGTTCACTTCCCGGACTCCGCCGAAAAGAGACCATCACGGCTACACACGCGGTTGATGCATTTTTAATTAAGTCAAGTGTCAAGTTCTCTACAACCGGATATTAACAAATTCCCATCTGCCACATAACCGCGGGCACGGCTTTCGAAAGTTTAAACCTTGCAGGGGCGTCCCAACTTAGCCCATCACAAGCTCTCATGGTCAACGAAGGATATTCCTTCTCCCAGGAAGACCCGATCAGACTCGGAATCCCGGTTACAAGACATCTCGACAATGGTAAAACAAGACCAGCAAAGCCGCCCGATGTGCCGACAAATCCCGATAGGAGTCACATGTATCTCGTTCTCAGGGCACACCAGATGAGCAAGACGTCAGGTTGGCTTAGACCCTGGTTGCCCAGGGGGCGCCGGACATCGCTCGGTTTGGACCAGCACTCGAAGGACCACTGGACCGGGGGGGTGTAAATAAAGATGACCCTCGGGCTCCGGAAACCCAAGGGAAAAAGGCTTAGGTGAGGCAAATGGTAAAACCAAGGTTGGGCCTTGCCGGAGGAGTTTTTTCAAAGCGAACTGTCAAGGGGGTCCCATAAATCACCCAACTGTGTAAGGAACGCAAAATCAAGGAACATAACACCGGTATAACGGAAACTAGGGCGGCAAGGGTGGAACAAAACACCAGGCATAAGGCCGAGCCTTCCACCCTTTACCAAGTATATAGATGCATTAATTAAATAAGAGATATTGTGATATCCCAACATAATCCTGTCCATCATGGAGCAATCTTCAACTTCACCTGCAACTAACAACGCCATAAGAGGGGCTGAGCAAAGAGGTAACATAGCCAAGCAACGGTTTGCTAGGAAGGGTGAAAAAGGTTATAGGCTGACATGACAAATTGGGAGGCTTGATAAGCAAGAGATAGGTAGCGCAGCAAAGCGATAGAACGAAGCAACTAGCATAGCAATGATAGTAGTGAGATCCAGGGTAACGGTCATCTTGCCTGAAATCCCGCTAGGAAGAAGAACGAGTCCATGAAGAGGATGAAGCCACGAAGACGAACCAAGCGTAGACGAACGGGTCCTCACGATCGCAACGAAACAGGAACTAACGAGAAGGAGCACAACCGAAAAGAAGCAAACAACAAGGTAAACACGCAACACATAAACAAGACATGATGCTCAACCAAGAATGATACATGACTAGGTTACATGAAGCTACTCATGGCAAGAGATGATGCATACAAGAACAACATAGCCAAACAAGTTTAAATGAGGCCGGAAACGACATATAACAATTCCGGTAAGTCCTCATATGCAAATTTCGAAATTGGTCCAGATCTGAATAAACCTTATGTTCAAGTTGTTAAACAGCAAGTTAAAATGCACCAAGGTGATCTACATGAAATTCTAGTCAAGTTACATATAAAGTTCATTTAGTTCGGAGCTACGGCCTAAAAGATATGAGCAAAACAAGTCAAACATGGCATTGATGCAAAATGCATACAAACATCAAGCAAACACTCTCAAAACATGGATGCAACATGATAAGATGAAACTACATGCAAAATCAAGCAAGTTTCATATAGAGCACACTCAAAATGGAGCAGCGGTACAACACATACACATGAAACAAGTTTGAAGGACAAGCTGTCCAAAACAGCAACTAGGCATCTAGCAAGCATCAAAACAACATGCTACATCACCTCAACATGAAAACAAAAGGCATGGACATGATGTACAGGTAAAGCATGACAAAACATGAACACTGAGCTATCTCCAGAAATCACTAGAACATGCTCAAAAGGACATGGCAAGATTGCAAATAATAACAGTTTCACAGACTTGGCAGAAATAACATCAGGTTACAATGTTTAGAGCTATCAAACAACATGTTACATCAAGATATCATGGCAAACAAAGGCATAGCATGCTAGTACTAAAGACAAAGAACAAAACTCCTTTACTGAACTAATTCCAAAGATCAACAGAAAAGATGGTAGCATCCATGAAAACATGACAAATGATATGACAGATTCAGAAAAACAGTACATGGCAGGAACAACGATAAGTAGGCATGTTGGTGAGCTTGTACCACTCACCACAGAGCAATACATGGCATGACAAGGTGACCAACAGTAAGAATACACATTTATGGAGCTAAACATTGCAATAGCATAGTCATAGGGTGCATGGATCACTAGCAAAGCACATGGCAAAACTGAACTTAATGTTAACAGGCTGACAACAACATTATTTAGCAACTTTGAGAGCAAGATAACAACAACCTACAGCAAGCCATAAATGCAACCAGGGGCATGGATGGATAGAGCATGACATGTATAACAAAACATCTTTAGTGAGCATCTCCAGATTATGCATAGAATGACTTGTAGCAGCAGGTTTAGATAGCATCATGATATAACAGATTCAGCCTAGCAAAACAGTAACAACAAGTACCCTACTTCACAAGCTTGATGCACTCACTACAAGACTCACAAAAATACATAGATTGCACCACTGTAAAGATGGCATAATGTAGCTCAAAACTCATGTATACATCAATCTCATAGGATGCACACACAAAATGCAATGAAAAAGACAAATCACCAACTTATAACAGTTTCAACAGGTTAACATCATGTAGCACTCTTGCAACGATGATTAGGGCATCAAGATGGATTCAAACAAGCATGGCACACTGTAATGAAATTAAGATCACCTCACAATGAACATTTGGATATATCATGCACGCAAACCGGAGCACCGAGCATCAAGTTATCGCATGGCAAACATATGCACATGATGTATGATTTCTAGGGACTTGGGGAAAAAACGACCTCGGGGCTGGCTGGACAGACATTGTCCGGGGTCGGGTGGACATGTCCGGCATGGTGAGGCTGACGGCCGGGCCCCACCTGGCGGCGTCGCTAACTGGCTGAGGGCGTCGGATCTCGCCGGATCGGGCCCTCGGTGATGCTCCAGCGGCCGAGGGAGGACGGGGACGACCCGGGCCTCGCCGGGTCCGGCCGTGGGGGCGAAGGGCCGGCCTGGAAGCTGCCGGCGGTGAGGCAGGGGCCGGCGGTGCTCTCCGCGGGGTGGAGGAGGCCGGCGGAAGGCGAGGAAGCCGCATGGCAGCGCAGGTCGGCGTCCTGGGGAGGCAGGCGGCGGAGCACGGCGAGTCGGCGGCGGGGTTCACGGGTCCAAGGCGGCGGTGGGGTCCTCTGGTGACTGGTCCGGCGAAGGGCGGCGGCGGAAGGCGAAGGCGAGGATGGCGGTGGCTGAGCGCGGCGACGAGGAGGATGGCTCAGGGCGACCGGGAGTGAGGCGGGCTCGTCCGGGCCGAGATGGGCTTCCCGGGGCCCGATCTGGGTCCTGGCGGGCCGCAGCGGCGGGGCTAGACAGGGGGAGACACGGGGCGACGTGGCGGCCTCTGAGTGGGCAGGAGCGGCGGCGTGGATGGCGGCTGGTGAATGGGAACGCGCCAAGTGGCGTTGGAGGGGTTGGCCGGCGCCGGAATTCGAGGAGAGTAGGTGGGAGGCGGCTGGTTGATGATTGGGGGCGGGAATCTTGAGGAGGAGGAGGAAGGAGAAGGCCAAAAATGGCATGTGGGTGTGCTTAAATAGGGTAGGGGCTAGGGTTTGGTGGGTTTGAGGCCATTTCGAGTTGTTAGATCTCGATCGGACGGTCCGGAGCGGAAGGGGGTTAGGAAGGTGGGCTAGTGGGCTGCAAAGAGAGAGGGGCTGGGCTGCAAAGAGAGAGAGGTTTCAGGCTACGCGGTTAACCATTGGGGCATCAAGCGACCTCCAAATGGAACAAAATTTGACGGGCGGTCTACAGGTGCTATACCAAGGCCACTCGGCAAACCTCGGTCCATTCCGAGAATGTTTTTATCCCCCTCATGAAACAAGGTCTGAGAGGGGCGACAGGGCACGTGCGAGTGTGAAAGGCTCGGAACGGACCATGAAGAGAACCGGTGGAACCCGAACGGATGCAAGTTTTGAAAAACATGCAGATGATGACATGGCAAAATTCAACACGCAAACAAATGACATGGCAACAACGACGAATAACTGGAAGACACCTGGCGCATCGAATCCGGGGCGTTACAACTCTCCTCCACTAGCAAGAGATCTCATCCCGAGATCTTAGGAACAAGAGGGAATAGAAAGAGAAAGAGGTGAAGTAAGAACGCAAGAGAGAAGATGAACAAGGTCGGGAGCACTCGGGTAGAAAAGATGGACGGCGAAAATGATGAGAATTGAAAGCTGAAGGAACAAAATAGACTCTGAAACCACTCCAGTTAGAACGAGATAGAAAAAGAATAATAGAGAAGGAACTTCGGTAGCACTCCGGCTAAAAATGGAAGGAATAGAACATGAACTCCACAATATGGGATGGCACTTGACGAGATGAACAACACAATGCCTCCAATAGAATTGAAATAGTGGAATGAAAAGAACTTAGAAGGAAGGATTGAACGGAGTCGTTGAGAAAATCAACAACGAAAGAATAAGCTTGTTGTGGACTTATCAAAAACATCTCAAAACTTGAGGTGAAATTATACCACAAACAAATGTCTGAAAAGCTGAGAAGAACGAAGAAATGCAAAAATCCACTTCAGAAGAATACGGAGAATTAATTGCACTTCGAGACGTGAGAAGAAAAGATACTTGAACTCCTCCAACAAAATCTTGATGAACTCTTGAAGAATGAATTAAATCATGAAGAACGACCATGAAGAACTCTGGTGACAAAAGGATGATGAGATAGAATGAAGGAAGAAAGAATAAGATTAAGCCTTGCGATGATTTAGATGGAGGTTCCGATGAAATGGCCGAGGAAATTTAAACTTCGGAAAAGAAAAGATGGAAAACACTTGGAACTAGAATTTATTCAACACGAACAAACTCCGAAGAAAGAGATTAATCACCTTGACAAGCAATGGACTTTGCATACTACTTATTCCTATTGGAAAAGGATTACGGGGAATATCACACAGAACTTGAGAAAGTCTTCATGAACCACCGGTAGGATTGGAAAGAACGAATGAATTGATATGATAAGAATGGAAAAGGAATCTTCAACGAACCACCGTGAAATGAAAACGAACAAAGAGAAGAGAATGAATCGCTGGAAAGAATTAGAGCAAGCACGACGATACTTGAGGGAATTTGGAAACAAGAGAACGAAGAGATCGCGAACTGATTGAAGACTACTTGAAGGAATCACTGGAAGAATATGGAGACGAACGAAGTGGCAAGAATTTAGGATAATCGGAGAACGAAGCTGAAAACTAAGAACGAAGAAATCTTCCGAAATGATGGCTTCCGGATGGTCGAGAGAAAAAGCAACTCCCGAAATGCATCAAATGGTTGCAAAGAATTTTCACAATTGAAACAATTTGATAAGATGACATCGAGCTAGCACCGCGAATCTCCGGAGAACGGACAAGATTTTTGGAGGAAAAAACTCTTCTTCAGTCTTCAAATGACAACGAGAAACACCACCAAAATTACTGAGATACTCCGGGAGAATGAAAAAGAGGAAGGGTTGAGCCAACAATTAAAAGAATTTGAACGCGATCTTGGAGAAGGCATATGACTGATGGGATCCATTCTTACGTCACACTTGAAAAGAATTTAAGAATAACTCTGGGTAATTAGAAGAGTCAGGTAAGATCCTGGGAAAAGACCTGTGGGTTAGGGCCCACTAAAATAAAACACTGTTGGAAAGGATTGTTGAAGAGATAGATGATGCACCGGAACAATTGAAATATTTGAATGAGGTGACAACCTCAAATGAATTCGAACACAGACGAATCTCCTGAGATGTCTTGAGAACTCCGGAAGGACAAACTGTCGAGAGGCGAACGAACAGGGAAAACACTTGATCCAAGGAAAAGAATATGATCAACCCGAAAAAACTTGAATTGAATCCACCGGAGAAGAAAAGATATGAAGAATGTGAAACAAAAGAGAATTCACCAGTTGAAACAATTGACGCAAGACTGAAGAGGCTCCACACGAATGAAATTGATGGTCGAAACAGACTCAGGCTCCCGGAAGAAGAGGGTGGGAGGGCCGGAAAACAAAGGCAACTTGGAAGGGGAAAAACCGATGAATAACTTCAAGAGGAAACACCGGTTGAAAGAATGCAAATGCTTCGCACGATTAGGATGGATACTCGATTACGGACTCCAACTCCGAGAAGAAAAGGGGTGGGCGGGTGGGAAAAGAAAACAACTGAGGATTGAACTTGGCATCGATGAAGAGGCTCGAGTCGACTTGGCGAGAAATGCACCGGATGAAAAGAGCTGAGAACCCATGATCAGAAAAACCAACTGCGTGATCCTAAAGAAAGTTTGAAAGGGAAGAGGAGTAATTCAAAACACCTACGTCAAGATTCCTCACCAGAGCGATGAAGGGGATGAGGAGTAAAAAGAATTTCTACTCTCCGATATAACTAGACTCTGAAAACAATTTTCTTCTAGACTCGATAACGGCCAACTATGAACAATCAAGGGGGCTCCTATGGTCAGGCGAGGCTCTGATACCAACTTGTCACGCCCAAGATGCGGCCCTATCCTAAAGGAACTCGAAGGTCCCACCAAGGATAGAAGCGCACCTTGAAGACGCTTTTGCAAGGTGGATATCATTACATCGTACCATTACATAATAATTGGGGATACATACAAGAGGCAAACAATGCCACATGAATACATCAATACAACAACCATAAGATCAACATCCGACTACGGATGAACACAAACGGAAACTCAAACGACATCCACCCTGCTAGCCCAGGCTGCCGACCAGGAACCTACCCCCTGATCAAAGAGGAAGCAGAAGAAGAACTCCAAAACAAGCAAACATCGCTCTAGCGTCAAGATCATCGCATAACCTGCACCTGCAACTGTTGTTGTAGTAATCTGTGAGCCACGAGGACTCAACAATCCCATTACTAGGGGTATCAATACTAACAAAGCTTAAAGGATACAGAAAGGATAAGTGGTGAGGTTTCAGCAGCGACTAAGCATATATGGTGGCTAACATACGCAAATGAGAGCGAGAAGAGAAGCAACGGAACGGTCGAAAGGCTAGAAGTGATCAAGAAGTGATCCTGAAACTACTTATGTCAAACATAACCGAAAACCGTGTTCACTTCCCGGACTCCACCGAAAAGAGACCATCACGGCTACACACGCGGTTGATGCGTTTTTAATTAAGTCAAGTGTCAAGTTCTCTACAACCGGATATTAACAAAATTCCCATCTGCCACATAACCGTGGGCACGGCTTTCGAAAGTTTAAACCTTGCAGGGGTGTCCCAACTTAGCCCATCATAAGCTCTCATGGTCAACGAAGGATATTCCTTCTCCCAGGAAGACCCGATTAGACTCGGAATCCTGATTACAAGATATTTCGACAATGGTAAAACAAGACCAGCAAAGCCGCCCGATGTGCCGACAAATCCCGATAGGAGTCACACGTATCTCGTTCTCACGGCACACGGGATGAGCAAGACATCGGGTTAGCGTAGACCCTGGTTGCCCAGGGGGCGCCGGACATCGCTCGGTTTGGACCAGCACTCGAAGGAGCACTGGGCC
>NC_041385.1:710974925-710984939 GCF_002162155.2 Triticum dicoccoides
TCGGTCTCCTGAAACCCAAGGGAAAAAGGCTTAGGTGAGGCAAATGGTAAAACCAAGGTTGAGCCTTGCTGGAGGAGTTTTATTCAAAGCGAACTGTCAAGGAGGTCCCATAAATCACCCAACCGTGTAAGGAACGCAAAATCAAGGAACATAACACCGGTATGATAGAAACTAGGGCGGCAAGGGTGGAACAAAACACCAGGCATATGGCCGAGCCTTCCACCCTTTACCAAGTATATAGATGCATTAATTAAATAAGAGATATTGTGATATCCCAACATAATCCTGTCTATCATGGAGCAATCTTCAACTTCACCTGCAACTAACAACGCTATAAGAGGGGCTGAGCAAAGCGGTAACATAGCCAAGCAACGGTTTGCTAGGAAGGGTGAAAAAGGTTATACGCCGACATGACAAATTGGGAGGCTTGATAAGCAAGAGATAGGTAGCGCACCAAAGCAATAGAACGAAGCAAATAGCATAGCAATGATAGTAGTGAGATCCAGGGTAACGGTCATCTTGCCTGAAATCCCGCTAGGAGGAATAATGAGTCCATGAAGAGGATGAAGCCACGAAGACGAACCAAGCATAGACGAATGGATCCTCACGATCGCAACAAAACAGGAACTAACGAGAAGGAGCACAACCGGAAAGAAGCAAACAACAAGGTAAACACACAACACATAAACAAGACATGATGCTCAACCAAGTATGATACATGACAAGGTTACATGAAGATACTCATGGCAAGAGATGATGCATACAAGAACAACATAGCCAAACAAGTCTAAATGAGGCCGGAAACAACATATAACAATTCCGGTAAGTCCTCATATGCAAATTTCGAAATTGGTCCAGATCTGAATAAACCTTATGTCCAAGTTGTTAAACAGCAAGTTAAAATGCGCCAAGATGATCTACACGAAATTCTAATCAAGTTACATATAAAGTTCATTTAGTTCGGTGCTACGGCCAAGAAGATATGAGCAAAACAAGTCAAACATGGCATTGATGCAAAATACATACAAACATCAAGCAAACACTCTCAAAACATGGATGCAACATGATAAGATGAAACTACATGCAAAATCAAGCAAGTTTCATATAGAGCACACTCAAAACGGAGCAACGGTTCAACACATACACATGAAACAAGTTTGAAGGACAAGCTATCCAAAACAGCAACTAGGCATCTAGCAAGCATCAAAACAACATGCTACAGCACCTCAACATGAAAACAAAAAGGCATGGACATGATGTACAGCTAAAGCATGACAAAACATGAACACTGATCTATCTCCAGAAATCACTAGAACATGCTCAAAAGGACATGGCGAGATTGCAAATAATAACAGTTTCACAGACTTAGCGGAAATAACATCAGATTACAATGTTTAGAGCTATCAAATAACATGTTACAGCAAGATATCATGGCAAACAAAGTCATGGCATGCTAGTACTAAAGACAAAGAACAAAACTCCTTTACTGAACTAATTCCAAAGATCAACAAAAAAGATGGTAGCATCCATGAAAACATGGCAAATGATATGACAGATTCAGAAAAACAGTATATGGCAGGAACAACGATAAGTAGGCATGTTGGTGAGCTTGTACCACTCACCACAGAGCAATACATGTCATGACAAGGTGACCAACAGTAAGAATACACATTTATGGAGCTAAACATTGCAATATCATAGTCATAGGGTGCATGGATCACTAGCAAAGCACATGGCAAATCTGAACTTAATGTTAACAGGCTGACAGCAACATTATTTAGCAACTTTGAGAGCAAGATAACAATAATCTACAGCAAGCCATAAATTCAACCAGGGGCATGGATGGATGGATCATCACATGTCTGACAAAACATCCTTAGTGAGCATCTCCATATTATGCATAGAATGGCTTGTAGCAGCAGGTTTACATAGCATCATGATATAACAGATTCAGCCTAGCAAAACAGTAACAACAAGTACCCTACTTCATGAGCTTGATACACTCACTACAAGACTCACAAAAATACATGGATTGCACCACTGTAAAGATGGCATAATGTAGCTCAAAACTCATGTATACATCAATCTCATAGGATGCACACACAAAATGCAATGAAAAGGACAAATCACCAAGTTATAATAGTTTCAGCAGGTTAACATCATGTAGCACTTTTGCAAAGATGATTAGGGCATCAAGATGGATTCAAACAAGCATGGCACAATGCAATGAAATGAATATCACCTCACAATGAACATTTTGATATATCACGCACACAAAACGGAGCACCGAGCATCAAGTTATCGCATGCCAAACATATGCACATGATGTATGATTTCTGGGGACTTAGGGAAAAAATGACATCGGGGCTGGCTGGACGGACATTGTCCGGGGTTGGGTGGACATGTCCGGCGTGGTGAGGCTGATGGCCGGGCCCCACCTGGCGGCGACGTTGACTGGCTGAGGGCACTGGATCTCGCCGGATCCGGGCCTCGGTGATGCTCCGGCGAGCGAGGAAGGATGGGGACGGCGCAGGCCTCGCCGGGTCCGGCCGTCTGGGGCGAAGGGCTGTCCTGTAAGCTGCCGGTGGCGAGGTAGGGGTCGGCGGAGCTTGCTGCGGCGTGGAGGAGGCCAGCGGACGGCGAGGAAGCCGCAGGGCGGCACAGGTCGGCGTCCTGGGGAGGCAGGCGGCGGAACACGGCGAGTCGGCAGCGGGGGTCACGGGTCTGTGGCGGCGGCGGGGTCCTCCAGTGACTGGTCCGGCGACGGGCGAGGCGAAAGGCGAAGGCGACGATGACGGCGGCTGAGCGCGGCAATGAGGACGATGGCTCGGGGCGACGGGGAGCAAGGCGGGCTCGTCCGGGCCCAGATGGGCTTCCCGGAGCCTGATCTGGGTCCTGGCGGGCCGCGGCGACGGGGCTGGACAAGGGGAGACACGGGGCGACGTGGCGGCCTCTGAGTGGGCAGGAGCGGCGGCGCGGATGGTGGCTGGCAAATGGGAACGCGCCAAGTGGCGCTGGAGGGGTTGGCCGGCGCCGGAATTCGAGGAGAGGAGGTGGGAGGCGGCTAGTTGATGATTGGGGCGCGGATTTTGAGGAGGAAGGAGAAGGCCAAAAATGGCATGTGGGTGTGCTTAAATAGGGTAGGGGCTAGGGTTTGGTGGGTTTGAGGCCGTTTCGAGCCGTTAGATCTCGAACGGACGGTCCGGAGCGGAAGGGGGGTTAGGAAGGTAGGGTTAGTGGGCTGCAAAGAGAGAGGGGCTGGGCTGCAAAGAGAGAGAGGTTTCGGGCTACGCGGTTAACCGTTGGGGCATCAAGCGACCTCCAAATGGAACAAAATTTGATGGGCGGTCTACCGGTGCTACACCAAGGCCACTCGGCAAACCTCAGTCCATTCCGAGAACGTTTTTATCCCACTCACGAAACAATGTCTGAGAGGGCAACGGGGCACATGCGAGTGTGAAAGGCTCGGAACGGACAACGAAGAGAACCGGCGGAACCCGAACGATGCAAGTTTTGAAAAACATGCAGATGATGACATGGAAAAATGCAACACGCAAACAAATGACATGGCAACAACGACGAATAACCTGCCTACTTCACCATGCTGCCAGATAGGTCGCACCCTCATATCAAATCACTTTATTTAGGCGTCAGTTGTCTGAATTTTTATTCCGGGCCAATCGATTCCCAATGGGAAGCAGCACCCCTCGAGGCGGTGGAGCTCCTAGGCTGTCGGTTGGCTGGTGTCTATCGTAAGGGTGCGAGGCCGCAAGTTCACCGAGGAAGCAGCGCTTAGATGGCTATCTTTTGGAGTTGCGCGGGTTGAAGGTACTGCCGCCGTCGGATCTGGATGACGGGGAGTCTTTGTGGATTGGCCCGGGGGTGGCGCAACCACGGCAGTGCGGTGGGGCGGGGAGCGGGGTTTTGGCCGGGGCCACGGACGGCGGAGGCAGGCTGCTCTGCCGTCGGTCGCTGGCTCTTCAGGGAAGATTCCGAACTGTGTCAGCCGGGAGGCACAAGACGGCCATCAAGCCATCCGGCGTAGATTGGACAGTACCAAAATAAAATAAAATTGTGTGACCCCAATTTAGTCTTCAGTCAACAAACGTGTGACCACTCTCATACCTTGCTGTTGATCTCTTAGTGTATTTCTTCAGATCAAAGAGATATGTCGTTCTTAACATTATGCGTTATCTGCATCTTCAGACACACCGTCTTCCGACTCACCGCAGCTGCTCCAACAAGGGAAGCATACACCAGAAGGGAGCTATAGTCCCCACTCAACAGTTGCCTGCATCGAATGCACGTGCCCGACATGGACAGCCACAACAACTGTAGGGCCATCGACAAGTCAGCACATGATGCTCACTCCTATGGATGGCAGCCAGATAGGTTGTACCCTCATCTTACTTGTGTGCAACATTTATGGCTTTGTTATTCATCTAAGCATGGAAAATAGATCATCACATTTCACTGTATATTCATGCTGATCTCTTACGGGTCTTGTTCAGGAGTTAACGCTGTTCCATAGTTCAACTAAGATACTTGTTCTTTAGGTAACGCCGTTCCATAGTTATCATCCATCAGCCAATGTTATCTCACAGGCTGGTGATTATAGTATTATACCACTTCTAGTATTACCTATGTTGTTCTTTAATACTTTTGTGTGCCATCTAGTTAATCTCGAGTACAAACGATACATATTCTGTAGCTTTCATCTGTGTTCTCCCTTTAGTTTATGAGACCTGTTGCTGCTAGTTAACCCCAGTCCTACTATTTATGTCGTCTCCTACAGGCACTCATTACATAAATCTAACTATTAGTTGTCTTCCATGCATGTCAGATAAAATTACACACACTAATATATCCACAAGAACCTCACGGAGCAATGTAAAGGCCAATAAACTTGATGTCAATGATACCCAATATGATGGAGCATGTAAAGGCAGTTCTTCAGAAGACTTGCAGAAAGATGATGAATCGTCTTCACCCCACAAGGTCCTTGCTCTAACTTGGCTTGTGATATGGGTACAACATGCATATAATGTCCTGGAGTGTATCTACTCTGTTGCAATGCCACGTGCTTAGCATGCTGATCATGCATGTAAATATGTCATGCCTTCCTGTTTTTCAGTACCTATTCCATTCATGATAACATGTTTTCAAATTCAAGTATTGTCATTCTACTCTATCGCAATTCCATCTGCTTAATTTGGACATCATGCTTCTGATTATCTTATGCATTGTTATTCATCAGTATGTACTTCATCTGTCTACCATTCCATGTTTTTTTACATTGAAGTGTTGTTCTAGTGCTCTGTTGCAATGCCATCTTAGTTTCCCAATCATACACGTGTATGTTGCCTTAGTTATTTTTGTACGTATTCCGCTAGCATACAGTTTTACATTCAACTAGTGTTTTTTTGCTGTGTTATCCTATCGTATCCCTAGCTCTTACACCATACTCCCTCGTCCGGATTACATGTTGCCGAAATGGATAAAAAAGGATGTATCTAGAACTGAAATACGCCTAGACCCATCCATTTTTTTTCCGGATGGAGGGAATACATGTCAATATGTCATGCCTTTCTACTCTCCAGTACCTATTCCATCTCCCTGTTGTCGCATGTTTTATAATTAAAGCACCATTCTTCTATACAAGGCATGCAAGGGGAAGACGACTATGTTAGAATCTGAAGGGCTACAAACAAGGCCTTTGCAAAAGATCAAAATGCCAGGAGATAATAAACCAACTCTAGTTTTTATAGATACTGCTCCAGCACAGAGAAACCCAACTCCTACTGATAATAAGCAGATTCCAGTGGCCAAAGAACTAGTCCGCTCTAGTCCAGCAAAAATATGTCAATTCATTCTAAGAAGCGTGTGCGTATACTTGCATCATGAAATTTTATAGCATGCTGATCATATTTTCTACATGTTTCTTACCCATCTCTCTTTTAGAAAATAAGCTTAACAAATAGAAGAATTTCCGCAATGGTATCGTTTATGAGGAAAGATTCTTGCAGGAATTCTCTGTTCTCCAATGTAGATGTAAGTACCTGTTGTATATCACTATATTTTTACATCAGCATGTATTTTGTTAATCGGCGTGAATCCAGACTTTATCTGATCTAAATTTAGTTGTAGCAAAACGTATAATTAAAGGCCACAATGTTGATTTTTGTAAGGAAAACTGCCTGGTAGTTTTGCATCCTGAGCTGCATGAGTGTACTATCTCATATCAGTGGATTTGAATACTTTGGTTCTGCAGTGGGTTTTTAGTGTTCTTTTTACTGTGTTGTCCTGTCGTATCCCTAGCTCTTACATCATACACCCTCCGTCCGGATTACATGTCACAGAAATGGATAAAACTGGATGTATCTACAACTAAAATACGCCTAGACCCATCCATTTATTTCCGGATGGAGGGAATACATGTCAATATGTCATGCCTTTCTATTCTTCAGTACCTATTCCATCTCTGCTGTAGCATGTTTTATAACCGAATCACCATTCTTCTATATAAGGCATGCAAGGGGAAGACGACTATGTTAGAATCTAAAGGGTTACGCATCATAATATTTTATAGCATTTTGATCATATTTTCTACATGTTTCTTACCCATCTCTCTTTTAGAAAATAAGGTTAAACAATAGAAGACTTCCTCCATTGGGATCGCATTCAAGGAATATATCTTGCGGGAATTCTCTGTGCTCCAATGCTGATGTAAGTACCTGTTGTATATCACTATATTTTTACATCGGCATGTATTTTTGTTAATCGGCGTGAATCTAACTTCTATCTGATCTAAAATTAGTTGTAGCAAAATGTTAAAGGCGCCAATGTTGATTTTTGTAAGAAAAACTGCCTGGTAGTTTTGCATACTGAGCTGCATGAATGTACTATCTCATATCACGCACATTACTGGATTGTAGTGCTTCTCTAGTTGCCCATTCATATTACCTTACCTGGCTGATGATAGCTGTGCCATATTGTGTTAATTTGGTGTAGGCTAGTTGCCCAAATGTTTGTTGTGTCAATGTTGCTTTCCTATTATCTGACTTGGCCAATGATAGCAATGCTAGTGTGTTAATTTTGTGCAGGCTGCTGAAGATAAGAAGACAATCTCTGAAAACAGCAAGGCAACCCCATTGTTCCTTTCCAGTAAATCTAGGCCAGGTAGTATGGCAATAACTCATGATTAATATGTTTTGTTCCCATCCTAATTTCTGTTATGATGCAGTGGTCGAGACACTCTCCACTATCAATAATACAAGCCTGCTAAAATCACCATCTAAATCTGTTCAGTATCCTCCGTCTCGAATGCAACGGAATAAATGTATGTTTATGAACCAATTAATGGCTGAAGCAATGATGGAAATGGTGGATAAGTCAGAGGTGCAGAGTCGTGCGACACAACAACTGATCAATGTTTTCAGAGACATTGTAGCAAAGCAGCAAGAACTTGCCCACATGCTTATGGGCATCATCTGTGCTGAGGTTGCAGATTGTGACGTTGTAGATGGTTAGGTTCTGCTCATTTATTTGCACTAGCATCAATCTTTGATTGCCCAGTGGATGTAATTTCCTGTAATATATGCTGGATGTGCAACGTTATTCCCTGTATGCCGTACCTTTGCTTGATCGGTTTTGGTCCTGTGCATAGTTGCTCTTTGTAATGGGCTCAAATTATCTAATTTGGCCGAAAGACATGTACGAACTTTAGTGGGCCCATTAAGTTAATGGGTCGTTACTAGGCCGGAAGTTAATGGTCGGCCCTCTTACCTCCCGGGTCGTTAACAGGCCGACTTCGAAGCGGGCAACAGGTGGGCCCAATTTATTTCACGGGCTGTTAATAGGCCGTTACTAAGTTTGGGCTACATATGGCCCAACTATACTATAGGCCTTTAGCAGGCCGAAAGAGACAGCGGGCTTGTACTGGACCATGAAGAGCATGGGCCGCTAAGAGGCCGAAAGTCAGGTTGTATTGTAAATGGCCCAACTGTGTTGTGGGCCTTTAGCAGGCCGAAAGAGAAACCGGACTGGTATTGGACCATGAAGGGCATGGGCCGTTAAAAGGCCAAAACTAAGGTCCGACTACAAATGGCCCAACTCATTTATGGTCCGTTAACAAGCCGAAAGGCACACAGGGCAGGGAATTGGCCCAACACTTAACTGGGTCACTAAAAGGACAAAACTCAGGTCTGACTACAAATGGCCCAACTGATTTATGGGCCGTCAACAGGGTGAAAGTGACACCGGGCCGGAAATTGGCCCAACACTTAAATGGGCTGCTAAAGGCCGAAACTCAGGTCCGACTACAAATGGCCCATCTGATTTATGGGCCGTCAACAGGCTGAAAGACACACCGGGCCGGAAATTAGCCCAACATTTAAATGGGTCGCTAAAAGACCGAAAGATGTACATCCTGAAAATTGGCCCATCCATTGAATGGGCCGTTAACAGGCCGAAATCTCATCAGGTTGATATTGAGCCCAAATATGTAGTGGGCTGTTAACGGGCTCGAACTGACGATGGGCTGCAATGGTGTCAAATCTTTAACAGGCCGTTGACGAGACGAATTGGCACATGTCATATGGGTCGTGGGCTTAAATGGACCTGACACAAGTAGGCCTTATATGGGCCGACCAACTAATTTTTACTGGGCCGACCTTTTTCACCGGAATGGGCCACTGTTGGGTCATGCCACGTGTCGAGGCGCCTCCTGTCCAATGAGTGGATGACATCTGTCCCAACGGTGAGGCAACACGTGTTTCCTTCGGCCAATGATGATTTTACACGTGGAAAATCCCCATTGGTCCGGGCTATTAATGGGTTATCGGATCCAAAACCGGACCCGATAGCTTAACGGCGTTCCGTTACGGTGGATGCCATGTGTCGGTCGCCCTTGACGAAAGCACTTCTGTGACGCGCGTTTTATCGTCATGGAAGTGGACACTTCCGTGATGATAATTTTGGTAATGTCATGGAACACTTCTACGACAGCACATGTATGACTATCTTGATTTTGTCATAAAATCGTCATGGATGTACATGCATGACAAAAAATGCGACCTACTGTGACAAACACGTATCATCATGGAACTGTATTTTTTTTGTAGTGTAGTCATGTGAATTTGGTATTCGTTCGATATTTTGATGAGATGTATGTTGTCTCTCCTCTAGTGGTGTTATGTGAACGTCGACTACATGACACTTCACCATTATTTGGGCCTAGAGGAAGGCATTGGGAAGTAATAAGTAGATGATGGGTTGCTAGAGTGACAGAAGCTTAAACCCTAGTTTATGCGTTGCTTCGTAAGGGGCTGATTTGGATCCATATGTCTCATGTTGTGGTTAGGTTTACCCTAATACTTCTTTTGTAGTTGCGAATGCTTGCAATAGGGGTTAATCATAAGTGGGATTCTTGTCCAAGAAAGGATAACACCCAAGCACCGGTCCACCCACATATCAAATTATCAAAGTACACTACAAAAAAAGACACATCCGTGACATTTTGGGTCGAACAAATTCTTTTTCTGTCATACATATGACACTTCTATGACGATAATTGTTACAAAACCCGGTATCATCATAGATGTGGTGGGCTCCTACTTCTATGACAAAAAATCGTGACAGAAAATGGGCTTTTCGTCCTGGGCGGGCCGGAGACGCAACTGCATGACATTCTTTGGGCCGCCCATGACGGGAAAAACCGTGGTAGAAGCGAGGGTGAGGAAAATTTCGGGGAGTTTC
This sequence comes from Triticum dicoccoides, assembly GCF_002162155.2. Classification (NCBI taxonomy): domain Eukaryota; kingdom Viridiplantae; phylum Streptophyta; class Magnoliopsida; order Poales; family Poaceae; genus Triticum; species Triticum dicoccoides. Next base: position 710,984,682 of record NC_041385.1, read on the forward strand.
CGGTTACGGTGGCTGGTCGGGGGTCGAGCGGTGCGCGTTTCTCTCGTACACGTACGCGTGTGTGTGCGAGGCGTTGGCTCTAACTGAACCAGAGCGAGGCGTTGGGCTCTAACTGAACTCGAGTGATTGCACTGCAGGCTACACATTACTGAACCCGATCGATCAATCGATGGCTGTTAACTGAACCCGTCGAGCGATTCCTTCGCTACTGCTGCTAACTAAAGCCGATCGATGCTGCCTCTCTGGATGAACAGTGAG
>NC_041385.1:710985233-710998970 GCF_002162155.2 Triticum dicoccoides
CAGTGAGCGGTGGCGTTGCCTCTGGATGAACACGACCCCGTGGTCTGGAGGGCTGGATGAACAGTAGACGGTGGAAGGGTGCCCGTGAAGTGGTGGTTGAACAATAGCTGGTGGAGCAGCGCGCGGTGGAGGCTGGATGAACAGGAGGCCGTGGAGGCTGGAGGAGGTCGACGGTAGCCCGTGGGGCTGGAGGAGGTCAACGGTGGAGATAAACAGTATCCCGTGGAGTCCCATTTTGCAGTACGCCACACCCCTCCCGATGAACATGACCCCTGTTTTGACCGTAGTGCTCCAACACAAGTCCGTTTCGCCCGTTTTGCAGTATGCCGATCAACATGACCCCCATTTCGACCGTAGGAGGTCCGTTTCCTCCGTTTTGCAGTATGCTAGACCCCTCCCAATGAATAGGATCGCGTTTCGAATGTGGCCGGTCGAACACAAGGCCGTTTCATCCGTTCTGTGGTACACCGGGCCTCGTTTCCATCGCCTGTTCCGTCCAAGCCCTCCCGATGAACACGACCACACATTCCGTTCCGACCCAGCCGGTTGGATCCCACGCGTTCCGTTTCCTCCCGATGAACATGACACATTCCGTTGCCTCCCCATGAACATGACGCATTCCGTTGCCTCCCCATGAACACGACGCATTCCGTTGCCTCCCCATGAACACGACGACGACGTTGTTTCTCCGTTCCGACCTAGCCATGTACACGAGCCCTGGACGTACGTATGCGCGAGTAGGCGTTCGAGACCCCGCCCGTATGTACGTACGTGGCCGTATTTTCTGTCTTACACCCTGGCCGCTGTACGTATGTGTACATGCTATGTGCGCGCCTCTACTACGACACGTGCGCGCCTCTATGTCGACCAGTATATATGTACGTACACGTTCGTGACCAGAACGACAACACTACGTACGCTTCGACCAGGTGGGTCCCGACTGTCATGCACTTCCTTGGGTGCAAAAATGTAGCTGGTGGGTCCTAGCAGTCAGGGGGGCGAATCGTTTTTTTTGCCTGGACGCACTTCCTTGCGTGCGCAGGTGTAGCTGGTGGGTCCCAGCAGTCAGGGGGCGAATCGTTGTTTTTTTGCTCGGATGCACTTCCTTGCGTGCGAAGGTGTAGCTGGTGGGTCCCAGCAGTCAGGGGGGGAACATTTTTTGCGAAATACGGTGGACCGTCTGGTGGGTCCCCGCTGTTAGGTGGAGGAATAATTATTTTGCGCATAATAAGGAGGCACTGCCTTGCTGCGACCGTGGACCCAGCTGTCATCCTCTCCACGTATAGTCCATTTCCGATGGAAGCCGTTCCTTGACCACGTTGACCACGCCGCGCCGAGAGCACCAGGGGGGTGGACGACGGCGAGGCCTAGGAAGGGGATGACGCGGAGCCAGGGAAGACGCGGCAGTGGATGCCCACGCGTAGAGGAGTACGAGGGTTCACTGGTTTGCTGTGGTGTGAGGCTGCCATCGCCGCAGAATAACAGGGGGTGTGGGTGAGTAGAGGGATGGCCTGGCCAGCAGTGAGAGTATGGTGGGGCGGTGAGGCCTGCGCGGCAGCACAGCAGGCCGCGGGGAGGAGGGAGCAGGCAGTCCCGCCAGTGCTTGTTTAGGCGGCTGGAGCAGGAAGAGCAGAGATTGAAGAAGCAGGACGGCCATTGGATGGACATCCAACAGTCACTGCTTGTGGGTCAACCTTTTTTTAGGAAAGCCTCAAATCTATGGAAAACAGCATACAACCCATCTGCCATTTGCTAATTCTGAAGGTTTTTTTGGAGCCCATATTCTTTTTGTCAGCATTACAGACCATATTGTGGCCATGGTTAAAAAATTATACGAAATTTTACATATTTCAGTGCGGTCCGAACTATTTTTAATCCCGAAATTTTGACTCACATTCAAACTGATTTTAAAAAAAAATGTATATCAATATAAAATCCAACAAATTCTCCACGCATAAAAATTAATGTAATTTAAAATCTTGAAATGAAAAAAGATATTTGAAACTAATTGCCAGTTTGATGTGTTTTAAAAATGTACAACCCATTTCTCATTACTGATGGGCCATTTTCTCGGCCAGCCGAATGAAAGCTCTCCTCGTCTTGAAAGATTTGCAGCCCAATAGGCCTGACAAAGCGACTTACTTGGCAAATCACAAAAAAACTGGGTTGTGGCCATGGACCCAGCTGTCAGCCTCTCCACGTACAGTACTGTTCCGATGGAAGTCGTTCCTTGACCACGTTGACCACGCCGCGCAGAGAGCACCACGGCGGTGGATGACGGCGAGGCCTAGGAAGGGGATAACGCGGAGCCGGGGAAGACGCGGCAGTGGAAGCGTGGGTGAGTAGAAGGATGGCCTGGCTAGCGGCAGGAGTAGTAGGGGGAAGTGAGGCCTCCGCAGCATCACAGCCGGCCACGGGAGGCAGGAGTAGGCGGCACGATCGGCGCTCCTTTGGGCGGCTGGAGCAAGAAGACCATAGGTTGAAGAAGCACGATGGCCGTTGGATGGACATCGTACGGTCACTGCAGCTAGAATCGTTCATATTGACTAAGTTGACAAAGCCCTCCATCCTCGTCATCTTAGTGGGCCCACAAGTCAACCTCTCACCAAGGTGGGTCCCAGCTAGCAGGGGGAGTATTCATTTTTTTCCGCTTAATAAGGAGGCACTTCCGGTGGGTCCGAGCTGACAGTGGGGGAAAAGTTTTTTTCATGAAATACGGTGGCCCGTCAGGTGGGTCCCAGCAGTCATGCTGGAGGAAGAAGACGAGAGATTGAAGGTGCATGCCGGCCGTTGGATATAAATCCAATGGTTGTGAATGACACAATCATTTGTTGACCAAGTTGACAACGCCCTGCGTAGGCTTCGACCTATTGGCCCACATGTCAGCCTGCAAAAATGTGGCATATATTTAACACATGTTTTCTAGAATGTACAGTCCATTTGTTGGGCCGGGTGAACATATAATTTTGCGTCAATCAGGCCCATTTATATTTTCTAAGAAATCCCAGCCCATTTGCACTTCCTTGAAATACACGTATTAGGTGGGCTCGTTATATATATAATGTTATGTTAGAAGGAGCAATTAATATCAAAGAATAAACCGGAGAGGCACATTATATATATATATAATTAACAAATTAGCGAGTTATTGTTCAAAATGAAAATGAGCGCGTTATTATTAAATTGGTCCTTAAAATCTTCGCAAGCTTTTGTACGCAATCATCAGGATTTTCCTTGCCTGTTCCGTTTCAAAAAAAGGATTTTCCTTGCCCGTGAGTCAAAAACAACCAGGATTTTCCTTGCCAACTTCCATTAAATATTTACTTTTATAAGTTAATAACACGTGGGATGTTTTATAATGTATATAAGTCTCTACAAAATATACGATAATAGTAATAATATAAATATATATAATGTGGTTAGAAGGGAAAACATAAATTGGACACAACATTATTATTCTTATATATAGATAAATAGAACAGAGACCTGCGTTTTATACCCCACAGTAGGCATACTAACAAGTTCACACACAAATACAACAGAAAAGGTAAACATTCGTATCAAACTCAGGTTCACAGGACACGTTCATATTCATAGCCAACATTCACTATCAACAACTCAAAAGATTCATATATACACAAGCTATCTATGCATCAAAATGATTGATAGATCACACGACAATATTCATACATAATTCACAAAAAGATTCAGATATACACATGTTCAGTATGTTTACGCATCCAAATGATTGAGATCACAGCCAATATGATCCATGGACGAACTTTAATTACCTAGGGTACAAACTAGTAAATGGTGTTCAATTGAAGGTACTTCTTGCTAAAATGAGTTCTTATACGAGTAAACTTTCGAGTACAAAAGAGGCAGCACAGACAATCTGAACTTTTCTTGTAGGTTTATCCTAAAATAGTGGCCTCGTGCCGACGTAGGTTTGAGCAACTTGGCCACTACTTTCATCCAACTAGTTTACTGGCTCATCTTGGTCCTGTATCTCGCCAAAATTCTACATTGCAGACGAGAAAGGAGGCGGTTGAGAAAATGAACCACCCAAATTTTTTGTGCAGTTCAACTAAAATGGAGCATCCTTGGCATGCAGACTGATTAAGTTCCAGATGAATATACGCGTCAACCAACTTATCTGGAATCTTTAGACTCCATGCCATATAGTTCGCTACCATATGTGTCGATAACCAAAAGGCACAAGTTGGGAGCAAAGACTGGACTGCGTTTTTCTGGGCTATGCACCAAGCAATATTTTGGCGTTCACTCTCCTAATACTTGGAGTTTGACAATTGGTTGACGCCGGTTGGTACTCGAATGAATATAGGCACTTCTTCTTGTCAACATCGATACTTGTCTGAGTGAACTTTGGAGTACATAGCAGCAGCATAAGTACCTGTCCATCTGATCATTTTGTGCAGTTCTACTGAAATCACCCGATGTAATGATTTGCCTGCGAGTTTAGGCTCCAAATTACTCCTTTATGAGATCGACAAACAGTAGCACAATACCAAATTACCAATACATATGACAGGCACAATAATCGAGATAAAGACCAGTACCAACCTGTGTGAGGTAGCATATCAATTACTATTTCCTTTGACTGGAAGCCGAGATAAGCCAAGCGACTGATAGGAAAGGAAGAAAGCAAGCTGAGATTAGCGACTGATAGGAAAGGACGGAAGCTGTCAAGGCAATGAAGCACCCACAGTTTTTGTGCAGTTCCACCAAAATTGAGCATCCCTGTTGGCACATATATTGAGAGAGTGAGATTACTATAATAGTGGGACTAGTTGATGAAACATACACTAACAAATAGAAGCACCCTCATTATCTTAATGGGTAAAGTTAGCAACATAGTAGTCTTGCTTAAAGAGAGGTATTAGTTTATTTAATCAGTGCCAATTAGCTCAACACTCAAAGCATTGCCATTTATCATAGGTTGCAAAAATTTAACATGCAAAGATAAAGGAGTTTCTCATGACAGTAGCACGATACAAATAGAGATGACAACAGACTAATATGGATGAAGGCCTTAGGCCCGTACCAACCTGAGAAAAAAAGCTTATTCATGTAGTCCCATAAGAGATGATAAAGCACTCACTGGAATCACACAATAGTATATATTTTTTTGCACTTCAAATGTATGGTTTAAATCACTCTTGTTTAGCAGTGCTGAGATTATATCAAAAGATTATCAAGAACTTCCAGCAAAGTTAGAGCACTGGCTGGGATACAGTTCATTGTATTGTCTTGTGTAGTTCCACTAAAATGTATGATTGGCACAACATGATCCCTGTTTGCACAAGTAGGAATAAGGTGAAACCTTCATTAGCTTAGTGAGAAAGGATAGGAAGACATTAGCATATTACTCAAACAGTAGCATCAAATTCATGATGGACAATACGCAAAACATTGCCTCATTGAACCAATGGCAATAAATTGACATGCAAAACAATAGCACTATTATGTCATGACACTAATAATATTCCCTCCCTGCTCCACCACATGATTCACCTCCATAGACAAACATACACACATACATGATTCATCATAGGGTCCTACTATAGATTTGTTTAACTCCAACAGGAAAATTAGGCAGTAATAAATTAGTGGTACTTAAGTACTCCTAATTAATTAAGTGAGACGGCAGAAGTGGAAGGGCTCCCTGGAGGATCATCTCACATGTAAGGTAGTCGTTGCCGGAGCCCTTGAATGGCCTCGACTGAGGCCTCTGGCTTCAGCAAGATCGCCTTCGCACTATTTATTCGTCTTCTTCCTCCTCTTCATGCTCTGTTTCTCTTTCTCCTCACCAGTTGGTGAAACTAAGTACACGATTGGCCTTCTAATTCAGAATTGGTTTTATCAGTTAGGGAGTACAAGTGTACTAGTAAAAAATAGCATTATTTTCTCATGGTAGTCGGACAATAGAGATGAACACATGCATTAAATATCATTCTTACCTAAAGGAAGGTTATGGCGCCAATATGGATGATGAGGATTGGCACAGAGATCTCCCTTTGTGTAGTTCCACCGAAATGAACCAACTGTTCCATTCTGACATTCCAGTTAAACAACACAAAAGTCACTTCTTTTAAGAAGAGTTTTGTGCAGTGCACCAAAAGGTCACAACAACAGCCAGGTGAATTGGATATCCCTGTTTGCACAAAAAGGTACAGAGGAAACAGTAGGAGTCTTAAACAATTATAGGCAAAAGCATTTGGCTAAACTTGTCATGGCTTATAACAGTGGCATGGCTTCATTTTTACCAGGGACATTAGATTAAGAACATCTAAATATTTGGTATAAAGGCATGGGACACTAGGTGCGCCAGCAGTCCAGCACCATGTACGTAAACAGGGGCATAAAGTGGTGATTCATAGTTTGTTGCCCCGAGAAACAAGCATCCAAGAAACATATCTGGGTTGGTCCCATTTTTGTTCACTCTAGCCACCTACTCCTATGTGTGGATAGAAAATCTAGTCCTGGTCATACCACTGTGTATAGTGTTACCCCTATATTTTCCTTTTCGACCAAGAGACCGGTTGGATGACCAGTCTGTACTACTTTCACCCCCTTTCCTTCCTGTTTGTACCAAGTAGTACATACTAAATTCCCCCACCCCCACTTTATTTCTTGTTTGAACCAAGTAAGTACAAGATTCGACTCCATGAGGTAGCTTTACCTCTAATAATAGAAGAAAAAAAATAGGTGACGTTGGACCATTCGATCGAGAGGGGCTGAGAGGTAGAAAATGATGCACATGCAGCGACGTAGTGAGCTGGGGAAGTAGAGCTAAGGCGGTTTCAAACGAATATATACCTGAAGGTCATCGGGATGTGGATAGGTAGGCGGCGGGAGGCCGGATCCGCCCACAGGCAACGACGAAGGGATCAGAGGACCTCCCGCGCCAGCGCTTGGCCAGAGATAACGGTGCGGCCGGCAGTGGGTCTCCTCCCTCGCTGTCGATGATGGCCTAAATGCTGCCCCTCCTCCCCTTCACCGGCGGAGGGGGATACATCCGTATCTGTAACCAGCGGTGAGGATAGAAAGCCAGTGTTTTTTGAAGGGAGAAAGATAGTGTTACTACCCCTATCTTGTTTAGATCTGGAGAGGATGAGAGTGGTGAATAGAGCAACCCTAGCAAGCAAGTGCGGAGGCTCCGACCTATATATACGTAGTGGGGTAGTTTTCCTTTTTCACTCCATCAAAACAATCGTTTAAAATTGTGTACTACTACATGCCAGGTCGCGGTTTTTTTAGTTGTTGATTGTTTTTTGAGATAGCTACCCGCTTGTTCCAAGTGGTGTTACGGTGTGCCAGGTCGCACTTTGTATCATTCAAGTCCGGTACTACAAGTCCCTCCATTAAATGAACAACCACCCCCTCGTAAAAATTGTGAACAAGCCCATGGCTAAAATTAACAGAAACGTGGGTTGCTCCAACATGCATTATTATTTATATTTTCTACTCCACATGTCATAGACACAAAAATAATGTGTCATAGACACAAAAATTGTGGCAAGATTCCCTTAGGCAAGCCAAAGTGTGTCTAACAATTTGAGCAACTCAGGTTAGGCAAATGTGGGAAAAATAATGTGGCAACATAAGACAAACATAGTCACAATCCAAACAACCCCGTAATTTTTTGTAACATGCATGAAAATTTGGTTAGTTAAATTTATAGTCAAAATTTGGCAAGGTGCATCAAATCAACACATGCAAGTATCAAAAGGAAAGTCACGGCATGCATGCATGCGTTGTACTCCCTCCGTTTCCAAATATAAGTCTTTTTAGAGATTGCAACAAGTGACTACATACGAAGCAAAATATGTCTACATACGAAGTAATCCATTTGAAATGTGAAACAACTTTTTTTCACCGAATCGGGAAGCTAAGTCCAACCGCCGATCTCCATGTCCAACTACAGTTATGAGTATAGGCAGTCTTCAGTTTTATCTCATGAGTCTAGTGTTTTGCTCCACCTATCACAACTCCACCAAAAGGCCTCTTTTTATTCAAGATGTTAGCTTACCATCTCCCTCTAGCTTAGTCTCCGTTGGGTGGGCCGTTGGTCAAGTCCAAGATGTGGACATCTCCCCCTAGCTTAGTGTTCAGTTTTTACTGTGTGAAGGGCAATCTTTGACTGAATTTGATGAGGAGTTTGGCCAAGTGTTGGCGAAGACAACATATGCCTCTGCTTCATGTTTCAGTTATGTAATACTGTATTTGGTTATTGTTATCGTTGTTTCACTGAATTTGCAATACGATGTAGACGCCTTCTTAGGCCCACTTAATAAAATGAGACCACAGTAGTTACACCCTAAGGCCATGCTTGGTTCCTCCAGCGAGCCTCGCCTCGCCTCACCTCGCCTTGCCATGCGAGGAATTGCAGCAAGAAACGCGTTTGGATCGCTGGCTTGAGTGTCTTGGGCTTGTGCTGGCAAGGTTTGCTATTTTTTTTCTCCTTGCTATCACAGGAGAACCAAACTTCCTGTATTTCTTCCTCTGTGTATCTTTTTTCAATCAAGCCACCGCAACTTGCCGGAGGCAACGGGTATGGGGGCACTACAATCACAGTCCACCAGAGGTTCTCCAACATACCGCTTTGGTTGATCAGATTGATGAGCAGCCAGCAAATTTGGCATATTACGCTTCAGATTTTTTGTAGCCAGATTCATAAAATCCTCTGCTTAATATTGATCCAAGTGTTGGGTGCTAAAAAAACGACAACATTCATATATTTCCAGAAACTCAACAAAATGGCTGCGCAAGAAGTGCTCAAAACAGCATGCCCAGTGTTACTAACCAAAAAACAAGCTACAGCTTCGAAATTATGACTATCTGATTTCAGAGAACTCATTCACTTTACTCCAAATAGCCTTAGCTACCAAACAATCAAATCTGAAAACAGTAGGTTTCAGCGCCACAAAACTTGAATAACATCAAATTACAATTTCTACAACCGACCGTCCAAGTCCAACTAACAAAGGAGGGGATACACCATTACTTCAACAACAAGCGACGCACTTCATCATTCAGGCCCTTTGACCTGGAAGCACGAAATGCAGCTGTGTATCTTCTTGGTCACCTTCGCTTGCATGTTGTCCACATACTGATAGAATGAATACCTCCATGTCTCGCTGCAAAACAAGAAGAAGCCCCAGTATAGCCAGAAACCAAAGATGAACCCAGCAGCCACAAAACAATACAACCATAGTGCCTCTCTATCTTCATCAAAGCTTGTTTCAGTTTGTGTCCATGTTGACGAGTTTACACATTTCTTCAACGGGAATCCACATAGCCCAGGATTATTGCTGTATATCGACGGGTCATCGAGTGTCTGCAGTTGGCTGCCTGTAGGTATCCTCCCTGATAACTGATTGGTTGAGAGGTTCAGAGTGCTCATGCCCTTCAAATCTGCAAAGCTTAGAGGAATTTCTCCTGATAGTTGGTTCTGCGAAAGGTCCAGAGATTCCAGCAGTACTAGATTGCCGATGTCTTCAGGGATACAACCTAACAAGTGATTTCCTGATAAGTTGAGGTACCTGAGTCCAAGAAGGGTTGTGAGCCCATTTGGGATTTCTTGCGAAAGAGAGTTGCCTGACAAGTCGATGCCTGCCATGCCTGTTATCATCTTATCATAAACATGATCCACATTCTTCCAAACTATTTCAATCCACTCTTGAAGCATGTACGGGTCGGTGTACAAGATGTCAGTGTTGTTCTGTTCTCGTGTCATGGCAATAAAATTCGTAAAATCCTTTGGGATGGGTCCGATGAGCTTGTTTCTGGACAAGTCCAATACCTGGAGATGCCGAAACTCTAATATCTGGTGGGGTATGATGCCGTCAAACATGTTTGATGACAATCGAAGAAATATGAGTTCAGGTAAGCTCATGCTTACCCAAGAAGGTATTGTACCTGAGAAATGATTGCCTCCAAGATCTAGAGTGAAGAGGTACTTGCATTTCTTAAGACCCAAAGGGAAGGTTCCTTTGAAATTATTATTGGCTAGGTGTAGATAGTTGAGAATACTACCGCACGTCCTCGAAAACGGGACTACACCACTGAATGAATTGCTGGACAGATCCATGAATGCCAAACTTGGCATGTCCCAGAAACACTTGGAGAGACCTCCATGTAAGTCATTGTTTGATAGGTCTAAGAGGTTTAAACGAGTATAGTTGCAAAGAAATACCTCGTCCCGATCTGTCAGTAGCGTGCCGTACAACTTGTTTTGAGTGAAATCCATCATCTGAAGCTCTTGTAGATGGTTGCCGAAACAGTCCCTTAGGTCTGCAATAATATTGTTTTCGGTGAAGAAAACAAGCTGTATGGTTGTGCAGTTTTGAAAGGTGTGGTGGTGAATGCTCGTAAATCCATTGTATTCAGCCCTAACCATACGCAGTGTTCCTCCTACACAAATGGATGATGGGAACTGCCCCGAGAAGTTGTTATTTCCTATATCCACCAAATCGAGGCTGCTATTCCCAAGCTCAGGGACGATGTGGCCTGTGAGCTGGTTTTCTGACAGATATAAACTCTGGAGTTTTATCAAGTGAGAGATGGCACCAGGTAACTGCCCTTCCAAATAGTTATACGAAAAGTATATCTCCTGCAGTTCCGTCATGTTTCCTATCTCATGTGGGATGCTCCCTGTCAGATTGTTGTTTAGCAGACTCAGCACGCGGAGCTTCATGAGCATGCCAATTGTTTGTGGGATTGATCCAGTCAAAGTAATCCAGTCTAGATAGAGCTCCTCCAAGCTTGTCAAGTTACCAATCTCTTGAGGTAACATGCCATTGAGCCCCAAACCTGATAGTTGCAGTACAGCAAGGTGCTTCAGCTGGCCTATGCTGCGCGGAATGGCACCCCCCAAATATGGGTTCCAGCTGATGTTCAACACGACTAAGCTTGTCAGGTTGCCAATCCCTGCTGGAATTGTACCATATAGACTGTTGTGGTCCAGGATGAGTCTCTCCATGTGGGGAAAGGCGGAGAAGTCGAACTTGTCAAGTGTGCCATTCAGAATTGCACCCTCAAGGTCGAGCCCTAAGATGTGTCCGGCCGAGTCGCAAGTGATGTGCGTCCACCTGCAAAGGCTGGTGAAGTTGGCCAACGACCATGGCCCAAGGGACTCATCAGCACTGGTTAAGCTAGCCTTCCACCTCACAAGTGCTTCAGCTTCACGCCGGGTGTCCGCTCTCACTAGCGCGACTGCACATAGTAGGAGACAGGAGCAAGAGAGCAGGAGGCCTACAGGATGGAGATGCTTCATGGTGGCTTCAGAGTTCGGATGGGTGGTGGTTCATGGCTACAGGGACTCGGGGAGTATTAATCCTCCGGACGAACTAGCCGGCCGTCCACTACAGTGGTGGTCCGGTGGACCTGGTGGTTTACAAATGGCACACTCTTAGTAGATGACGTAATGCCAGTTTAGATTAAGGAGAAGCTACATGCTAGTTTATTGTGGATGGATGCCCATAATAAGAATAAGAAATTACAAATGGTACGATGTATGGATTATATCATTATCAGGGTGACACTTGGAGGCCATGGCACACAGATGCTTAATCAACTCTGATATTGGACCATATCACCCGATATGTTGTTGATATCCAGTATGCTGAAAACAATACCCTACCAGTCTGAACCTTGATCCTTCCTGTCTCCTAGAGCAGCAATTCAGGCTTCGATGGAGGACGCGTGAAAAAAGAAAAGCCACACAAAAGGAGAAAATGTAACCAAATAAACCAAAAGAACATTGTAGAATATACAGTACATACTTGCCAAACATAATTGGTATCACGAAATGAGGGTTGAGGTCAAACTAAACGGGCAATTACCTCATTTTCCCTCCAAAATTGGGAAGCCCTTCCGCATAGCTCCTGCCTTCTCCTCAGCAACCAAAGGGCTCCTAGTTGGCAGTTGGCAGGCACCAACTAGCCCCCTGCCTGCCTGCACCCATGGAATCCCCAGGCTAAGCAAACTTGGATGGAAATCTAGGTTAACTCAATGCGAACAAACGTGTGAGTACAATCAAAAGATGGCACTGGTGGCGCCCCGCATGGCTCTGCGTCAGCAGTCAGCACAATCGGAGACGATGGAGGCAACCTAGGAAATGGTACCCGCTTCCCAGGACTAATTCTGATCTGTACCTGGAAGATAAATTCGTCGGCGCAAGGGCAGAGATGGTCGAGGAAGATCTGGAGGAGGCACCGGAGCCAGGGAAGGTGGTCGATGGCCGCGGGGCACGCGGCGAGGCGGCCAGCCGCCGGCCGCGGAAGGGGAAGGAGATACATATTTTTTTTCTTCTCTTTTTAGATTAGGAATTAGGCAGGGACATACTTTCTTCGAGGGGTGTGGAAGGGAATCAGGGCCAGTTCTTTTCGCCCTATAATTCTAGAGAATCACGATTCTAGAAACTGCCCATAGAATCGTCTGCCCACGGAATTGTCTGTCCAGTTCTTTTCTGTAATTCTAGCATATGATTGTTGTATGAGTTGTGGTCTGAAATATCTATAATGTCCCTGAACTGAAATTGTGTGCTGAATTGCATACATCCATCCATCTATCCAACAGCACGAATCATCATTGACAATAGCATGTTCATCTAGCAAAATCATCAATCCATCCATCCATCCATCTAGCAAAATCATCAATCAATTCATCCATCCATCTAGCAAATTTATCCATCAATCCATCCATCTATCAAACATAAATCCATGCATCTATCCAACATAAATCCATCCATCTATCCAACATCAGCATACACCAAGGCCGGATCGGCCCAGCGGCGGCGCGGAGGCAGAGGAAGGCCAGAGCGCCGGCGGGAGACGTCGGCATCCAGATGCAGAGGAGGGCCAGAGGGGCGGCCAGAGAGGGAGGGGCGGCGGGCCGCGACAGGAAGGGCCGAGGCAGACGACAGGAGGCGTCGACGTCCAGGCTGCTGGGGGCGAAGCGGCGAGGTGGGGCCGGCGAGGCCGGATCGGCCCGGCGGCGGCGCGGTTGCCTCCTGGAACCCTAGCGCTCGAAGGGGATCGAGCGAGGACCGAGGGGAACGAGTCGTGCTCTCGTTTTTTGCTCTACGGGTTGTGGAGGATGGCCAGTGGCATTTTGGCTGTAAAATGCCGCTCAAACAAGGGTATTCTGATAAGTCCAACCGTTTTCTTTTGCGGGATGTCGCAGAATTGCCAGAATCGCGGTGGGATGGTGCTTTTCGATTGCACTGGTGATTGTGGCCATTCTGAGATCATTCCTGGGGCAACAACGAGTTCTTTTGCGATTGTGATTCTGCCGGCAGTAATTCTTCAGAATTGGGTCAAAAGAACTGGCCCTCAGTGTGCACAGATGGGCTTAGCCTAGTCAGAAATCACATATTTGACCTTAGGGCGAAATCAAATTACGATCTAACCTGATCTCGAAAAAAATTCACATAACAGATTGTTTTGGGTGGCGCCCGACAGCTGGGCGCTGCACTGCACTATGCAGCGCCTTTGCCTAAGGCGTCGCAGGCCCGGGGCCAGGTGCGGCCCCACAGCCAGCTGTGCAGCGCCTAAGCGTTAGGCGCCACATAGTGTAATGTGCAGCGCCTAGCGCTTAGGTGCTGCACATTGACTTAAGCCGCATCGGGCCAGCCCTCCTAGGCAGTTCTTCCCCTCTCCAGGAAGTTGCTCTCTGGACAGAGAGCAGCGGCGGCGGCGCCTCATCGGACCC
>NC_041385.1:710999342-711020499 GCF_002162155.2 Triticum dicoccoides
TTTATTCATTGTGCGAGAAGAAAATGTTGAGATTGTTGTAGTTGAACACATATGAGATGTTTAGTGTATACCGATATTTGAGATGAAAATGAACTCATATATGTTTATTGTTTGAACTTTGTATGGATGGTTTGGCTTCTCGACGATGCCTACGACACACAACACCGGGCCTACATGATGCGCGAGAAGAAGATGGTAATAATGAGTACTCTAAATATTTTGCAAATTTGCCTTTAGTTGAAATTGACATGCCTTAAGATTTGTCATTACTTGTTTTTTGCAGAAGCTTGAACCTCTGAAGATTCCGTATCACGGGGTCTCTGGCCCTGCCATGCCCTACGATGAGCGGTACACACCCTACATCCAGTAGGCATGACTCCTCCCGTGGATTCAGTTGGTCAGCCGGTCCACGCCGAACCTCAACGCTCCACTGGTGACCTCTCTTGCTGATCGGTGGAGGCCGGAGACGCACAGTTTCCATCTTCAGACTGGGAAGATGACCGTGAAGCTCGAGGATGTCGCCTTGATCATCGGTCTTCCTATCGACGGGAGGCCTCTATGTATGAGCACCGATTCTGATGGGTGGCGCGAGAAGATGATTGCTCTTATCGGTATGGCTCCTACCGAGGCTGAGGCTGATGTAGAGGAGGGAGAAGAGCAGAAGAAGAAGGAAAGGAAAGCAGCCAAAGCTGCTTTCACGTGGATTCAAGCAAACTTTGTGCATTGCCCTGCGGATGCCACTAATGATGTGATACAGACACATGCTCGTGTGTACATGTGGTACGTTGTCTCGAGGACTTTGTTTCCTGACTCGACCGGCAAGAACGCTCCATGGATGTGGCTGAAGGCGTTGACCATCTTTGATAGCGGATGGAGTTGGGGTTCAGCGACTCTTGCTTACTTGTACCGACAGGTACTTGGTTTGTTTTGCTATCAAGTCATTTCTTCATTAGCAATGCAACCTTGCTGTCAAGTTAACATTGTATGCAGCTGGACGATGCGTGTTGCAGGATGACAGATAGGACAGGCATTGGTGGTAATATGCTTCTACTTTATGTACGGAGCTGGGAGCGTCTGCCTGTTGGACGCCCGAAGAGCGTCATGTTTAATCCTTGGGATGAATATGGCGAATTACGGCGCCCCACTTGGGCTTACAAGTGGGATGTGGTATCCGAGATGACGAACGATGTCAGTCTCATGTACCAAAAGTACATTGCCGAGTTGGACATGATTACGCCTGAGCAGGTAAGGAGGTCATTACTTCAGTCATTTCTCATGCTTGCCTGAAAAATAGTCATCAATTTTGAATTGTTGCCCTATTTCATAGGTGGTATGTCAGCCATATGGGACGGGTGAGAGCTTTGGGTACACCGAGGAGTTCCGCCTCAACCCGATGTGCTTGCGGGATAAGGATCTCTGGCTTATGCGGTGCCCACTGATATGCAACTGGGCGGTTGAGTTTCATTCGCCACATCGCGTGTATCGTCAGTTTGGTATGTTCCAGCCTCACCCGCCGGATTGGGTGGACACAAACAAAGCACTTCATAGGTAAGAGAGCATGAACCGTATTGACTAAGCATCGGCACTCCTTCTTGATTGTGCTAATGTTTGGTTTTGTACCATGTAGGTTGGACAGGAGAAAGCAGCGGAAGATAAAGGAATGGGACAAGCATCATGTATAGTATGTTACCCGTTTCCATCTTAGTGTGGAGCAAGCTCGTAATAGTGCATGCGCCCAGCTTCGTGGGCATAGCTCACTTGCTTTCGATAACTACCTACGATGGTTTCTTGAAAATACTCGAGTTGAGGTATGCCGGTCGGCATACAACGATGATATTCTTGAAGATCCCATAAACTTTGAGGATGTATCGAAGCAGCGGTACAACAAAGATATCAGGGAAGGGCAAGGAGTCCATGCTGTTATGGTCATTAACTACATGGTAAAGTGTTCCCTTCTTTACTTTCCCATTGGCCGTATTACACATGTTTGAATGGCTAACGTGTTCATTCGTTCTCATCCGCAGCGCGACCAGATCAAGAAAGCAGCTAGTGAGAGCTAGTCTATTCTGGAGAAGACTTCGGTTGGAGATGGAAATGATGATGGTTCACTACGAGCATTCCTCAAGGTACATATCGCATTCAGGCGTCCATGTTGCATATGTTGTGGAGTTTGATATCTTATACACTTGTCCATGTTACAGCGTCAGACCAAGAAATTAAGGCGGTTATCGAATCTTCTCGGCTGGCGTGATCCCGAATTTGATGAACCATCTGCCTCTAGGTCTGGTACACCATCAGACCCCTTATCTCACCATCAGGGGGACTGTTGGAAATATGCCCTAGAGGCAATAATAAAAGGATTATTATTATATTTCCTTGTTGATGATAATTGTCTTTTATTCATGCTATAATTGTATTATCTGGAAATCGTAATACACGTGTGAATACATAGACCACAATACGTCCCTAGTAAGCCTCTAGTTGACTAGCTCGTTGGTCAACAGATAGTCATGGTTTCCTGACTATGGACATTAGATGTCATTGACAACGGGATCACGTCATTAGGAGAATGACGTGATGGACAAGACCCAATCCTAAGCATATCACAAGATCGTGTAGTTCGTTTTGCTAGAGTTTTTCCAATGTCAAGTATCTCTTCCTTAGACCATGAGATCGTGTAACTCCCGGATACTGTAGGAGTGCTTTGGGTGTACCAAACGTCACAACGTAACTGGGTGACTATAAAGGTGCACTACAGGTATCTCCGAAAGTGTCTGTTGGGTTGACACGGATCGAGACTGGGATTTGTCACTCCGTATGACGGAGAGGTATCACTAGGCCCACTCGGTAGTGCATCATCATAATGAGCTCAAAGTGACCAAGTGTCTGGTCACGGGATCATGCATTACGGTACGAGTAAAGTGACTTGCCGGTAACGAGACTGAACGAGGTATTGGGATACCGACGATTGAGTCTCGGGCAAGTAACGTACCGATTGACAAAGGGAATAGTATACGGGGTTGATTGAATCCTCGACATCGTGGTTCATCCGATGACATCATCGAGGATCATGTGGGAGCCAACATGGGTATCCAGATCCCGCTGTTGGTTATTGACCGGAGAGCCGTCTCGGTCATGTCTGCATGTCTCCCGAACCCGTAGGGTCTACACAATTAAGGTTCGGTGACGCTAGGGTTATTAGGAAGACTTGTATGTGATTACCGAATGTTGTTCGGAGTCTCGGATGAGATCCCGGACGTCAGGAGGAGTTCCGGAATGGTCCGGAGGTGAAGATTTATATATGGGAAGTTGTCATATGGACACCGGAAAGTTTCGGGGGCATATCGGTATTGTACCGGGGCCACCGGAGGGGTTCCGGGGGTCCACCGGGAGGGGCCACCCCTCTCGGAGGGCCACATGAGCCGCAAGGGGCAGGGAACCATCCCCTGGTGGGCTGGGCGCCCCCCCTTGGGCCCATGCGCCTAGGGTTGGGGGGGGGGACCCTAGTGGGGGCGCCCCCCTTGCTTGGGGGGCAAGCCCCCCTCCCTGGCCGCCGCCTCCCCCCTCTAGATCTCATCTAGAGGGGCCCGGCCCCCTTCCCCCTTCCCCTATAAATAGAGGGGCGAGGGGAGGGCTGAACACCTGATCCAAGGCACAGCCCCTCCCCTCCCCAACACCTCTCCTCCTCCGTTAAGCGCTTGGCGAAGCCCTGCCGGAGTACTGCCTCTCCACCAACACCACGCCGTCGTGCTGCTGCTGGAGCCTTCTTCCTCAACCTCTCCTTCCCCCTTGCTGGATCAAGAAGGAGGAGACGTCGTCCGTTCCGTACGTGTGTTGAACGCGGAGGTGCTGTCCGTTCAGCACTTGGTCATCGGTGATTTGGATCACGGCGAGTACGACTCCATCATCCCCGTTCCTTTGAATGCTTCCGCGCGCGATCTACAAAGTGGTATGTAGATGCAATCTCTCTCCCATGACTCGTTTCTTAGATGAACTCATAGATGGATCTTGGTGAAACCGTAGGAAAAATTTTAATTTTCTGCAACGTTCCCCAACAGTGGCATCATGAGCTAGGTCTATGCGTAGTTCTCTATTGCACGAGTAGAACACAATTTTGTTGTGGGCGTAGATCTTGTCAACTTGCTTGCCGCTACTAGTCTTTTCTTGCTTCAGCGGTATTGTGGGATGAAGCGGCCCGGACCGACCTTACACATACGCTTACGTGAGACAGGTTCCACCGACTGACATGCACTAGTTGCATAAGGTGGCTAGCGGGTGTCTGTCTCTCCTACTTTAGTTGGAGCGGATTAGATGAAAAGGGTCCTTATGAAGGGTAAATAGAAGTTGACAAAATCATGTTGTGGTTATTCGTAGGTAAGAAAACGTTCTTGCTAGAACCCAATTGCAGCCACGTAAAAGATGCAACAACAATTAGAGGATGTCTAACTTGTTTTTGCAGCAATTGTCATGTGATGTGATATGGCCAGAAGTTGTGATGAATGATGAATGATATATTGTGATGTATGAGATCATGTTCTTGTAATAGGAATCATGACTTGCATGTCGATGAGTATGACAACCGGCAGGAGCCATAGGAGTTGTCTTTATTTTTTGTATGACCTGCGTGTCATTGAAGAACGCCATGTAAATTACTTTACTTTATTGCTAAACGCGTTAGCCATAGAAGTAGAAGTAGTCGTTGGCGTGACAACTTCATGAAGACACAATGATGGAGATCATGATGATGGAGATCATGGTGTCATGCCGGTGACAAAGATGATCATGGAGCCCCGAAGATGGAGATCGAAGGAGCTATATGATATTGGCCATATCATGTCACTACTTTATATAATTGCATGTGATGTTTATTATGTTTTATGCATCTTGTTTACTTAGAACGGCGGTAGTAAATAAGATGATCCCTTATAATAATTTCAAGAAAGTGTTCCCCCTAACTGTGCACCGTTGCTAAAGTTCGTCGTTTCGAAGCACCACGTGATGATCGGGTGTGATAGATCCTTACGTTCACATACAATGGGTGTAAGACAGATTTACACATGCAGAACACTTAGGGTTAACTTGACGAGCCTAGCATGTACAGACATGGCCTCGGAACACAGAGACCGAAAGGTCGAACATGAGTCGTATGGAAGATACGATCAACATGGAGATGTTCACCGATGATGACTAGTCCGTCTCACGTGATGATCGGACACGGCCTAGTCGACTCGGATCGTGTAACACTTAGATGACTAGAGGGATGTCTAATCTAAGTGGGAGTTCATTAAATAATTTGATTAGATGAACTTAATTATCATGAACTTAGTCTAAAACTTTTGCAAAATATGTCTTGTAGATCAAATGGCCAACGCTCATGTCAACATGAACTTCAACGCGTTCCTAGAGAAAACCAAGCTGAAAGATGATGGCAGCAACTATTCGGACTGGGTCCGGAACCTGAGGATCATCCTCATAGCAGCCAAGAAAGATTATGTCCTGGAAGCACCGCTAGGTGAAGCACCCATCCCAGAGAACCAAGACATTATGAATGCTTGGCAATCACGTGCTGATGATTACTCCCTCGTTCAGTGCGGCATGCTTTACAACTTAGAATCGGGGCTCCAAAAGCGTTTTGAGAAGCACGGAGCATATGATATGTTCGAGGAGCTGAAAATGGTTTTCCAAGCTCATGCCCGGGTCGAGAGATATGAAGTCTCCGACAAGTTCTATAGTTGTAAGATGGAGGAAAACAGTTCTGTCAGTGAGCACATACTCAAAATGTCTGGGTTGCACAACCGCCTGTCGCAGCTGGAGATCAACCTCCTGGACGAGGCGGTCATTGACAGAATCCTTCAGTCGCTCCCACCGAGCTACAAGAGCTTTGTGTTGAACTACAATATGCAGGGGATGGTGAAGACCATTCCTGAAGTATTCTCAATGCTGAAGTCAGCAGAGGTTGAAATCAAGAAAGAACATCAAGTGTTGATGGTCAATAAGACCACTAAGTTCAAGAAGGGCAAGGGTAAGAAGAACTTCAAGAAGGACGGCAAAGATGTTGCCATGCCCGGTAAGCCAGTTGCCAGGAAGAAGTCAAAGAATGGACCCAAGCCTGAGACTGGGTGCTTTTATTGCAAGGGGAAGGGTCACTGGAAGCGGAACTGCCCCAAATACTTAGCGGACAAGAAGGCCGGCAACACTAAAGGTATATTTGATATACATGTAATTGATGTGTACCTTACCAGTACTCGTAGTAACTCCTGGATATTTGATACCGGTGCCGTTGCTCACATTTGTAACTCACAGCAGGAGCTGCGGAATAAGCGGAGACTGGCGAAGGACGAGGTGACGATGCGCGTCGGGAATGGTTCCAAGGTCGATGTGATCGCCGTCGGCACGCTACCTCTACATTTACCTACGGGATTAGTTTTAAACCTCAATAATTGTTATTTAGTGCCAAGTTTGAGCATGAACATTGTATCTGGATCTCGTTTGATACGAGATGGCTACTCATTTAATTCCGAGAATAATGGTTGTTCTATTTATATGAGAGATATGTTTTATGGTCATGCCCCGATGGTCAATGGTTTATTCTTAATGAATCTCGAACGTAATGTTACACATATTCATAGTGTGAATACCAAAAGATGTAAAGTTGATAACGATAGTCCCACATACTTGTGGCACTGCCGCCTTGGTCACATAGGTGTCAAGCGCATGAAGAAGCTCCATACTAATGGACTTTTAGAGTCTCTAGATTATGAATCATTTGACACATGCGAACCATGCCTCATGGGCAAAATGACCAAGACCCCGTTCTCCGGAACAATGGAGCGAGCAACCAACTTATTGGAAATCATACATACTGATGTGTGTGGTCCAATGAGCGTTGAGGCTCGCGGAGGATATCATTATGTTCTCACTCTCACTGATGACTTGAGTAGATATGGGTATGTCTACTTGATGAAACACAAGTCGGAGACCTTTGAAAAGTTCAAGGAATTTCAGAATGAAGTAGAGAATCAACGTGACCGAAAGATAAAGTTCTTACGATCGGATCGTGGAGGAGAATATTTAAGTCACGAATTTGGTATACACTTAAGAAAATGTGGAATCGTTTCACAACTCACGCCGTCTGGAACACCTCAGCGTAACGGTGTGTCCGAACGTCGTAATCGCACTCTATTGGATATGGTGTGATCTATGATGTCTCTTACCGATTTACCGCTATCATTTTGGGGATACGCTCTAGAGACATCTACATTCACTTTAAATAGGGCACCGTCTAAATCCGTTGAGACGACACCGTATGAATTATGGTTTGGGAAGAAACCTAAGCTGTCGTTTCTAAAAGTTTGGGGATGCGATGCTTATGTCAAGAAACTTCAACCTGAAAAGCTCGAACCCAAGTCGGAAAAATGCGTCTTCATAGGATACCCCAAAGAAACCATTGGGTATACCTTCTACCTTAGATCCGAAGGCAAGATCTTTGTTGCCAAGAATGGATCCTTTCTGGAAAAAGAGTTTCTCTCAAAAGGAGTAAGTGGGAGGAAAGTAGAACTCGATGAAGTACTACCTCTTGAACTGGAAAGTAGTGCAGCTCAGGAAAATGTTCCTGTGGTGCCTACACCGACTGGAGAGGAAATTAATGATGATGATCAAGGTACTTCTGATCAAGTTGCTACTGAACTTCGTAGGTCCACAAGGACACGTTCCACACCAGAGTGGTATGGCAACCCTGTCCTGGAAATCATGTTGTTAGACAACGGTGAACCTTCGAACTATGAAGAAGCGATGGCGGGCCCAGATTCCAACAAATGGCTAGAAGCCATGAAATCCGAGATAGAATCCATGTATGAAAACAAAGTATGGACTTTGACTGACTTGCCCGATGATCGGCGAGCGATAGAAAACAAATGGATCTTTAAGAAGAAGACGGACGCGGATGGTAATGTCACCATCTATAAAGCTCGACTTGTTGCTAAGGGTTATCGGCAAGTTCAAGGGATTGACTACGATGAGACTTTCTCTCCCGTAGCGAAGCTTAAGTCCGTCCGAATCATGTTAGCAATTGCCGCATACTATGATTATGAGATATGGCAGATGGGCGTCAAAACGGCATTCCTTAACGGCTATCTTAAGGAAGAGTTGTATATGATGCAGCCGGAAGGTTTTGTCGATCCTAAGAATGCTAACAAAGTGTGCAAGCTCCAGCGATCCATTTATGGGCTGGTGCAAGCATCTCAGAGTTGGAACATTCGCTTTGATGAGATGATCAAAGCGTTTGGGTATGCAGACTTATGGAGAAGCCTGCGTTTACAAGAAAGTGAGTGGGAGCTCTGTAGCATTTCTCATATTATATGTAGATGACATACTTTTGATGGGAAATGATATAGAATTCTTGGACAGCATTAAGGCCTACTTGAATAAGTGTTTTTCAATGAAGGACCTTGGAGAAGCTGCATATATATTAGGCATCAAGATCTATAGGGATAGATTGAGACGCCTCATAGGTCTTTCACAAAGCACATACCTTGATAAGATTTTGAAGAAGTTCAAAATGGATCAGTCCAAGAAAGGGTTCTTGCCTATATTGCAAGGTGTGAGATTGAGCTCGGCTCAATGCCCGACCACGGCAAAAGATAAAGAAGAGATGAGTGTCATCCCCTATGCCTCAGCCATAGGATCTATTATGTATGCGATGCTGTGTACCAGACCTGATGTAAACCTTGCCGTAAGTTTGGTAGGAAGGTACCAAAGTAATCCCGGCAAGGAACACTGGACAGCGGTCAAGAATATCCTGAAGTACCTGAAAAGGACAAAGGACATGTTTCTCGTTTATGGAGATGACGAAGAGCTCGTCGTAAAGGGTTACGTCGATGCTAGCTTCAACACAGATCTGGATGACTCTAAGTCACAAACCGGATATGTGTATATGTTGAATGGTGGAGCAGTAAGCTGGTGCAGCTGCAAGCAGAGCGTCGTGGCGGGATCTACATGTGAAGCGGAGTACATGGCAGCCTCGGAGGCAGCGCATGAAGCAATTTGGGTGAAGGAGTTCATCACCGACCTAGGAGTCATACCCAATGCGTCGGGGCCGATCAAACTCTTCTGTGACAACACTGGAGCTATTGCCCTTGCCAAGAGCCCAGGTTTCACAAGAAGACCAGGCACATCAAGCGTCGTTTCAACTCCATCCATGAAAATGTTCAAGATGGAGACATAGAAATTTGCAAAGTACATACGAATCTGAATGTCGCAGATCCGTTGACTAAACCTCTCTCGCGAGCAAAACATGATCAACACCAGAACTCTATGGGTGTTCGATTCATCACAATGTAACTAGATTATTGACTCTAGTGCAAGTGGGAGACTGTTGGAAATATGCCCTAGAGGCAATAATAAAAGGATTATTATTATATTTCCTTGTTGATGATAATTGTCTTTTATTCATGCTATAATTGTATTATCCGGAAATCGTAATACACGTGTGAATACATAGACCACAATACGTCCCTAGTAAGCCTCTAGTTGACTAGCTCGTTGGTCAACGGATAGTCATGGTTTCCTGACTATGGACATTAGATGTCATTGACAACGGGATCACGTCATTAGGAGAATGACGTGATGGACAAGACCCAATCCTAAGCATAGCACAAGATCGTGTAGTTCGTTTTGCTAGAGTTTTTCCAATGTCAAGTATCTCTTCCTTAGACCATGAGATCGTGTAACTCCCGGATACCGTAGGAGTGCTTTGGGTGTACCAAATGTCACAGCGTAACTGGGTGACTATAAAGGTGCACTACAGGTATCTTCAAAAGTGTCTGTTGGGTTGACACGGATCGAGACTGGGATTTGTCACTCCGTATGACGGAGAGGTATCACTGGGCCCACTCGGTAGTGCATCATCATAATGAGCTCAAAGTGACCAAGTGTCTGGTCACGGGATCATTCATTACGGTACGAGTAAAGTGACTTGCCGGTAACGAGACTGAACGTGGTATTGGGATACCGACGATCGAGTCTCGGGCAAGTAACGTACCGATTGACAAAGGGAATAGTATATGGGGTTGATTGAATCCTCGACATCGTGGTTCATCCAATGACATCATCGAGGAGCATGTGGGAGCCAACATGGGTATCCAGATCCCGCTGTTGGTTATTGACCGGAGAGCCGTCTCGGTCATGTCTGCATGTCTCCCGAACCCGTAGGGTCTACACACTTAAGGTTCGGTGACGCTAGGGTTATTAGGAAGACTTGTATGTGATTACCGAATGTTGTTCGGAGTCCCGGATGAGATCCCGGACGTCACGAGGAGTTCCGGAATGGTCCGAAGGTGAAGATTTATATATGGGAAGTTGTCATACGGATACCAGAAAGTTTCGGGGGCATATCGGTATTGTACCGGGGCCACCAGAGGGGTTCCGGGGGTCCACCGGGAGGGGCCACCCCTCTTGGAGGGCCACATGAGCCGCAAGGGGCAGGGAACCAGCCCCTGGTGGGCTGGGCGCGCCCCCCCTTGGGCCCATGCGCCTAGGGTTTGGGGGGGACCCTAGTGGGGGCGCCCCCCTTGCTTGGGGGGCAAGCCCCCCTCCCTGGCCGCCCCCCCTCTAGATCTCATCTAGAGGGGGCCGGCCCCCTTCCCCCTTCCCCTATAAATAGAGGGGCGAGGGGAGGGCTGAACACCTGATCCAAGGCGCAGCCCCTCCCCTCCCCAACACCTCTCCTCCTCCGTTAAGCGCTTAGCGAAGCCCTACCGGAGTACTGCCTCTCCACCAACACCACGCCGTCGTGCTGCTGCTGGAGCCTTCTTCCTCAACCTCTCCTTCCCCCTTGCTGGATCAAGAAGGAGGATACGTCGTCCGTTCCGTACATGTGTTGAACGCGGAGGTGATGTCCGTTCAACACTTGGTCATCGGTGATTTGGATCACGACGAGTACGACTCCATCATCCCCGTTCCCTTGAACGCTTCCGCGCGCGATCTACAAAGTGGTATGTAGATGCAATCTCTCTCCCATGACTCGTTGCTTAGATGAACTCATAGATGGATATTGGTGAAACCGTAGGAAATTTTTTAATTTTCTGCAACGTTCCCCAACAGGGACGATGTGAGTTCCTCACATGCTTATCTGGATGATGAGGGTGTGGTCACCCAAGAGGTATGACTAATCCTTTAGATGTGATTCTCACTTGATTACGACGTCGGTTTTTACCATATTGTTTCATTGTGTAATAGGGGGATGAGCTTGATGATGACATGACTTTGGCGGACGCTCAAGTTCGGTCCGCATATATGTTGAAGCCTAGGCAGCCCATACGCCGGTACACACCCATCGACTTTGACAACAGAGGCAACCCAAAGGTGGTCGTAGGGACCATGCGGGTGGCTAGCTTGGATGATGAGGCTGAGGAGGAAGTAGAGGAAGAGGAGGCTCGTCCTAACAGGAAGAAGATTGCCTGCAGGCGTGGCACCAGGAACACGCGCGGAAGGCATTAGTGCTCTTGTAGCCGTTACATTAGGTTGATGAACTTGTGAGGTTATGTCATATGTTGGTGAACTTTTATTAGTGTGGTCATTGTGTTTGCGAACTTGTAGTAATGTTGAATTGTCCTAAATTATGTGATGTTCAAGTTATTAGTTATCTTTGTTGAGTTTCTGCAGTTTACAACACTACATTCAGACTATATCTTTGTTGAGTTCAGTTTGCTGCGAAAAATGCATCAAGTTTCTGCATTTTAGCAGTTAACAACACTGCAACGCCCAACACTCAGGCGCTGCACTGTATAGTGCAGCGCCTGTACCCTAGGCGATGCACATCTAGTGTGACGCCTAGGCCTCTGGCGCTGCACCCCGACTTAGCGTTTTTTGGGTGGTAAAAGCTACTGGAAACGCTTCTGTTGCTCTCTGGAGTGGCATGTCCAGATGTGCAGCGCCTAAGTGCTGGGCGCTGCACTGTCCAGTGTGATGACTAGCCCTTAGGCGCTGCACTATCTACTGTTTTCAAATACCAAGTGTTGTTTATGTTTTGTGGTTCACATAGATGTCACATAATCATAAGTAATATCACATGTAGCAGTCCAAAACACAGAAAGAAGACATAGTCCAAATCACAAAGTCATACACACATAAAGGAGTTATAACACATAGAGTTATAGAGATGACGGGCCGATAATGCTCAAAAGCCCTCACACATTGCTCAAAGGCCCAAAATGCACGGCCAAACACTCAGACGGTCCTCCCATTGTGAATTAATGTTTGGTGCCCATGAGGCTCAACCATGTGAACCATGCCTGGGTTTGTGGCGGCCATAGCTAACAACAACCTAGGGAGTCGGTTGTATGCTTCCTCCTAATTGCCATACAACATCTTGAATGCGGCTTGCTTCGCCATGCCTTGTCGTACTTCACCTTGTAATGAAAAAAGATGGCTTTCACAAGGTCAATGACACTCTTGATGCTCATTATTGGAAGTGTCGATATTTGGTTGGATAACCTATAAGCAATGAACTCGGACATGAGTTGTCTGTGTTGTTGGTACACAATCTCGCCATCTGCATTCTTGTGTCGGCACATGTGACTTGGCGTACAACTCACTATGCGCCAAGTGGGACCTCCTTTCCATGTCCTCGCACGCACAGTCCATGGACATCTTGGCACTTCACATTTAACCGTGTAACGCACTTTGATGTCCGAGTTGGCCACTTTATGTGGACGATAATGCGTAACCGAGTAGTTGTCGAGCCACATCTTTAATTCCAAGAAGGATTGAAACTCACAACCAGGATATATCTCGGTCTTGCCGTCTTCCAAATCATGGTGAGAACTTGGCCTAGCTCCAAGAGATATACATTTGCCACCATATACAATGGCTTCATCCGCGAGACTAAGATCCTTGAACAATGGTGTCTTGTGATCCCGCTCGAATACCTTCTTAAATGTTTGGGCCTCCTTGGGCGTGAACCCCTCCTCATCAACTTCTTCATCGGGACCATGCCATCAGAGTCTGATGCATATGCACGAGAAAAAGGGATGGATTGGTCCATTATATCTTGCACATGATGTTGCTCGAGATCACCCACATTGTTGTCATGGAGATCAACTTCGTTGTCATCCTCCTCGTACTCATAATTGTCCTCTTCAAAAGCTTCATTTTGGTTGTTTGAAACCGGGCTCAATGTTGGCCAAACTTGTTGCGTCAAATGAGGTTCACTAACTTGATCTTGGTTCATGGGTGGGGGAGTGCTAGCAACCAATGGGGAGGGGTTCCGGTTCAAATCCAAATGCAAACTAGACTCAACCTTCTTGGAGGCAAATAACTCAAGAGCCTTGTCTAGAGATTCCGCAACTGTCTCCTTGTATGCAATCCAACATTGCTCCGAGCTCACACGTATTGTCTTCCAACGGATGTGCATTCCAAAACCAACATTATGCCTTCCCTCGAACTCAACAACGTCACTTGGGTCCATCCAATTCAAATCCTTCCTCACTTGTTCCAAGACATCCGCATAGCTAGGACTACTCTCAAACACCATGTCAAGCTCATCCGGGTCCGGCTCAACATTGACTTTCAAAAAGGCCTCTTTATCCACATGATGAACATAAACACATGTTCTTCCCATCCCTACAATAATAAAAAACACACATATATCAAGTAAGGATTTAACAAAATAGTTGCACAAGTAAGCCCTAACATATATATGAAACAATAAGCCTAACCCCCAGTTAACGATAACCACAACCCTAACCATAGCAATAACCCCAACACCAACATCGAAGACACATAACCCATAGTATGAAGCCTAACCATAACCCTAGAATAGTATGAAGCCTAGATGTGTACTACTATCGATAGTAGGAAGTCTTGGTGATGGTTTGTCTGGCTTTGAGTTGCGAGGAACAAACGAGATGGCAAAGCCTTTTTATAGTGATGAAGTGAAACGACAAATCAGGAACCATATCAATGCTAAATTAACACTAGCAATTAAGGGTATCAATTTGTGGCCACATATCCATAAATGCATTCTAATATCAATGCACAACGTTTCCAAATACTATTGTACAACGCCTGCATGCCAATGCCCCGCAAGCTTGATGATCTGAATTGACGTATGCATCATACGGGTCCTACTTTCCCAGGAAACCAAGGCAGTACCTGAAATCTTTTCTTCAGATCAGTGAGAGCCTTGAGAAAAAAATAATAAGAGGAGCGACCAATCAGTTCGGCCATCAGGCCCTGCCCATTTCCGTTTCACCATATGGCGCACATCTGTCGCCGCTTGTTCACACGCTGCTGCTGATCGATCAGTCACCCACTGTCAATTAATTGTCGATAGACGCCTTCGTACCAATTGCATTTTTGTTCATCTACTTCTTATTTGTTCCGAGATTTGCGAGATTTTCCACCTAATTGCTTAAAAATGCAGCTGCGCTTTTTCGTCGTCTTGAGCGCATGCTGATGTCCGCCAATCTCCTTTCCCACACGTGGCTAATATAAACTGCAATTAAGTCAACTCAATCATGGGGTCCATAGAGAGGATTGGCACGCATGGAAAGCACCTGGTCCCCTATGTATCCGTCCTCCCATCCCGTGATTTTCTCTGCAAGATACCACATGCATGCATTTAATGTGTGTTTCAAAATTTTTAAAAGCTATAACTTTTGAACTGAGTATCAAAATTAAGATCCGCTTGCACCGCTAGGTTCCTCGCGATGAGCTCTTCGAAACTAGATCACATATGAGTATGTTTTGACTAAATTTTGTTTGGAGCAACTTCGAATACTACAGAAGCAACTTTAGTGCTATAGGAAAGCAACTTCTAGTTAGTCTGTGTAGTATGAATGCCTATCATCGAAAATTCCTTCAAAGTTGATTACCATACTACCAGATTAATTAGCTTCACCTCTAAGTTTTCTACCATAACTAGCAGGTATTCTACCATAACTAGTTTCACCTCCAAGTTGATAGTATTATACGCAACTTAGTTTCCGAGGTAGGCTACCAATATCCTAAGTTGCGTGCCATGACTAACAAGTAGTTTAACATCATCCTAAGTTGCCCATATATGGAAAGATTCATGTATTATAGTACGTTGATCTTTCACGAACTCATCCGATGAACCATATGAACCCAACGGTGACATAACATGCATTAATTTCAGTACAAGAAAATTCCAAAAGGCTATAACTTTCAAACCGCGTGTTGGAATTATGATTCATTTTCATTGATGGGTCCCTCATGATGAACTCTTCAAAACTAAATCCCATATGAATATGTTTTTGATGGTTTTTTAAAAGCAACTTTGATGCTATATGAGGCAACTTTAGTGCTAAACTGGAGCAACTTTGATGCTACATGAAGTGCATTGTGTGTATTAGTGATTCACCTACTAGCCTACTAATAGTTGTGTGCAATAGTCTAATAGATAGTTACCATGGCTGCTAAGTTGCATACATCAAAAATTATGTTGTTGATAGTTTAGTTCCCTACGATACTATGAAAATTGCTTACCGTAGAGTGGAAAGTTGTCTATTATGGCTTCTAAGTTGCCTGCCTCAGAAACTAAGTTGCCTATATTGCTACGAAGTTGCCTACACACCCCAACTGCCTAAATTAGTATGAAAGTTGTCCATCAAGGAACCTAAGTTGCCTACAATGTTGAAAAGTTTTTGTGGGATATAAGTTGTCTATCATGATTCCAAATTTCGTAACTACGTGGGGATGGATGGTGTGATAGCCTTATTCTTTCCTTTTCTGGGGGAGTCTGTCGGCCAACGCTAGTGAGCGTGTGGGTGTTGGCTAGCCGAGTCGTGGGTGTTGACTGGTTGCATACGTAGGGACAGATGATAAGTTGCATATGGGGTGATGAGAAGTTTCGTAGGAGGCGGATCAGACAGTTGCCCACAAGCCTACATAAGTTGTTCATAATTTTTGCATGAGTTGCCCGTGAAAATTATTGAAATCTCCAGATACAATGATGGAAAACACACATGAGTTGCTTATTGAATGCATTGGAGTTGCACAAAAACACCCCAAAATTGCATTCAATAGTGTTTTAAAATGCCAGTCACCTGAGCATCACTGATAGGTAACTTCATAGTGTTTTAGGCAACTTAGGAAAAACACAATGCTAAGCAGCTTCGTAATTATAGGCAACTAATTTTCAAAATTGGACAACTAAGTAGTAATGATAGGTAACTAATTATAAATAGCGGGTAACTGGACATCAATGGTAGGTCAATTTCATAGTATTATAGGCAACTGGGCATGACTGATAGGCAACTGAATATCCATGGTAGGCAACTGAGCAACCATGGTAGGCCAGTTGTGATAATTTTAGAAAAAGTCATTAATACACATAGTGCAATGAAGTGACTTATATGTAGCACTAAAGGTGCCTCATATTTTTCTATGATTTTCTCATTTTTACACAAACCAACCTAATAGACAATCCTACTAGGCAAAAAAATGAATTGCTTTCCTATAGCACTAAAGTTGCCTCTATCATACCCAAAGTTGCCTTTAAAAATAGTTTGACGGAACCTATCTATATGAGATCTAGTTTTGAAGAACTCGTCATGAGAAACCCAACTGTGAAAGCAAAATTAGATTTTAATGCTTGAATCAAAAGTTATGACTTTTAAACTTTTTGGACCTCCAAATAAACGAATGTGGGACAAGATTCCTTTTTTGGTGGGCTGCATCGGACGCGCCAACAACTCTTTCCATATTTGAAAAAGCGATCGATCCCACCAATGGGCGCTCAGGCACCTGCTAGCTATGTTCGATTTTCCTCCGGTCCAATGAAATTATGATAATATGACTGGTACATGACAATGGAAATACCAGTCCAGAAATGTGCAAATAAAGAATATATCATTGTCAAATCAGTAGTGCATATATGTATGGAATTAAGATCTTTCAAGCTGGTGATAACAAATTTGTTTGAATGGTACTTGATATGACAAAACGAATACTTGGGCGAGGGCCATGAAGACAAGACACCCAACGCCAACTTCCAGACTCCTTACTACAGAGCGGAAAGATGCTTTCCTCACCTGGTTTCTCATGGCCCCAGCAGCACATAACAGATCACTTGTACTCCCCCAGTTCCAAAATAGATGACTCAACTTTATACTGACTTTAGTACAAAGTTAGTATAAAGTTGAGTAATCTATTTTGGAACGGAGGGAGTACATGTCAAAGCACTAGCAGATACACACAACTTGCTCACTGCAATCATTCTACAAACCAAGGAAAGGAAGTATCACACACACACACACACACACACACACACACACACACACACACAGAGAGAGAGAGAGAGAGAGAGAGAGAGACATAGACACACACACACACACACATGTTTGAAATATCAAAACTTTGTCCTAGGTGACAGTGAGGCCGACGGACTCGCCTTTTCAGAAAGGACTGATGAGAGTTAAAGCAGTCTTTTTCTACAGGACAAAGTTTATAGTCAGAAACGGTACCTCTATGAGTTTCTGGGAGGATACATGGCTAGGGGAAACACCCCTCGCGCTTCAATATCCTTCCCTTTATAGCATTGTTCAACAAAGAGACGCTTTCGTTGCGACGGTGCTTCAGTCCACTCCTCTTAATGTCCAATTCAGGAGAACACTTGCCAGAACCCGTTGGGAAGCTTGGCTCCATCTTGTGAGACGACTGATGGATGTGCAGCTCTCTCAATGACCGAACCAGTTGTGCTGGAAGCTAACTAGGAATGGAGAGTTTACGGTTAAATCCATGTATCTGGATGTTATCAATTACAACTCTATTCCTAGTTCGAAACATGTTTGGAATGTCAAAGTACCGTTGAGAGTTAAAATGTTTATGTGGTTTGTGCACAAGCACGCCATTTTAACTAAGGACAACTGGATTGGTTCTACAAGATGTAGTTTTTGTGACCGGGATGAATCCATCAAACACCTCTTTCTGGACTGTCTAATGCGAAAATTTTATGGCGGACTGTTCATATAGCTTTTAATATTACTCCTCCAAATAATATCAACACGTTATTTGGGACGTGGCTTGATGGGATAGATTCTGAAACAGCAAGACACATTCGTGTAGGAGTATGTGCTTTACTTTGGGCAGTCTGGAACTGCAGAAATGATTTCGTTTTTAGCAGAATAACAAATACTCATTTTTTGCAGGTTATCTTTCGAGCCACAACGTTGATCCGTATGTGGTCGCTACTCACTCCGATGGAGGCCAGGGAGCGTTTGGTTACTGGATCTATCCGATGGGAGATTGTAGCTCGGGCTATTTTCAACCGGTTTGGATGGCGGTCATGTAATAGGATAGGCAATTAGTTTTCCAATTTTTCTTTTGATAGCCGGTTGTGGCTTTATTTTTACCCTTCTGCTATTTGTGAGCTAATGACCCACAAGTATAGGGGATCTATCGTAGTCCTTTCGATAAGTAAGAGTGTCGAACCCAACGAGGAGCGGAAGGAAATGAGAAGCGGTTTTCAGTAAGGTATTCTCTGCAAGCACTGAAATTGTAGGTAATAGATAGTTTTGTGATAAGATAATTTGTAATGGGTAACAAGCAATGAAAGTAAATAAGGTGCAACAAGGTGGCCCAATCCTTTTTGTAGCAAAGGACAAGCCTGGACAAATTCTTATAATGAGAAAAGCGCTCCCAAGGACACATGGGAATTATTGTCAAGCTAGTTTTCATCACGCTCATATGATTCACGTTCGTTACTTTGATAATTTGATATGTGGGTGGACTGGTGCTTGGGTGCTGTCCTTTCTTGGACAAGAATCCCACTTATGATTAACCCCTATTGCAAGCATCTGCAACTATAAAAGAAGTATTAAGGTAAACCTAACCATAGCATGAGACATATGTTTCCAAATCAGCCCCTTACGAAGCAACGCATAAACTAGGGTTTAAGCTTCTGTCACTCTAGCAACCCATCATCTACTTATTACTTCCCAATGCCTTCCTCTAGGCCCAAATAATGGTGAAGTGTCATGTAGTCGACGTTCACATAACACCACTAGAGGAGAGACAACATACATCTCATCAAAATATCTAACGAATACCAAATTCACATGACTACTAATAGCAAGACTTCACCCATGTCCTCAGGAACAAACGTAACTACTCACAAAGCATATTCATGTTCATACTCAGAGGGGTATTAATATACATTAAGGATCTGAACATATGATCTTCCACCAAATAAACCAATTAGCATCAACTACAAGGAGTAATCAACACTACTAGCAACCCACATGTACCAATTTGTGGTTTTGATACAAGATTGGATACAAGAGATTAACTAGGGTTTGAGAGGAGATGGTGCTGGTGAAGATGTTGATGGAGATTGACCCCTCCCGATGAGAGGATCGTTGGTGATGACGATGGTGATGATTTTCCTCTCCCAGAGGGAAGTTTCCCCGGTAGAATAGCTCCGCCGGAGCCCTAGATTGGTTCCGCCAAGGTTCCGCCTTGTGGCGGCGGAGTTTTGTCCCATAAGCTTTCTTATGATTTTTTCCAGGGTAAAAGACTTCATATAGCAGAAGATGGGCACCGAAGGGCCACCAGGGGGCCCACGAGGCAGGGGGCGCGCCCCCACCCTCGTGGCCAGGGTGTGGGCCCCCTCTGGTACTTCTTTCGCTCAATAATTCTTATTTATCCCAAAAATGACTTTCGTGGAGTTTTAGGACTTTTGGAGCTGCGCAGAATAGGTTTCCAATATTTGCTCCTTTTCCAGCCTAGAATCCCAGCTGCCGGCATTCTCCCTCTTTATGATAAACCTTGTCAAATAAGAGAGAATAGCCATAAGTATTGTGACATAACATGTAATAACAGCCGATAATGCAATAAATATCGATATAAAAGCATGATGCAAAATGGACGTATCAACTCCCCCAAGCTTAGACCTCGCTTGTCCTCAAGCGGAAGCCGAAATCGAAAAATATGTCCACATGTTTAGAAATAGAGGTGTCGATAAAAATAAAATACGGACATGTGGGCATCATGATCATTCTTATAACAGCAACATATATATAATTTGTCATGTGATTTCTTATGCTCAAGTAACAATCTATTCACAATGTCAAGTATGGTTTAGAAACTTCATTGAGAACTAACAAACTATAATCTCAGTCATTGAAGCAAATGCAATTTATCATAACATCGGAAAGAGTCAAGAATAGAGCTTTTTAGCAAGTCCACACACTCAACTATCATATAGTCTTCTACAATTTCTAACACTCACGCAATACTTATGGTTCTGGAGTTTTAATCGGACACAGAGAAAGACAGGGGCTTATAGTGTTGCTTCCCAATGTCTTACCTCAAGGGTAATGTCAACAAAAATAGTTCATGCTAACTTACATCCAATTGGATATATGTATCATGATCTTTCCAACACGAGGTGCTTGCCAAAGGATAACATAAAAAGGGAAAGATGAAGATCACCTTGACTCTTGCATAATGTAAAAGATAGGCCCTTCGCAGAGGGAAGCAGAGGTTGCACTACTAGGGAAAAGCCTAGCAGTAGCGTGGGTTCTAGGTATATCAGTAGCGCGGGACACAATGCTACTAATAAGGCGCTATAGCTAACTCGTAGCAGTAGCGTGTTCCTGCCCGCGCTCACTACTAAAAAAAGACACATCCGTGACATTTTGGGCCGAATGAATTTTTTTCTGTCATACATATGACACTTCTATGACGATAATTGTGACAAAACCCGGTATCATCATAGATGTGGTGGGCTCCTACTTCTATGACAAAAAATCATGACAGAAAATGGGCTTTTCATCCTGGTCGGGCCGGAGACACAACTGCATGACATTCTTTGGGCCGTCCATGACAGAAAAAAACCGTGGTAGAAGCGAGGGCGAGGAAAATTTTGGGGAGTTCCCGGTTACGGTGGGTGGTCGGGGGCCGAGCGATGCGCGTTTCTCTCGTACACGTACGCCCGTGTGTGTGAGGCGTTGGCTCTAACTGAACCCGAGCAAGGCATTGGGCTCTAACTGAACCCGAGCGATTGCACTGCAGGCTACGCGTTACTGAACCCGAGCAATCGATCGATGGCTGTTAACTGAACCCGATCGAGCGATTCCTTCGCTGCTAACTGAAGCCGATCGATGCTGCCTCTCTGGATGAACAGTGAGTGTTG
>NC_041385.1:711021026-711026259 GCF_002162155.2 Triticum dicoccoides
ATGAACAGTGAGCGGTGGCGTTGCCTCTGGATGAACAGGACCCCGTGGTGTGGAGGGCTGGATGAACAGTAGACGGTGGAGGGGTGCCCGTGGAGGGGTGGTTGAACAGTAGCCGGTGGAGTAGCACGCGGTGGAGGTTGGATGAACAGGAGCCCGTGGAGGCTGGAGGAGGTCGGTGGTAGCCCCTGGAGGCTGTAGGAGGTCGACGATGGAGATGAACAGTATCCCATGGATTCCCGTTTTGCGGTATGCCACACCCCTCCCGATGAACAGGACCCCCGTTTCGACCGTAGCGCTCCAACACAAGTCTGTTTCATCCGTTTTGCGATACACCACACCTCTCCCGATCAACAGGACCCCGTTTCGACTGTCGGAGGTCCGTTTTCTCCGTTTTGCGGTACGCCAGACCCCTCCCGATGAACAGGATCCCGTTTCGAACGTGGTTGGTCAAACACAAGGCCGTTTCCTCCGTTCTGCGGTACACCAGGCCTCGTTTCCATCGCCTGTTCCGTCCAAGCCTTCCCGATGAACACGACCACGCATTCCGTTCTGACCCAGCCGGTTGGCTCCCACGCGTTCTGTTGCCTCCCGATGAACACTACGCATTCTGTTGCCTCCCCATGAACATGATGCATTCCGTTGCCTCCCCATGAACACGACGCATTCCGTTGCCTCCCCATGAACACGACGATGACGCTGTTTCTCCGTTTCGACCCAGCCATCTAGACAAGCCCTGGCCATACGTATGCGCGAGTAGGCGTACGAGACCCCGCCCGTATGTACACATACGTGGCCGTATTTTCTTTCTTGCACACTGGCTGCTGTACGTACATGTACATGCTACGTGTGCGCCTCTACATTGACACGTGCGCGCCTCTACATCCACCAGTATATATGTACGTACACATTCGCGACCAGAATGACAATGCTACGTACGCTTCAACTAGGTGGGTCCCGACTGTCAGGAACTTCCTTGCGTGCGAAGATGTAGCTGGTGGGTCCCAACAGTCAGGGGGGCGAATCGTTTTTTTGCCCGAACGCACTTCCTTGCGTGCGAAGGTGTAGCTGGTGGCTCCCAACAGTCAGGGGGAAACGTTTTTTTCACGAAATACGGTGGCCCGTCCGGTGGGTCCCTGCTGTCAGGTAGAGGAATAATCATTTTGCGCGTAATAAGGAGACACTTCCTTGCGGCTGCCGTGGACCCAGCTATCAGCCTCGCCACGTACAATACTCTTCCAATGGAAGTCGGTCGTTGACCACATTGACCATGCCGCGCCAAGAGCACCATGGTGGTGGACGACGGCGAGGCCTAGGAAGGGACGACGCGGAGCCGGGGAAGACGCAGCAGTGGATGCCCACGCGAAGAGGAGTACGAGGGTTCACTGGTTCGGTTGCGGTGTGAGGCTGCCGTCGCCGCAGAATAACAGGGGCTGTGGGTGAGTAGAGGGATGGCCTGGCCAGCGGTGGGAGTAGTAGGGGGCGGTGAGGCCTCCGCGACATCATAGCCGGCCATGAGAGGCAGGAGCATGCGACACGACCGGCGCTGCTTTGGGCGGCTGGAGCATGAAGACTAGAGGTTAAAGAAGCACTACGGTCGTTGGATGGACATCGTATGGTCACTGGAGCGGGAATCGTTCATATTGACTAAGTTGACAAAGCCCTCCATCCCCGTAAACTTAGTAGGCCCACAAGTCAGCCCCCCACCAAGGTGAGTCCCAGCTGGCAGGGGGAGTATTCATTTTATTGTGCGTTACAAGGAGGCATTTCCGGTGGGTCCGAGCTGACAGCGGGGGGAACATTTTTTTCATGAATTACAGAGGCCCTTCCGGTGGGTCCCAGCTATCAGGTGGAGGAATCATTATTTTGCATGTAATAAGGAGGCATTTCCCTGCGTGGGCCCCTACTGCCAGCCTCTTTTGATGGCTATTGTTTGTTGACCATGTTGACCTCGCCGTGCCGAGAGCACAAATGCGGTGGACGAGGGAGAGGCCCAGGAAGAGAACCACCCGGAGCCGGCGAAGCCACCGCAGCGGATGCCCACGCTGAGGGGAGAACGAGCGCTGGCTGGTCGGCTGCGGGGTGAGGCTGACATCGTCGGAAAATAACAGGATGTGTGGGTGGTTAGAGGGATGGCCTGGCGACAGCACAACCAGCCACAGGAGGAGGAAGCAGGCAGTCCCATCGGCGCTGGTTTGGGCGGCTGGAGCAGGAAGATCAGAGATTGAAGAAGCACGACGGCCGTTGGATGGACATCCAACAATCACTGCTGTGTGTTGACTAAGTTGACAAAGCCTTGCGTACGCGTAAAAAAAAATTAGGACAGCATCATCGTGAACCTAGTAGGCCGAGAAGTCAGCCTCCAAATCTGTGAAAAACAGCATACAACCCATTAGCCATTATTTTCAATAATTTACAGCCCATTTGCTAATTCTTAAGGATATTTGAAGCCCATATTCTTTTTATTAGCATTACAGACCATATATTCTAGGCACTGCTAAAAAATTCAACGAAATTTTGCATATTTCGGTGGGGTCCGAACTCTTTTAATCACGAAATTTCGAGTCACGTTAAAAATAATTTTCAAAAAATTATATCAAAATAAAATTCAAAAAAACAATTCTCCGCAAAAAAATGAATGAAATTTAGAATCTTAACTAGCAAGATGCCCGTTCTTTGCACAGAACATGAAGATGCATTTGTATGAGTAGTTTATCTTGTGGGAGAAAAGATGATATTTTAATGTAATTGCCCGTTGGCTTTGGTTTTTATAAGAGCAGAGAGTAGAGAAATCCTGAAAAAAATGATATTTTAATGCAATTGCCGGTTGGCTTTGGTTTAAAAATTTACAGCCCATTTCTTACAACTTATAGCCCGTTTTCTAGGGAAGCCCATTTCTTACTACTTACATCCCTCCTCGTCTTGAAAGATTTGCAGCCAGCAGGGCTGAGAAAAGCAAGTATGCCTCAGTTTTGGTATTCTCCAAAAAAAAAGAACTGGGCTAGCCAATTTCAGAAAGAAAAAATATATCAACTGGGCTCGTCATGTGCTTAATAAAAGCGTAAGCGTGGGCTAGACGGGCCACAGCCCCCGCACAGCGCGCAGTTGAGCTCCATCTCTGAAACTAAAAAATAACTCTGTCTAAAAAAAACTAAAAAACAACTGGGCGAGCTGCTGGGTCCCTGGTGTTATCTGCTCATTGTGTAATTTTCTCGTTTATTGACTACATTGACAATGTCGCGGGACCTAGTTGTCAAATAATTAGGAGGAAGTATTTTTTTGGCTTGTAATAATGAGGCACCTGCTTGCGAAATGCAATGACCCTAGTGGGTCCCTACTGTTAGCCTCTCCACGTACAGTCATCTCCTAATTCCTCTTGGTTGTTGACCATGTTGACAACGCCAGACGGCAGCGGGCACAGCGAGCGAACCAAGGCGGAGAACGATGGCAAGGCCTCGGACAGGAACGAACAGCAGCCATGGAAGATGCGGCAGTGTAGTGGCAGGTGGAGGGGAGTACGAGGGCAACAACATGCAAGTCAAGCATACAAATGGTACAAAAAGTCCAAGGATTAATTGTTCATCAAATTTTTAGACAAAACTCAGATTGAACATGACAGTAACATCTAACCCAACCACTCTTTTTTGCAGTCACAAACAAATGGATCGGTCTGATCCATAAAATCAACATCCTATGCAAAAAAAATTATTTCAGGATGTCTACAACTTATTGGAAATAGAAGCCGAGCATGTTTAGAAGCCCATTTGTCCACCTAAAACTTCTTTTTTTGCTATTCAACATGTTCGTCCGTGAGAAATCTCTTGCTGTAAAAATTAAGCCTCATGGACAATAGTAACCTCGCATTCAACAGGAAAATGTGACAAAGCTTCTGTTTGCCTGGTTGGATGCATATTGTCCCATCATTATTGTCCTCAAACAAATGTCATGAGAACTGAGAAAATCCTTGTGCTTATTACGCCAACGATTGGTTATATGTTTTTCTCCATGTGGTTCTGCCTAAGTAGACATGAAGATTGAAAACAGTTAAGGTCTAAAAAAGAGTATGTCGAAAGAACGACAACAGAACAGTTAATTCTAGTACAATATATACGGGCTTTCAATGTGCATGAAATCATCACCTCTATGTATAAATTCTCCAGAGATCGAAAGCATCGCAGCAAGCCAATAATTATGTCCAGATCAAAACTATACATTCTAATATATATGATCTTGACAGAATCTAGCAGCATTGATAGGCTATCAATGGACGAACTCTTCATTGAGCATATAACATAATATTAGTACCCAAAGTGTACTCCAAGATGATATAAAAGTTATGCGCACAAATGAAAAATGCAGCATATGATTACAAATGTGTAGATGATAATATACGGTACCTGAAAAAGTGAGGAGCCAAACACCAACTCCTCGTGATTATTAAACGGGTCACGAATTACACCCAAGGTCTCCAGTTTGGGCGCAGAGACGACAATTATTTCTGAAGGTGTATAACAATTATGAAGGAGCAACCTTTCAAGTGAAGGGGCATCTTCGATGATGAGCTGCTGTCCTTCAAAACAAATTCCAATGCTTTTAAGGTGAGGCGACTTTATTTGGAGACAACTGATACGAATTTCTATTCCCAAAACAATCAGCAAGCGCTCCAGGGCAGGGCAATTGGAGTGGATGATGCTGTGCAGTGAGGCCTCCGACAGATAAACCACCACAAGCGAAAGTTTTTTTTAGCAGTGGGAGTTGAAGCATTTGTACCAGATCGTCAGGTAGATGGCACCGGGTGAAGGTGACGGTGTGGAGAGAGGAGGAAAACCGCGAGATGGACAACGGCGGTGTGGGCACGAATTCTTGGTATGTTTGTTGTATGAAACTTTCGTGGTAATGGTAGAACTCAAACTGCTGGAGTTTTCCGAATTCAGGGGATGTCAGCCAAGTGTCCACCTTGCCGGGTATGGACAACAGGTAGCTTATCGGGATGCAGAAGCATTGAACGGGGCCCTGCTGGTGAGAAGAGACGATGGCTCTGAGGAGATCAAATTCAGGAAGGACAGATATATGACGACAGTCGAGTTTGAGGGGCACAATGCGCCATAGAGGGCGCCACCGAGTTGAGAGGACTTGTGTGCGGCAGCAATCCTTGCTGGGGAGAAGCGAGATGATCTCCTCAAGGATGACGCCCGGGAGATCACTGATGCGGTCCACCGGAGATTCTACCGGTTCC
>NC_041385.1:711026719-711037804 GCF_002162155.2 Triticum dicoccoides
TGTAGGAGTGGAAGAAGAGGAGCATGTGTTTTCTGTACGAGTGAGGAAGAAGGTGAGCGGGGTTTTCCGGATGAGTGAGGAAGATTGGAGAGCGGGGGGAATTGGGGGGGGGGGAGACAGAAGCGGGAGAGCAAGCTGTTCGTGTTTATAAGGCCCGCTGCACTAACTACTCGCTTTTCCCCAAGAACCGCTCTCTTCTTTTGTGTTGCTGCATTGGAGTTGGCGCATGGACTTGGCTGACTGGCCATGCATGCAGGATGCATGTGCCCGCCGGCCACTGCATGCGCCTGGTTTGCTACTAGGCCTATTTAATAGGGTGGTTATGGAGTAAATTAAGGATGTTTTTTTTCTCTGTGTGCATCCACCAAATTAGAGGATGCGGTACTAGATGCAGACACTCACATTAAACTAACATTCAGAAGAACAATAGTTCAGCATGTCTATGCATCTCAATGATTCACCATTCTATAACCAATACAAAGCTGTGAGAAGGTGTGGAAATAAAGAAAATTGGTCGATGCTTCTCTGAGCAAAGGGCCTCCCTGCGCACGCATTAATTTCCTGGGCATGCTTGTTTCTTCTCAATGTTGCGAGCACTTTGAGCATGTTGGCAACTCCATAGCTAGCTAGCTGACTCATCTTGCAATTGATGTTGACACATTTGCAGCAAACACATGAGGCAATAGAGATGACTCACCATGGGTCCATATTGTGCAGTTCCCCTAAAATCATATTCATTGTCCTGAATCTGAAAAGATAGGGAAACAGTAGCTATACTTAAACGGTGTTGCAAAACAGTAGCACATATCAATAGCTCGGCATGATAAAACACGATCATCTGGACGAAGGGGATACTGACCTACCTGAGGAAGATTATATATAATTTCATAAGTCCTTGTTGATTTCCACCTTCGGCTGCACTGCTTGTTTGCTCCTCCACACATGATAGGATCGTTCCGCACTGCATTCAGCAAGTCAACCTACGAATAAGCTAATTTCATCTTGCGGTGGTCATTGTACCTAGTTACGAATGTAGGAATACCTGGAGCACCATGAGGTTAGCTAACAGCAGGTAGATGCAGCCATATAAATTTTGTGCAGTGCTACCAAAATTGAGGTTTGTATCCCTTCCCGTTATGAGAATTCTTCTTGAAGTTGGTAGAATGTGACGGCTTGTTCTTTGCATCAAACTTGCCTTTCCCCTGAGATTTTTTCTTGTTATTTTGGGGCTGGTCGGGGCTGTAAGTTCTTCTCGTGTACCATGTGGGCACTAGAAGCTCCCTCAGCGACCCGAGCACGTGTGTCTTTTGCTCTCGCCTTCTCCTCAAAATCAAGAGTGCTAATGAGATCCAAAACGGAAAACTCATGTCTCTTGTTTTTCAGAGAAGTAGCAAAATCGTTCCACGAAGGTGGAAGCTTGGCAATGATGGTCCCAGCAACAAATTTGTCTAGCAACACACACTTAAAGTACTCAAGTTCCTTAGAGAGTGACTGTATCTCATGAGTCTGCTGAGCAACAGAGCGCTCATCAGTCATCTTGTAGTCACATAATTGCTCCATGACGTACAACTCGTTGCCAGTGCTCGAGGGCCCAAACATGGCCTCGAGCACAGCCCACGTGTCTTTGCCGCTGTCAAAGGACATATATGAATCCACAATGGAATCGTCAAGAACACTCAGCAGGGCGGCTTTGAAGAGGGTATCCATGTTCTGAAAAGCTTCCTGCTGTGTAGGATTAAGATCGTCCTCAGGCTTACCCTTAGTGGCGTCATAGCAGTACATGATCTGAAACCAATATACTGCTCTTGTGCACCACCTTTTATATTGCACCCCCTTAAAAGTAGGCGGCTTCAAAAATGCAGCAAAACCACTCGGAGTAAATTGCCTGTAATCAGGTTTTTGGATTGGATTGTTGAATATATGAGCAATTTAGTATGAGATATAATCCAAATCAGCAGTAAATAGATCATGACGACAATTGCAAACATCAAAGTAATGATGCGGACTAAACCAGGAGGACAGAATCACATACTATATAGTGGGAGCAGAACCGATGTGGTTGATGTTGTCACTCATGTCGTTGATGAAGAGGTTACCGAGGTCGGGGAAGAAGGCTGTCGTTGAGGAAGTCGTCGCTGGCAGCAGTCACAGGAGTGTGCTCCCCAAAAACCTGATCGCCCCTCTCCCGTACAGGATCACGAAAGGCGGGGTTCGGAGGACTGCTGTCCCTTCTCGCGGTGCACGCCGGAAGGAGGGCTGGAGAAGAATTGTGTGGCGGCGCTAAGATCTGGAATGGTGCGAAAAACCATATGATACATCGGCGGCTAGGGTTGAGCATGTCAGGTCGGTCGTGCGAGTATAATAGTAGGCCTTTGGCCCCCAAACCCCACGTCCAAGTCAATAATAGCTCAAAAAAAGTCAATAATAGCCCCACCAAGGTCTGTCTACAAAAAACGGAGTAATTAAGGCGTCCGTTAGTCCCTTTAGTATAAATACTATATCATTAATAATGGCCCCACCTTTTGTCTCACAAAGTATGTTGGAGTACAACAGGCTACATGTTTACAATCAACTTTGCTTGTCTCTCCTCTTCTCTCTCCTTCAACTAAGGCTAGCCATAGTGGGAGTAACTTAGGTAGTAACTTAAGACATCCCAAGACAATTTTGATTATGTGGCAAGTATTTAATGAGGAAAGAGGTGCTTGTGGTAACATAATATGTTACTTTAACATAGCGCTTCCCGAGGCAAAATGAGTCTATGAGATAATAAATGAAGCAATCTATGATACTACTACCTCCCGAGGCAAAATGTTACTTTGCACTATGGAGGTAATAAATTACACTAGTGTCATATGCATGACACTAGTCTAAGTTACTCCCCACTGACCAGCCTAAGCACAAATACTATATTTAAATCCTTATAGCCTGCTTATGTCATCTAATTGTAGTACTTGCTCTAAA
Organism: Triticum dicoccoides; assembly: GCF_002162155.2. Classification (NCBI taxonomy): domain Eukaryota; kingdom Viridiplantae; phylum Streptophyta; class Magnoliopsida; order Poales; family Poaceae; genus Triticum; species Triticum dicoccoides. The sequence goes on from NC_041385.1 coordinate 711,029,681, forward strand.
GTTACTCTCCACTGTGTAGTCTGAAATGCCGGGCGTGCAGCGGGCGGTGCCCTCGGTCGGCGCGCCGCTTCAACGGCGGAAGCAGTGAGAGGTCGCATCGCTCTGACTTGCCATCAATGTGGAGCGGCGGGCTCAGCTGGCGCCGGGCGGGAAGCGCGCACGGGAGGGGGAAGGGGTTTTTGTTGGGACAAGAAGGTGAGAAACAAACTTGGGATCGGTCCGGACGGGGAAATATCATGTGCTCTCATACTCTGCATATGACACTAGTCTATGTTACTACTCCCTCCTTTCCGGTTTATAGAGATGTTTAGAGTAACATAGTAATATGTTATAGTATAAGTTACTCCCCACTATGACCAGCCTTGGCCTCTCCCAGTGCTCCACCATGTATAGCTGCTAAGCCTGCCACGTAGGCATAAAATATGATGTGGCACCAATAAACTAAGCACCTTTGCATTGAAGACTTGAGTTACTAAGCCATTTAATGCACTTAGCACCTCATCTAAAGAGCATGGTTAATAGTATAGCCAGCTGCTGGCTATAAGCCAGTGCCATGTCATCTACAGCCCATCTTATAGTCAACATGTACAATAGTAGATCAAAAGAGTGTAGCCCACCTTTCATTCTCACAAAGTGCCTAGGAGCACATGCTAGAGCTGGCTCTTCACGAAGAGCCTGCTTACCCTTCTCTCTCCTCTTCTCTTTCCTCCAACTAATCAGAAATATACTAGTAGTTTATTCCTTATAGCCCGCTGACTCAGCTCTATTATACTTGCTCTAAGCACATCTAAGCACTTACTAGCACCCCCTTGACCGTGGACCTTGACGGTGTACGTCACCTTGTGTCTCATAATTTTCCTCGTCATCATCTGAGTCCTAGAAGATCTCACTCGCATCATCATTAGCATGAAGCCGCCTTGATAGACAACGTGCGCATAAGGAGTAGAGGCGACTGGGGACGCACCACCACCACGTCGTGGGCACTCCATATGTGCTCATGTGCGTGCAGCGTGCATGTTTTTCCATCGGTGCTAGCTCTAAGGCCGAGGCTGCGGTCGTCTTCATCTCCAACTAGTAGTTGAGCAACGACGGCAAAGAGGTGCTGCACGAGATGCGTATGCACCATTGCGTGCGAGCTTCGCCATAGCACGACAAACCGGACGTCGCTGCGGATGGCGCACCCCTCCATGCAGCCGAGTGTGTGCGCATGCATGTGTTATTCACGTGCATTCTTCGGTTGAGCGTGTGTGCATGCACGTCTTGTGTATGTGCGTTGTGTGCTCCATGCTGTGCTCGTATGTGCATGAGTTGGATCGGATGGAGTTAGTGCGTTGGCTTGTGTACATGTGTGGCTGCATGCGTCCTGTACATGCGTGGCTTGTTGCGTGGTTATCAATAATTCAATATAAACTACTCCCTCCGTTCCTAAATATAAGTGTTTCTAGCCATTTCAAATAGACTACAACATACAGATGTATGTAGACATATTTTAGAGTGTAGATTCACTCATTTTGTTTCTTATGTAGTCCCTTATTGAAATATCTAAAAATACTTATATTTGGGAATGGAGGGAGTATAAACCATCTTCAACTTAGCATCCTGATGTACCATTTCTAGTGGTTAGCGAAAAGTTCATGTTCTTTTATTTGTTTATCGGTGGGCAGGCGGCAAAAAACAGGGGAAAACGCGCAAGGTTCCTTGCAGACGCTCCACCGCGAGGTTTCTTGCTCCTTCTCGGTCGTCGGGAATCTATGCTCTTCAACTCTTTTCTTTTACGTGAGCTTTGTTCATCCTTTTCCCAACACGCGAGACATCTAGCATCAAGGTGCACGTGTCATGCAAGAAAATGGAGATAATTAGATGAGCAGTGCATAAGTGAGTCGTGCGGGGGGAAAAGCGGGGGAAAACCCTTTTTCGTAAGTGAGCCGTGCACTTCGATGGCACCTACGCAATATTTTTTCTCCTCGATGGCACGTGAATAGTGCATGTACTCAACGACGGAGCACGGGGTGGTAGCAATGACATGACATGGTCAGCCCTTTTTTGGAGAGAGTACGTACTACTAGTAAATAACTTTGATGTGTCCCATCAACTCGCAGAACGACGAGAAGCTTGATTACGCCTTCTCCCTCGCCAACGCGTGCGCGGTGGCTCGCAGCACAAGGTGAAACTTTTGCTTACAAGCGGTGGACGTGCAGCAGTTCATTTGGTGTCAGATTGCCAAAAGCACTACTGTAGAACCATCGACTTCCGGAAGAGGCAAAGAGCCAAGCACAAGGTCACCTACTAACCTTAGGCTAGGCGTAGTGGGAGTAACATAAGTAGGGGTAGTACCTCCTTTTTTTATTCTAGAAACAACCACACGCGAATATCAAGGTGCTGGTTACATAGAACAAATTTCCTGGAGTCCGTGCTCAGCCCTCCTCTATCTCTCTTCTCAGCCAGCCAGCGGACGCGAGGAGCCCATCGTCTTTTTGCTCACATGCGGTCCCACATGTCAGTGAGAACGCAAGAGGACCCACTAAACCTGCACATCTTTCACCTCGACGTGCTGGTGATGAAAAACAAATCCAATAAAGATCTTTGGTGGCCGCTTTTGGAGTTACTCAAGAATAGTAAGATTCTATTTACAGTTTAACCCAATATGCACATCACGTGGCTTCAACTACCACTCTATTTTCTTTCATGACACGACCTAGATGCTGGATGTCCCACGTGTCAGCAAAAGGAGGAAGAACCCGACCAAATCTTCGGTTGTGCTCTCGGATTAGACTAGTTGTGCTAACTTAAAAAATTTATTGTGTACTCCTCCGTTCCAAAATACTTGACTTCCATTTGTCCAAAAATGGATGTACCTATATACTAAAACATGTCTAGATACATATATATTTTGACAAATAGAAGGCATGTATTGTGCAACGGAGGGAGTAGAATGGATGCAAGTCTTGGTATTGGGAAGAAGAGTACATCCATATATTGATAGAGCGCAATTTAGTAGATGTTCTAGCACTTTTAGCTAGCACAGAGGCTAGAGATGAGACTAGTGCACTTGTTGATACTCCTACTAGAATAGAGGCTAGACATGACACTAGATGCGAGGAAGCAACATCTACTTCTTTACACTCGAAGAAGAAAGAAGCATGCAAGATCGGGCCTCCGCAGATCAACAATGAATGCATCGAGAATGCACTAATCCAACTTACAGGAGTTCGTGCGTTGGTATTGCTTTTCTAGTCAAAATTATCGTTGGAGTTCATGCAAAACGGAGGTCCCTTTGGGGTCGTGCATTGGAGTTGGCCTTACAAGTGGGACCGCATTTGAGGAAACCGACTATCGGCAAACCCCCACCTCGCCTGCCACGCGACGGCTGAAGTTAGAGAAACGACGTGGTTGAAGAGATTGCTCTAGTACAGACTCCAAGAAATAATATGGTGTCAGATGGATGTCGTGGTGGTGGCGTGTGCCGTACTCCTGGACGTGAATGCTTGTTCTGGCCCATGCCACCCTACTACTCCTACTATTTACTATATACTACTCCTACTAGTACCGAGGATTCGAGGTGCTGCTTACGTACAACGAACACATATTAACATATGGCTACAGTAAAAACACCCGCCCGACGCGCGAAGCATGTGAAACTAGTACAAATAGTGTACTACTATTGTTGATTGGCCTCATCCGATAACCTGTTGCAATGCACGTACAATTACGTATTTGGAAAATATTTTTTTGCCTCGTCGCCCCACTCACTAAGAGAAGCGACTCGAAAGCCATTCATAAATTTAGTAAGTTTATCACAGGCATATCATTTTATTACGTACAACAGGTCATCAACCCACATCAACAACGAGGATACATTAGAAATACTAAAGTTTCCACCACATAACAAATAACAAGCAATGAAATGAACTTCAACTCAACCATTCCTCGGCATTGGAAACGCTTGCTTTGAACCACAAGTGATCCTCTGGGACGGGCCATCTATTGTCGATCTCGAGACCAACGCAGGACTGATCATCCAGGCTGAAGCGGCCTACTATATCAGTACTAGGGTAGGGAACCACCCAAATGTCCGAGGTATAGACATAGTTGCTTCTCATAAATGGTACTAGTAACGTTGTGTCATCAGCAGTTGGATCGCCTTTCACCATCATCGGATAGTTTTGTCCAAGGAAGAGCGAGTTTTCTCGAAGAGTATCAATTCTGTACCAGGGAGAAGGTGTTGGTGCTAGCACACTAGTATCCATCCCGAATACCATGCAACGGGTGTTGGAATAGGTCCGGAGAGTGCGACCATGGGAGACAACACGTGCTCCCTCAGTAGTAACAAACTCAGTGAGTTGTATACACACAAGAAGAGGTGATCCATTGGAATTAGTTGCCAGGCACCACTGAGTATATACGTTCTGCTCGTCCTCATGCTCGTGGTCATCACCATCGTCATCTCCCCCTTGGTTATAAATTTTTTCAAGTATAGGTGGTGGAATGTTCACAGGACCTTGGAAACACAAGAAGAAGGTTAATTAGTAAAGGGAAACTTGCTAACCTGCATGCATGTGGATGAAACAATTATAATTATGCTGGAAGACAAACGTACCGAAAGCATAAGGATTCCATGCAAAAACAGTGCCATGAGTGGTGGCAGCAAATACAAGGCCCTCGTATTGAATTGCATCACAGTACACATCCGTGTATAGAAACTGATTTTTGAGCAATATCCATCCAGTCGAACCACGAAGGACGGCAACAAGCTTATCGAAGATAGCAACAACTTCATAGTTGTTGTAATTCCAAGAGCGGTTGGGAACTCGACAAATTGCTATCTTCCGTAGAAGACAGTCACCATGATCGTATTTGAACGTGCGTACAATACCGGTGTGCTCAACCTCTGGGCAGTCTGCTGAGATTTTTGGAAGTGGAACCCGGTCACGAGTGTACACATTCACAAGTTCCCACTCGTAGTTGGACCCAATGTAAACAACCTAATCTCCATTTGCGCCTGCCCAAGCCTTTCCCTTAAGCGATGGCATCTTAACATCATACGTATCATTATCAAGCGGCATCAACTTGCACGGGGCGAGGCCTCCGTCGTCCCGGCGCCAGTCATCAGGGTCACGGCGAAGAAGATAGGGGAGATCAAACCGCTCCTTGACTCTTGGGTTCCTTGTAATGATGTTATTAGTTGAGTCAAGAATGGGCTTGAATGAACCTGCCATGCTAGCCGAGATGATGACGTCGCACCGATCAATGAGTTCCTCCACCACGTCATCTTTCAGACCGAGGCAAGAATAACGGGGTCGTTTCCGGCTTGTTCCCTCCATGGAGAAGATGATCGAACAATGGCAGAAGGAAGGGTGAAGGGCTGAAGGAAAATGGAGGAGGGAGAGGAAGAGCGTGTGACAACAGTTCCAAATCAAGAGGGAAAGGCGAAGAGTCGATGGACGGTTGCCAGTTTGTCACGGTTCACGAAGAGGCGCCCCGGCCTACACGTCCGTTCGGAAATAATACTACTCGCCGTTGTCTCACTGATATGTTGGAACGGGACCACATGTCAATGAAACATGGTGTGTAATTTCTCATTAGTTTTTTTTGAAAGTTTGTCGCATTAGTTATCGACCTTTCTTTTTTTAACATGCAATCTGAATGGATAGCTCCTGTGGTCATCATACATGAGCGGATATAGTGATGGTTGATTCGCCCAAGTAACTTATTACTGTGGGAATATGGGAGTAGCAGCGGATTCAAGGAACAGAAAAATGATGGTTGCTTCGTCCGAGCAACTTACTGTGGTGAAGGTGGGGCTTTGTGATTTGACTGCTCACTAGTCATTACTACCGCGGCGCAACGACCGGGGTGAATCTTTCCCTGAAGTTGTGTTGTGCACTCAATATTGCTACATGGCAGGTGGAGCCGGATGAAGGATGTCCAACTTGTCGGCGAAACGAAGTTGAGGCCTCCTTTGGTTCATAGGGTAAGAAAATCGTAGGAATAGGAAAGTCATAGGAAATGAGATGACATGCATCTCAAATCCTATGAGTAGGAATAGGAAAGAAGATGCCCTTTGATTCACATCATAGGATTTTTTCCATTGATTCTAGGCTAATTTTTATTTTCCTATGAAATGTGGAGGACAGGAAGAATTCCTCCAAAGGAATAGGATTCAATTCCTACAAACCAAAGGGCTCTAAAGGAATTTTTCCTATAGAAATCCTATCCTATGAAATTCCTACAAAATTCCTCTAAACCAAAGGAGGCCTGAATTGTTTCTGGCATTGCTATCAATCCTTCAGGATTTGTTTATATGTACGCATAATTTTGATGAAATTGTACTGTGATGCTATGAAGGTTTCAACTTTGGTTCCCGTAGGAAAAAAAGGTTTCAACTTAGGATTCATGTGTCTTGCCTCGAGATTATCTCGTTACAACATTCCATCAAATACAAATGAAACTACCATGGCTAATGCATCTCAATGGTTCGCAGATCAGCGCCAATATTCACATCACAACTAAAGACAAAGTTGTGAGAAGGTGTACAAATAAAGGAAAATATATAATTGATAGATGCTGTTCGTAGGCATGGCTCCATTTCCTTGGCATAGTGTTCATTGCTTGGCAGCTAGTTTCACCCAGCTCTGTAGCCAAAAAAGAGGTGTATGAAGGACACCACAATCCAATCATTTTGTGCAGCTCCACTAAAATCGAGCGGACCATCCCTGTTTGCAAAGATATCCAGTCAGTGTGATTACAATAATAGTGGAACTAGATGATGAAACATAACACACATAAATAGAAGCCAATCACCTCTACGATCTCTCTTTAGGACTAACTTCTTATTGGAGAAGATTAGGCATGGAGTTGGATGAGGAGGATAGCAAAACCAATCTCCCTTTCCGCAGTCCCACAGAAATGTAAAAATGTTGCCCGTGTGACATTTTGGCGGAACTGCACAAAACACTCTTCGGAAAAGTGATTTGTGCAGTTCACCAAAAGGTCGCAATAGCAACAAGGTGAAAATGGATAGCCCTGTTTGCAAAAGGAGGTCGAAAGGAAACAATTACTGCCCAATAACACGAGTTGAAGACACATACACCGACAAAAAAGAAGCATGTTCCATGTAATAAGGGAAAGATAGAACATGGTGGTTTATCAAAAATTGTTTGAGGAGGAGATTGCAAGATGGAAAGTACGTCGACCGAGATATGATTTAAGCAAAAAACTAAAGAATATCCACATGCAGCAACGTGGGAAGATGGGCAGTGGAGCAAGGCCGGAGGAAGCTATACCTGAGGGTCGTCGGGATGTTACTAGGAGGGCGCCGGCGGCCGGGATCTGCCCATACCGCGGCAGCGAGCAAGTGGCGAAGGCCCTAACGCGCCGGAGCTTGGTTAGAGAGAATGGCGGGTACTGCATATCGGGATGTGCTGCCTCAACACCGTCGAACAGAGAGACGATGCACATCCTCCCTTTCCGCCGGCAGGCGGGATGCGGCCGGATCACCGACCAACGCTAAGAGAGAGAGGCCACGGCGGCCTTGTGTGAGATGGTGTGACGAGAGACAAACCCAATTTTCCATTTTCCCACGGCAATCGTTTTATATTCTATATGTGCCATTCAGGAATATATAACTTTATTTAATGCTAATGCGTCAAGTCGAACTTTGTTCCGTCTAGGCGTGGTACCCGACCCTCCTTCGAGTAAATAACCTCTACACACATCAAATTATCACGTGGGCTGCCTTTTCGTATAGAAACGAACTCCACCATGTACCCGTGCGGGTGTGGCCGGGAACGAGACGTGAGTACGTGCGTCATGTGTGCACTTCTTCTTTAGGTGCAGGTACGTACATGGGTGGGTGTGAGAGAGATGGTTTGTGCGAAACAGAGGCAATGTGTTGATGATATCTCAATTAGAAAAACGTAACATATGCAATGTGTGTGAAACGGAGTCATGGATGTGAGATATCGATAGAATTGAAAATAGGGATGAAGTGTGTGGTTGTGCGATCGATAAAGAGTGCCATCAAATTCATGTTTGCCCACGTCAAAGATACAGGGCGGCTGGCCTACTGGAATTTGAGAGGGCAGAGGTGCAGTTTTTCTCTGTGGCATGGATACCTACCTACAA
>NC_041385.1:711038062-711040856 GCF_002162155.2 Triticum dicoccoides
GAGAGAGACCTAGCTATGTATTGAGGGAGATCGATCGACATCCATGGATATGTGTAGCAGAGGAATAAGGTTGGGAAAAAGACAAAGGTAGAGCGTAGGAGGGTTGGTGGTGGAGTGGCATCTCACAAATGGTGGGAGAGGCCTGCTAGACAAACGGATGGTATGATTGCAATATCAATAAGAGAGGGCGGGGGATGTCCGTCTGTCTATGCACGTGCGTGTGAGAGACGGGTCGGGAGGTATTCAAGGATGATGAGGGGAGAAGATATGGTTGTGGTAAGCATACGTAACTACATAGGAAGATCAACCATCGTGTGTCCGAGAAAAGGAGAGACATAACTAGTGAGGTAAGTGTATCGGTGCTTGGTGAAAACGAATTATAGTCAACCTGGCTATATGTAGGGAGATCAGTTCATATACATGCCTGCATGTGTTAGAAGCAAATAAGGTCCGGAGAGGCAGACATGGGGAGAGGGTTTGGCTAGGAGGTGGTGCGAGAGGCCTACCATGTCGAGGGGGGAGGAGTGTGCGAGTATGTGATCAATGAAAAGAGGGGCGGGAGTGTGCACCTACGTGGAATCGTATTGGACATAGGGGGGCATGGACGGTGAGAAGAGAAGAGGGGAAGTATATATGTGTTTGTTGTAGGCACACTTGGCTAGAGAGGTATATCGACCGGTGTGTGCCGGGAAGAAGGAGCCGGGGGCCTACACACACCGTTGGTGGACGACCTAAAGAGAAATAATGAACGTGCGCGATGGAGGGGACGCTAAGGGTGTGTGAGAGGGGGGTGGGCATGTGCATGCACGATAGAAAGTTAGCGCTAGCTAGATACAAACAGAAGAGGATCGTGAAGGTGTAAAAGACGAACAAAGATCATAATTCATTATAAAAAAGTGGATACGAATACTTGAAGAAGATATCATAATGTGGAACATTGATTATAATTTGGGCTAATGTGTGGCTTTTGCAACTCAGGCCTAAATACTTGTCATAATGTAGGGGGCGGGGCACTATAATTTGTGTGATAAACACGGTGTACGTATGGAACATGGTTTAGATTATGAATATATAGTTAGTACATCAAATGTACTATTATTTGGAATCAACATCAAGTGTATTCAAAAAAATAGAATTTGAGTTCATGTAGTACACATAGTTCATATCTATCTCTATAGTAATCATGTGGTGTGTTATTAAGGTAATACACGAATGATGGTTGAAGTTGGCAACAATCATGATTGTAGATTCTTATTGAAGTAGAGTAACAAATTCAAATTTGGTTCGAATTGCAGCGGTAGTATAGACATTTGGAATGCACTAAAATGTTGGTATGAGTAGGTTACATGCATTATACAGCAAGCGAAAAAAATTAATCGGACATAACATGGATTCATACTCCCTCCTTCCATCTATATAGAGTGTAATGTGATTTTTAAGACCGCCTTTGACTATTGACAAGATTAATAGTACATGACATGCACAATGTGAAAATTATATCATTGAAAGAACCTTTCATAGACGAATTTAACGGTGTGCTTTGTGTAAGTTGCATGTCATATATTATTGCTCTAATATTTGGTTAAAGTTAGCATCGCAAAATGCATTAGGCCGTATATAGATGGAAGGAGGGAGTAGCTTTGAATAGCATTTGTATAGTAAAACGGGGCAAGACTCTCTCTTTGTGTGGTATGAATAGTTTTATTTTTTTCATTTTCTTTTTGGTTGAGGGAAGTGCGAATTGATTTGGTACGTACAAGTACAATATTACCACACGTTTGGCTTGTCCATAAAATTCAACCCGCGTCTTGTTATATCCCGAAAACTCAGATATCGTGCTCCCAAAATTGGCGCCTTCACAACCCACGCCTTGCTATCCCGAAATTACAACGCGCGCAAAAACTCCCTCTAGCTGCCAAATCCCTACACGCGAAATCCCCCTTCTAACCCTGAGTCGAAAGGGCCACTAGTTCAAATCGGTGGGGGTACTTTTGTAACACACCCTACATTTTGGACAAGCGCGTCCCTAAGTCATGCTTCACCCCCTCCCATCGCCCCCTTTTCGCCATTCAAAATCCCAGGTTGCCATAACCTCTCTGCTCTAGCCGCGAAACCCCACCCTCCTCCGTCCGCCACCTCACCGCTGCCCAGCCGGAGAATCTTCCCTGATGACATCGTCCACCGCAACAGCTCGATGTCCCTCGTCCACCTCCCCGGATGAGGATCTGTCGTCCATCTCGCCATCCCGCCGGTTCAGCCGCCCCGTCCTCCACCTCGGAACTACACCGGAACTACAGCATCCTCACCGACTCCTCAGACGAAGCCGAGGCCTACTCGGCGCCACCAAAGAGATTGTACACTCATCGCATCACACCTTCTCCTTAACTCGACTTCCCGGCACCGATGGTGCTCCATCTCGCACCCCCATGGAGTGGCTACCTTGAAGCCGGCGCCACGGGCGACATCTCCACAGCGGCTCTCCCCCAGTGCGAGGCCCCTTCGGCGGCGGCGGCCATACCAGCTGGATCTGCTGCTGCTGCTCTGGCTCTCGCTCGCTCGCTCGTGCTTCTGCTGCTCCGGCTCTCGCTCGATCGCTCGCTCGCCCAGCTGCTACTGCTGCTCTCGCTCGCTCACTCGCGCTGCTACTCTGCTCTGATTTAGCCACACTTTAGTCGACTGAATCGACTTTTGGGTCAGTCAATTTTCAGGGGTTGGTGGGGGGGGGCTCGCCAGAGTTAAGGAAGAACCACCCGCAGTGGGGACGGGGGCTCGCCAGAGAGGTACCCCGCTATCT
>NC_041385.1:711041157-711043537 GCF_002162155.2 Triticum dicoccoides
CTAGAGGGCTGGTCGGGGCGGCGGTGGGGAGTTGTTTCGGGGCGGCGAGGCGGCGCTGGGGCCGGCGGTTCGGCCGGTGGTGGCTGGCAGCTCAGGGGGGGTGCAGGTTGAAGATGATCTGCAGGCCCTCCCTAAACTACATGTCAAGCGCCTCTCTGCTACCATTGCGTTCAGTTTCGACAGTAGCATTCAGATTCCACAGTAAATTTCAGTTTCGACAGTTAAGTTTAGAGTCAACAGTTTTTACCTCATGTGTTGTAGTCAGGTGGTTTTTGGTGATGTAAATTTTACATCCATTTTACATCATCTATTGGAGATGCTATTAGAATCCCACTTGAGATTGACGATGTTTGTCTTGTGCTGCTTCAGCCTTGACGTCTTACGGCTCACCGGAGCTGCTCCTATGACAGAACGATCCATCACAACAGAGCAGTGCCCAGGACGCCGTCTACAGATTCCTTAGATCTTCCTCCACACCTCCCACAGCCACCTCTGCCTCAACTGCTTCAGCGACCAACCCAATGATGCTGAGGTCGACACGGCTACGGCGAAGAGGTTGTACACTTGTTGCATCACTTATTACTATACATTCACGTCGATCCATTAGGGCTATTTTGGTTCAACGAAAAAACAAAGAAATAGGGAATTTTCCAATGACACTTAACTATTCAATTATTCATGCATTTTGTTGAAAGGAATGAAGCAAAACATCCACCTGGACCTACTTTTCAATATCTTATGCATGAAAACAAGACCAAGTGCATTAGTGCCAGAATAACATTCTAACTGTACACACTTTCATATGGTTTCACTTTATTTTGGCCATGTTTCTTTGCATTCCTCTGCTCTTCCAATTCCTGTAAACCAAACACCCAAGTTGACAGAAATCCTGTGTTCACAAATGCTCTGTTTACCATGTGCATTTTCCTATCCTATTCCGGTGTTTTTCCTATCCCTGCGTCTTATGTAAGCCAAATGAGCCCTCACAGAATTGCTTCAGTTACAAGTACGTGTCGAAGGGAACTTTGTGTGGTTTGTCCTGCTCCTGCCGCGACGTCGTCCACCGCACCTGAGCTGCTCCATCGACAGAAGCATCCACCAAACCAGACATCACGACTCATGACCATCTTTCACCGCCTCAGATCTCCTTCCCTGCCGCCGGCACCCACAACGGCATCACCATCATCGACTCAGCAGATGAACCTGAGGAGTACACGGGTCCACAAGAGAGGTCGCACCCTTTTGTTTCTGCTTATGTTATGCATTGCTTAAACTTACATGCTACTTTATCATCCTGTTCAATTCTTGGACTCCCAAGTAAGGTCCAAATTAATGTTCAAATTGAGTTCCAAATTAGTTGTGGGGCACATATCGAGGCAGCAATGACTAGTATGTCTGTCTAATATCTGGTTCACCTAGGGTATGCCTATGTTGTTCATCTTGGATGTGAAACAAATAGTAAAGCAATCATCATCTGTCTTTTTATTAATTTAAAGCAATCATCAGCCTGCTATCATTATTTTTGGATCCATCCATTGGTTGTTACCATCACTCTAAATTTCTGCATGCTCTCCTTACATAATCTCACCATATTTTTTTCGTATGCATGTCAGATATTGTACACAGTCATGCTAAACATGTAGAGAAAAAGAGAAGAGTTTTGCATGGCAATACAATGTCATGCAGACATCGCTTCATGGTGGGTTCAATGGCAAACCCTCCCCACCCCTCTCCAGATTGTAATCCAGAGGAAGATATCTCTTCTGAGGCGGATTCAGACGCCGCTGACCACTCCTATTTACCCCCCAAGGTGTTTGCTCTACCTTGGCATGATGATGTTAGTCATATCATGCATATGTTGCCTTGCAGTGTCTATTTTGACATCATATATGTCATCTGCTTAGTTTAGACATGTTCTATAATGCCACCTGTTTAGTTTCTATATCATATATGGGAATTATGCAGTCTCATGTCTTTTAGCCAGCCATAATATATGTGAAATGTGCAATGCTATCCTGTTTAACCAGGCATCATATATTTGAATGATATCTTGCCCATCCTTTTCTTCATTACATTTCCATTTGTCGACAATGTTTGTACATTAAACTACTCTTCCTGTTAATCAGCCATTTGGGTGGGAGATGGAAAAATCTGGAGTGAAAATAAGGCCTTCAGAGCAGACAGTGCTACCTGTCGAAGCAGATCTCTTGTTGGGTCCCGATAGCTCCTCAGAGATGGATTCAGAGACAGATGACCAGTCCTATTCCCCCACTGAGGTGTATGCTCTAACTTGGCACGGTTATACTACTCATATCATGCATATGGTGTCTTGCATTGCATAGTTTAGACATCATGTACACAATATTCAACACCATGTTTT
>NC_041385.1:711043815-711083161 GCF_002162155.2 Triticum dicoccoides
TTCAGACATCATATCGAATGCCCTCTGTTTAGCATATAAATCACATATGTGAATTAAATGATGCGATCCTGATTACTTAGATAACATGTAGGTGAATTATGTCATGCAATCCTGTTTAGTTATTCATCATATCTTTGAATTATGTTATGCTATGCTATCCAGTTTAGATAGACATCATATATGTGAAATTATGTCATGCTATCCGTTTTAGTTAAACAATATACATGTCAACTATTTCATGCCCTCTTTTTTCCACACTATCTATTGCATTTGTCTCTCATACAATGTCTGTACATTCAACTATGTTTCCTATTTATCAGCCATTTGAATTGGAGCGGGTGATGCCAGTATCTAGGGGACTAAAAACACGGTCTTCAAATAAAACAGTGCTACCTCTTGGTGGAGATAGCACCCCGGTTGCACATGCATAAGAACCAGCCCTACCACACATAATCCAAACTGTCGCAGATTGTACCCCTACTGCGATGGACAGAGAACCAACTTCACCCCATCTAATCCCAACCCCAGCCGATAGTAACCCAGTTCCTGTTGACACAACACCATCTCCACCACAGAGCTCCCAAACAAGAGCAGTTAGTAAGGCAACTCAAGTGCCCAAAGGGCCAGTACTATCACGGCGAACCCCAACTCCACCAGTTAGTACGACTATTCCTGTGGAGGAAGCACCCAGCTAGTCGTAGTTTAGCATCTATCGCATTTGATGTTGTTAAATCGTATGTGCGTATCTTCCCATCTTGGAAATAATATATTGAAGATGAAGGAAAATGCCAATTGCAGGTGTTTGTCCAGGAGTTATGTGTAAGTAATGTTATTCATGGCAATTACTTTGCTTCGTCCCATACATCCTACCTCCATGATGGTTATAATACATCAAAGTTTCCCATTTTTCTCTATAGAGAAGGATCGATTTGGAAACTCAGGATGAGGTAACCTATGCTAATACCTTTGCTATCTTCAAGAATGCTTGGTGGTAGTATCGGAATTACCTGAAGAAAACGTACTTCACCAGCAAAGAAACTCATCAAATTCCCTTACATTCTCCTGAGACACATTTACTGGACGATGACTGGGAACACCTTGTTTTGTACTGGTCCCAAACCAAGAATGTGGTAAGGTCTATGAGCTCATTTTCTATTTTTAAGTATTATATTCTTGCGTCTTACTATACTCTGTTCATGTAGAACAAGTGCCTAAACCTAAACAACAACTGTTCTAATTTAAGATTCCATTGCTATCATAGTTCAAAAAAGCGCTAGGCGTTAATTGTGCGTTTTGCCACTGCCTTGCACTTTACTGACCAAAGCGCATGCTTATGCGCAGTTATGCACATATTAAGTGTAGTTATGTGCAATGCGTTTTGCCAACGCCTAGAGCCTAGGTGCGCTTAAGCGCTCGCTTAGGCATGCCTTTTTTAACTATGATTGCTTTGCTCTTGTATCACTATATTTACTCATACAAACTTATTTTTGAATTGAAGGATCCAATCGAAACTCCAATGGCACAGTAGGTATGTTCACGCATGTTTCTTTAACAGGTTTGCTCTTATCAATAGCTCTGTTGATTTCAATTTCAATTGTGTATAGAGTTGAATTTCATATCATGCACATTACTAGCATCACAACAAAGCCAATAGTGTTGTTGTACATGTAGACCCGTGGTACCCATCTGAAATCTTGTTGTGCCGTGTAGTTTCACACGCTTTGTATTCTTTCACTGCTGCTTTGTCTTGAACTGGTATGATTTGAACCGTGTCTCTATTTTGATTTGGCAAGACAATGCAGTGACCATAGGACATAGATATATGTTTGTTTGATGCTTTTATTATGTACTAGTACTTGGCAATAGAAGACTTGGTAGTTTAATCCTGTCCACCTTACTAATGAACTGGTTCACCGAAATGAGTTTCATATACTAGTACATGCTAAACTTGTTATGTGTCTGCTTGTTTCTTCTTTTAGAATGCTGACAGAATATTGGGGAAGAGTGCCTTATTAAGCAATGGTAAAGGAAGTAATGCAGATAAGGTTCAGGATAGTGACACATCCTTGTTGGTCTCCAACAAAGCTGATAAAACAACTAAGGAAGACTATCTTGAAGACAACGAGACAACCCCAAAGTCCTGCCTTGGTTTAGTGTTCGAGTTACTGGCCACTACCGCTTGCACAAGCTATTCAAACTCATTGTCTGAATCAGTTCGGTTTCTTGAGTCTCAACTAAAAGCTGAAAGACATTGATCAGCTGTGCTGCGACAAGAAGCGGAAGGACTGTGGAAGTCCCTGGAGCATTCAGATGCATACTTTCTGGTGCAACAACAAGCGTTGGAGGATTTTAGCGCCAAACAGGACAAAGCTAATAAGCTCGCTAAGCTTATTGCCAGCATGGTGGATACCTAGGGTAACGTTTCTTGAGCTCTTCTGAAGTTGTTTCAGTTATGCTCTTGTTTTGCTGCCGCATTTATTTGCACTGGTGGCCTATTTTGATGGCCAGTGTATGTAATATGCTGCTTTGTTCCCTATATTTGCACTGGTCGCAAACTTTGATGCCCAGTGGATGTAATATGTGTAATAGCGGTAATAGGCTAGCGTTAATTGCTTGCTTATTTATTTCCTTATTCTCTTGTTTAGTTGTTTGCTTGTAGTCACTGCAGTTCTTTTCCTGTGTTTTTCTAGTGGCCACAATAGCCTATTTTTGGTAACTAGGCCAAAATAATCATGGCAACACACGGACTGTTGTAACCATGGGCCTACTGCAGGCCGTATGATCCATGGGCCTTCTTTCGGCCGTAGGATCCATTGGCCTTCTATACGGGCCATAGGATCCATTGGCCTTCTATACGGGCCTTAGGATTCATGGGCCTTCTACGGGCCGTAGGGTCCATGGGCCTTCTACGGGCCGTACGATCCATGGGCCTTCTATGGGCCATACTATTCATGGGCCTCATACGGACCGTCTGATCCATGGGCCTCCTACGGGGCGTATCATCATTTCGCCAATCATAGGCCGTACTATTCATGGACCATAACGGGCCGTTAATAGGCCATATTTGATAACTCTATGAAAGCAGCCCAAGAGTTTTTTTGACATGAAACCGGCCCAACGTATTAACCACAAAC
The DNA here is from genome assembly GCF_002162155.2 of Triticum dicoccoides. Taxonomy (NCBI): domain Eukaryota; kingdom Viridiplantae; phylum Streptophyta; class Magnoliopsida; order Poales; family Poaceae; genus Triticum; species Triticum dicoccoides. The sequence goes on from NC_041385.1 coordinate 711,046,950, forward strand.
AGGCCGACTATAATGACAGGCTGAATTTGGCCCACAAGCAAAAAATGACAGTAATGGGCCATATGTAACCGAATGCTGCAAATGAGCCCAAGAATCAATGGGCCCTGAGAAGGCCAAAAGATAACTTGGGCTGGAAACGGCCCAATGGAATAATGTGCCATTAATGGGTATAAAGTGATACACTGTTCATTACGGGCCAGTTTCACCACGTCCGTTAATGGGTCAAGAGTTACAAAGGGCCTCATATGGGCCGAAAGAAGTTATGGGCCACACATGGGCCGGAAGTTAAAATGGGCTGGAATCATATTGGACGGCCCAGATGACGCTACTGGGCCTAATTTGGATAGGGTGTAACGGGCCCTGGGTTAGCGGGCTGTAAATGGGCTATATGCGAACAAGTCGTTAACAGGCTTTCCGTGGGCCGGCCCACCACCTTTTGACCAAGTCAAATGGGCCGACCTTTTCACAGGAATGGGCCTCTGTTGGGCCGTGCCACGTGTTTCCGTATCATAGGCGCCTTTTATCCAATGAGCGGATGACATCTGTCTCAAAGGTGAGCCGACACGTGTTTCCTCCAGCCAATGATGATTTTACACGTGGAAAATCCCCATTGGTTGGGGCTGTTAACGGGTTATCGGATCCAAAACCCGACCCGATAGCTTAACGGCGTTCCGTTACAGTGGATGCCACGTGCCAGTCACCCTTGAAGAAAGCACTTCTGTGATGCGCGATTTATCGTCATGGAAGTGGACACTTCCGTGATGATAATTTTGGTAATGTCATGGAACACTTCTACGACAGCACAGGTGTGACTATCTTGATTTTGTCATAAAATCGTCATGGATGTACATGCATGACAGAAAATGTGACCTACTGTGACACGTATCATCACAGAAGTGTATTTTTTTTAGTGGCTACTTCTATGCAAGTGTAGCAGCAACATTCTTCCCGGGAGCTCGCTACTGCTAATAGCTATAGCGCGGTTCTCCTGAGTGCTCTACTGCTACTGTCGCGCTGCTGCTAACTTTTCTCCACTCGCTACTGCTAATTTTAGTAGTTTTTGTTTTTTTTATGCATATTTGTTTTGTATTTGAACATGCTTTATAGAAGAATCTTTAGCACATACAAATGTCATCATGATACACATACAAATGGCTGCGAGACCACAAATGTAATCATAGCATATACATACAAATAGTCTCATCATAATCATCATCCAACACAAAGTCTCGAATACTTGCAACTACAACATCATCCATCTAAACAAAGGTATACGCGAGAAAAGCTATCACTATGAGTGAGAGCGGAACTATGCAGTACATGAGGCGGCGGTTACGAGTCCTCTCTCGTGCTAGCGTGAACCTCAAGTAACTAGCTTCTCCTTCTTGTCTGCTATTGAAGCCTTTATGGCTGGCGCCCGAGAACCCATTCACTTGCGCCTTACACTCAGGCTACTCGTTGTACACCCCCAGAACCTTCCCTTTGTACACGACATAGCACTGCCATCTCACCATCAAGAAGCTAGGTACCTGTTAGAGATGCATCTTCATCAAGAGGATGTACAATCATATGAAACAAAATATACTAGAGCAACATGAAAAAGAAAGGGTTAGCAACTATCAACATACAGTACGCAAACTAATTAACTAGAGGTACGCAGGTCATCGTACCCAAACTAACAAAGTAGTGTTACGCAAGTTCGACAGGGACCGTGGACATCACAAAGTTTCATCTCTACAGAAAGTATACAAGTTCAACCGACACATATCATCATCATCAACATCGTAAATCACTAGAAGTTCCATCCTTCCATATCATCCAGGATGGACCCTAGCATCTTGAATGGCGTGAGGTCATGACGTTGCATGCCTATGCGAGTTCGGACGTAGCTCGCGATATAGGGCCATGGTGGAACATCCCCTTCTCATCGACGACTTCTTTCACGATGATCGTCGCAATGTCCCTTTGGATGCAAAAGAAATCATCTCTTCTGAGTATATAATCCGCTTGTCCATGAGATTATACCCACTTGTGGATATGATCATCAGTTCTGCCTGTTATGCGAAGCTTTTGGTGATCCGTGCTAAACTCAATCATGAGATGGAGGATGTAGAATCCATCTTTCTTGCTTGGTTTTGGGACTTGGATGCAGCAGAAGTTAGTTTTATGCGTGAAACCCATCTTCTTGTTCCTTTGTTTCCTGATCTGCATGTGGCCACCTCTAATGCTGAAGCCTTGGAGAGCATCATCTAGAATATTCATTATGTGGGTGTAGTCCTTCTTCTCATAATCTTTGGAAGGGTCGAAATACACGGCATGGGAGACTCGCGGGTAAAGAACGATAAGGACGGCTCGCCCGTTGCTGCGGGGAAAAGACACCTCAAATTATTCTCCATATGAGCAAGAAGGAATGATTGAAATGTACGAAAGGGTTGTCCGGAACTGACTTACTTTGGATGAAAAGGCACAAGGACAATTTCATGGTCCTTATTCTGTACCATGAAGTTTTGGAGGTAGTCCCTAGTAGTTTCACGCTCAAAGTCGCTGAGACTCAAGATAGACTTGTGCATGTAGTATGGATTCGCCACACAGATTTGCGAGACTTCTTCACTCTTCATGATGGAGCTCATATGTAGCGCAAAAAGGCGGACGATTGTAAAATCGAGCCGCCTTGTCAGAAACATCTCAAAGATATGGTCAAACCGCAGGAAGAACACCTCCGTGGGCCGTTTGTTGACGTAGCACTTCCCCTCAGGCACACAAGCCGCGTAACGTCGGATATCATGTATCCTTTGAGGCTAGTAGGCTTTTCTCAGTGGACAACACATGGTCGTGCAGTCTCCTGAGATCCCCTGATAGTGCCTCCAGTGGTTTTGGCGGTAGCATCGGCTCGCCCGTGAGATGGAACATGGCCGCACCTTTCATGGGTACATGCTCTTCAGAATCCATCGTCTGGCTGCTATGTGCTCTGGCTTGTTTGGAGGCAGTTATCTTCCCTGATCTCTTCCTCTCCTTTTTCTTGGGCACACCTTCCAAACCCTTCCTTAACCCCTGCCCCAGGGTTCCCGGGCTAAGCACTATATGACCCCCGACTAGCTGAGCCTGTGTTGAGGCGGCATCTTCACGCGTGTCTTGTGAGGAATTCATGAAGATGCACTTTTTGCAATCCTTCCAACGACCTTCCTGCCCAGGCATATCATCCATATCCTCATTAGCATGCTGATAGCCCGATTCGTCATATGGTTGACTCATCATATCTATGTCATAGTCATATGCGTTTGTATTGAGGAAACCCATAGGGTCGACCTCCGTCTCATCATCCTTTCTCTGTTCTACATGACCGATTAAATCAGCCAGTACTATTGCACCCCCTTCATCACGTCGTCCACCGCTCTCACCCGGCACTATAGGAGCTGGTAATTGCGTAGGCGGGGTGGTGGTCTCCGCACATGCTTGTTGATGTGTGGTTATTGGTGTGCTCTCAGCCGGATCTAGACGAATAAAATTCTTCAGCCATAGCAGCACCCAACCCTTGCAGTTTCCAATCTGCGGCGGGGTCTCATCATCCTTTCCCACATGCTGTACTGGAGGAGGCAAAGCCTCGTGCCCCGATTTCACACTGGATAAGCTAACCCTGAAGTGCCCAGCGGGGATCGGCTGGTTGTGGAATGTGGGTTGCAAGGGGTTCATTATCACCCCCTTTCCCACGTCCACCTTCTGGCCTTTGATCAAGTAGAGTATGGTGCACGGGGTTTCTTCGCCCTGCAAACACATATGTTTGTGGCATAAAACATCCGAAAGGCAATGAAAATGGAATATTCTATATATACATATATGTTGGTGCGACATGTAATTACCGTGACGGCGTTGAGCTCAGCCAAAGACGAAGGTCCACCTAGCATGCCAGAGACTGAGGATGGGCTGCTATGAGCGGGAGCGACTGCGAGAGGAGGCCCGGTTGCATGACCAAGTGATGGTGCAATGTTGTTGTTGTTGTTCATGGAGTTGCTCCCAACGAAACTGGGCATCAGGAAATCATGTACCGTCTTGTCTGGATTTTCCTTCGTCCAGTTGATGATAGCTGGAACCAAGTTAGTAGCAAAATCATTTATGCAGGTAGTTACAGCTGCATTGACTGCCTGCTGTAGCAACTCATTTTTCTCCTCGGCAATTTTTTTGCGTCCTCAGCTACTTTTTTCTCGACTGCAAGCTTCACCTTCACGTTGATGTCCGCCTGACTAAACTTCTTTTTCTGCTTCTTGGCCTCTAGGCCCTCGTTGTAAAACACCTTCCACGTGGAGCCTTCTCCAGCGCCATGCACACGACCATATTGCGGCTGCTGGCCCAAAGGGAGTCCCTTAAGTTTGTTCAAGGCCCGGTTGAGAGGGGTGTCCCACTTGGGCCTCATCGGAGAAGTAGGGCTTTTGGCTGCAAGCCGGTGTTGCTTCTCCTGCAGAAGGAGCATGAACCATTTAGGAATGTGTAGTTGACTAGATATGGAGCTAAATATAAGGTGGTAAAAGAATAATTACTAGTAGTCTAATCAATTTCCTCGTGATCTGGTCTGTGTAAAAAACCTTTTTTTACTTGTCTCACTTGTAGCGGGCCCTGATGAAGTCACGCTCCAAGGGGTTGGTGAACTTCGCCAAGGGGTCTGGGATACCCACGGCTTCACGTTCCACGTCCTCCTTATCCCATATGGGCCTTTTACCGAGGTAGCCACGGCTTCCGAGGCGATGCTTCCCCGTGTTCCTTTGCTGAAGGCTCTTGAATTTCGCATCCTTAGCCTTGGCTGCCTTGGTAGTGCAAGTGTCCTTGAACTTTTCGAACTCCTCTTCCGTAAGTGTCGGATTTTCCTATAGAATCTTGGACAAGGGTTCCTCAGCCTCAATAGCTCGTTTCACCCTCCCTCTCCAGGAGGCCAAATCATTGCTGAACATGCCCATGGCGTGATTGTTAATATTTTTCATCTTCGGGCCATCCCACGGTTGTTCTATGTTATCATCCCGGTCGGGGAACTTGAATCTCTTGTGAAACTTCGTTAGGAGCAACTGCGTCAAATGTTCTTTACTCCTTAAGTCACCGTCGTTGATGCTTGCGCATTCCCGTAGGATGCATCCTACTTGGTTCCCATAGCACTTGCGAGGTACTTCCAGCTCTAATGGCTCAAACTTTCCAGGTGCCATCTTTGTGATCACTAGTCGTCCAATCCCTAGTTTGTTAGGTTTTCGTATCCTCTGCTTCTTATGCTTCTTCTTTTCGGTAGCGGCATCCGCGCTGGTACCTTCCCCACCGGTCTCGGCGCCGCCATCAGTGCCGGCGCCGTCGGTGTCGATGTTGGTGTCAGTACCATCATCGAGGCCGACCTGCAAACCTTGCTTAGCAGTCAAATAGTCGAGGTACTCTTGTTCACCCTCATAATCCATCTCGTCTGCATCTTGGTCAAAAGGCCCAGTTTCTTTGTTGTTCGACATTTTTCCTATGATTAAGTCTCCTCGTTTATTTCTAAAAGTATGAAAAAAATGAGAAATGACATAAAAAAGAAATCTATGTGCCAGCACTCGATGTGCCTACTATGTAGCACAAATCATGCCAAAATTCACGTAAAATTTCGGCATGACCTTTGCTAAAAAATGGATGCATCGAGCGCCTGAAATTCACCGGAACGGAAATGAATCAACATTCCGGCATAACATAGGCCACTCGGATCATTTACCAAAATTGAACCAAAACATCACATGTCCAAATGACATGTCCAAATTCCAAACATGACATGTCCAAAACATGACATATCCACATATCACATGTCCAGTTCAAATTTGCATATAAATTCAGCCTACCTAAATTTGCTTTAACAAGGGATGTTGATTTGGACAATTGCTTAAATGCTGCCTTTTCTTTTAAATACAATTGCTTAACCCTAAATTTCTATCCTATTTGAAAACCTAGCTAAATTCATAACTAAATAGATAACCTAATTAACATACTGCCCTAACTAAAACCTAAGTAAATTAACCAAAGAACCCTAGCTAGCAGAGAGAGAGGGGGGGGGGTTACAGAGGGTGCAAGGGCGAGGAGGCAGGCCCGACGACGGCCGAGGTTGGGAGGGGAGGAAGCAGAGGAGGGAGGCGTGGCGCGTCAGGGTCGGGGGCGAGCGCCAGGGCGCGGCGGTGCGACGGAGGAAGAGAGAGTGGGGATTTGGGGGGAAAAGAGGCGGGATGAAGCAGAGAGAGTGAGGATTTTGGGTTAAGTGGATGTAGCAGTAGTGCGTTTAGACCAAACGCGATTCTACTATTACAGGCAGCGATAGCGGTTTTATACGGAAACCGGTACTGCTACCTTGACTAGCTGTAGCTCTTTTTCAGTAAACCGCTACTACTATAACCACTTTTCCTTTTTCTTTTCCTTTATTTTCTCTCACTTTTCCTTTTTTTCGAGAGCAGTGAACAAAGGGAAGGCGATATATATTGCATCATTTGACGGTTAAATATGTATACAAAATAGGAACATATATATTACATCATTGGAACCATGCATAATAATGGCTAAGTGTGTATACAAAATAGGAACATATATATATATATATATATATATATATATATATATATATATATATAACATCATTTGACCGATAACATACGGTTCCTCAGCATTGACGTTTTCGTTTTTGAGTCAGCTTCTTTCCCTTCTTGTTCGTTGAAGAATAATTGAGCCCCTCATTGTGACTTTGCCTTTTCCATGGAGTACGATTTTTCTAATGTAGTATTGATTCTTATTTTGACGTATACTTCATCATCATCATCATCTTCCCTCATTGGGTTGCCGTACTGATCATAGTCTTCCTCGTTGGCGACTCCATCCATTCCAATGATGTTCCTTTTGCCTCTCCTCACGACAACACGGTTGGGATTGCTCGGGTCGGTTATGAAAAAGCATTGTGTCACGTGCTTAGCGTGTACCCATGGCTCGTTTTTTGTGATAGCATTCACGGTAGCGCTCTTGGCGTCGGGTATAGTCATGGTAGTGAAAATCTGGTTTTCTCTTTCGACATTCTTAGCCCATCTGACACGGAACATCGTCGTGTTGTGCAGTCCAGAGTAGTCAAGCTCCCAGATCTCCTCGACCCTTCCATAAAATCGTTCAGTTGCGTCGTTGTCGCTGCCGGTCATGAATTCCATCGTCACCCCTGAGTTCTGATCATCACTGTCCATATCTTTGGCCTCCATGTAGAACGTGTATCCGTTGATATCATATGCCTGATAGGTTACGAGGTTGGGCGAGGCCATGTGCTAAGGCCTATATGAGCAATCCGTCCTTAGAGCCCTCCTCCGGGGGATTAGCAATAATATGCTCTTTGAACCAACGCAGGAAAGTGAAGTTGTGCTCTCTAGTAACTTCGTCGTCCGTCCTGCATACTCCCCGATCACGATACTTTGCGATAATTTCTTTGTGCAGTGCCACGAAAGGATCTACCTCGTCTAGGTGCTGTAGCACTATCAAGTTTGCTCTGTCAAAGTCGCTGCATCGATCTGAGTATGCCACATGCAGTTCCCTGCGACCGTTGCAGTGACCTTCTCCATCGGGCCTCCCATCGTGCTTGTTAACGGGCAAACCAACACTAACACCAGGCGGCTGCTCTGCGCCATATAGAAAATTCTCGCAGAAAGAGATGGACTCTTGTGTCACATAGCCCTGGACGATGCTTCCATCCGGACGGGACATGCTACGAACGAATCCTTTGATGATCCCATTCATCCTCTCAAATGACATCATGTTGTGCAGGAATGATGGCCCCGGGTCTATTATGTCATCCACAATATGGACACACAGATGCACCATCACGTCAAAGAATGCGGGTGGGAAGTACATATCAAGCTCATTCAGTATCACAACGATCTCTTCCTGTAGCCTTCGGAGCTGCTTCACACTGATCGACTTTCGAGAGATGACGTCGAAAAAGTTGCAGAGACCAATAAGCGTGTCACGGACGTGCTTGTCCATTATCCCTCTAAGGGCAACAGGTAGTATCTGCGTCATCATCACATGACAGTCATGGGACTTCATCCCGCTGAAACTTTTCTTGTCCGTGTCTAGATATCTGCTTATCTTGCCACAGTAACCGGAACTAACTTTGACTCCGGTAAGGCACTTAAAGAATTGATCGCTCTCGGCCTGACTTAAGGTGAAGCAAGAAGGGGGCAATAATCCTCTTTCTTTATTTTCTTGCCCTTCTTCTCCCGTGCCTCTGTCTTTGTCTCTGTCTCGTCTGACATTTTACGGGGCGGCATGTGCAGATCTTCCCTGATTTTCAAATCTTGCAAGTCTTTTCTTGCCTTCGGCCCATTCTTGGTATTATCCGGCATGTTCATCAGTGTTGCGAGCAAGCTCTCAAGGACATTCTTACAGATATGCATTTGATCAAGGCAATGAGGTGTATCGAGTTTGTGCCAGTACTCCAAGTCCCAGAACACAGACCTCGTCTTCCATACGTTCAACAGCGGCTCCGGCGCCTTTCTCATCATCTTTCCCGGCGCGGGGCACTCCTTCCAGTTTTTCAACAACTCATCGATTTCGGCACCGCTCCGCTTACGTGGAGGTCCTCGATGCTCAGCGTGACCATTGAATAGATCTCCACGGTTTCTCCACGGGTCGTCCTGAGCCATCTTCGATGCCCCATGTACACAATTTTCCCAGACCCGCCATCTTTCCTTGACGTTAGCTGCTGAGACGCCATATCATCCATGCACCGCATGCATCCGCAATATCCATGGCACACCTGGCCTACGACATATCCGTAACCGAGATAGTCGTGCACCGTCGTGATCAGCGCGGCTCTCATGTAGAAATACTCACCTTTGCTGGCGTCCCATGTCTTGGCCAGTGTTTTCCATAAGGTGGCTAACTCCTCTTGAAGTAGCCCCAGATACAAATTAATATTATTTCCTGGTTGTTTCGGCCCTTGAATAAGCATGCTCATGTGAATGTACTTCGACTTCATGCACAACCAGGGGGGAGGTTGTACATCCATACAAACACGGGCCATGTTCTATGGTTGGTATTCTGGTTGCCAAACGGATTCATGCCATCGGTACACGCACCGAGCACGATGTTCCTTGCATCACATTCTGAATACCGATAGAATCTGTTCAACGCTCTCCACTGGCTTCCATCCTTGACGTGTCTCAGCTTTGGATCATCTCCATCGTCGGGCTTCTTCCGCTCCGCATGCCAGCGCATTAGCTTTGCTTCCTTGGGATCTACAAAATACCGCTGGAGACAGGGAGTGATTGGTAAGTACCATACAACTTTCTGGGGACATTTCTTCCCGACCTTCTTGTATCGAGAAGTATTGCACACCGGACAACTTGTTTTTTCCGCGTGCTCCTTCGTCGGTCCATTTGGTTTTAACTTTCGTCTTCAGGAGTTGGAACGTGAAACTCAAGCGGGTCACCTCAGGATTGGAACCATCATACAATGGAGTGTTCGAGTCTACCACTAGTGGCTCCAGCTTAGCCTCCTCTCTAGAAGCAGCTCTTTCAGTACTCGTCTCCTTGTGAATCAATGCTTGAACATGAGGGTCCTGCACGATTGAACTTAGTACCGACGAACTCTGCAGCATGGAGTCCATGTCGTTCTCTCTGCCGCCATGTCCAGCCCCTTCTCCTCCGCCATGTCCGGCCCCTTCTCCGCCGCCATGTCCGGCCTCTTCCCCACCGCCATTATCGATCATCTATTTGTCTTGCCCCGTGTCATCATTGCCTACCCCGTCGGCGTCCTCAACATCGTCATCCTCATCTTCAATTATCCACCGAGTATAGCCATCCATGAAACTAGTCATGAGCAGGTGCGCTTCGACACGACCATCATCATGGGGGTCGAGCCAAACTATTCCTTTGCATTTTCGACATGGACATAAAACCTCTGTCCGGTTATTTTCTTTCATGTCCTGTATCGCCGACCGCAACCACCTGTCTACCATCGTTCCACTGACTATCGTGAACGTCTGCACGGTAATAATAAACAAATTGATTATAAAAATGCGTGCATGCATCAAAGTCATACAAAAATTCAGCATGACCTTCCCTAAAAATAGGACATATATAGATCTAGAGTTTGCCCGGAATTTGCCGAAACAGAAATAAATCGACATTTCGGCAAAACATAGGCAACTCAAAAGCACAATTTGGCGTCAACTCATGCCACACACACAATTTCCATCATATCTCCCAATTATCATATCACACACACATAAACATATTTCCATTTTGCAAAAGCATGAAATTTTAATCACCTCTATCTCGAGATCAAGCACACGGTGGAGATGATGATGTAGGGAGATCAAAAGTGCACAAAGCTCTTCTTGACAAAGATAGATCTAGTTAGGGGGCAAATAGATCACTTAACTAAATGCTACATCTACCTAGCTAGCTAATTTGGGAGGAGACAACTTCAACTAGTGGATGGGGAAGGAAAAAGAGAAAGGAGATGCATTAATGGAGGTGGTGTAGTTAGCTTGGAGTAATGAAGAGAGAGAGAAAGGTAGGTAGAATAGGGAGAGTAATGGGGGAGAAGTATTGAGAAAGAAGAAGAGTGAGAGAGGGAGGATGTGGGAGGTAGGGGAAAGGGAAGAGAGGAGATGGGGGAGGGGAGGACGGGTGGGGAAAGGTGGTGGGTTGGTGCGGCTTAGCAGTAGCGCGGGACACAAAATGCGCTACTGATAAGAAAGTAGCAGCAGCGCGCTTTCCACACATGCGCTACTGCTAATCGGGACCAAGAGTGTGCCCAATTTGAAAATTAGCAGTAGTGACCTCAGAAAAAGCGCGCTACTACTACAGCTTTAGTAGTAGAGCGTGTCATGACAACGCGCTGCTGCTAAACGTAGGTGGGTGGACACTGTCGGTCGATATTTGTAGCAGCGCGGGTTGTTCCGAGCGCGCTACTTCTAACGCCGTGTCAGTAGCGAGTTTTGCGTGCACGCACTACTGCTAATTAGCAGTAGCGCTTCTTTTTGAGCCGCGCTGCTGCTAAGATTCTGTGTATAAGGTTTTCCCTAGTAGTGTTGTCATCTGCTTTTAGGGTTGGATGCACAAAATCTTAATGCAAAAGAACGTCACTTTATATTGCCACTAGTGATATGAACCTTTATTATGCAATCCGTCGCTTTTATTACTTCCATATCACACGATCGTATAAAGCTTATTTTCTCCGCACTAATAAGTCATACATATTTAGAGAGCAATTTTTATTGCTTCCAACATGACAACTTACTTGAAGGATCTTACTCAATCCATAGGTAGGTATGGTGGACTCTCATGGCAAAACTGGGTTTAAGGATATTTGGAAGCACAAGTAGTATCTCTACTTGGTGCAAGGAATTTGGCTAGCATGAGGGGGAAAGGCAAGCTCAACATGTTTCAATTATCCATGACAATATACTTTAACTGAGATGTGAGAAAACATAACCCATTACGTTGTCTTCCTTGTCCAACATCAACTCTTTAGCATGTCATACTTTAATGAGTGCTCTCAATCATAAAAGATGTCCAAGATAGTATATTTATATGTGAAATCTCTCTTTCTTTATTACTTCCTATTAATTGCAACGATGACCAAAACTATGTTTGTCAACTCTCAACAACTTTTATGCCTCATACTCTTTATATGTGAAGTCATTGCTATCCATAAGATCAATATGAACTCTTTTATTTCTTTTTATTCTTTCTATTTTCTCAAGATCATAGCAAGATAACAAAGCCCTTGACTCAACACTAATCTTTATTATATAGCTCATGGACTCGATTACAAAGAGGGATCACAAAGCAAAACTTAAAACTAATTTATACCAAAACTTTATTCTACTAGATCAAGATATTACCAAAAGGATCGAACTAAGTAAAACGGTAAAGATATGAGTGTAATGGTGATACGATACCAGGGCACCTCCTTCTTCAGAGTTGGTGTTGTGATCTTCTTGGTAATGATGCCCCTCAGGATACGATTCTCCTCCTTGAGCTTATTGACTTGTTTCTTGAGGTACATATTTTCCTTGCGGAGCTTGCCCGTGACGGCTAAGGCTCCTTTTACCCAAGGATGCTGCATAGCTTCTAGAGAACAATTGACACTCTTTTTCATATTTTCATAAGAAAGAAATTTAACATTGGAAGGGATGACCGAGTTTGGAATTGCTGAGATCTGTAGTTCCCCCATCATGAATCCTGCTTGGAAGCGAGAGGTAACTTCTTGATCCTACTCCATGGCATCTATCCTTTTCAAGTCGGCCTCCATCTCGTCTTTCGTTGATGGCCCAAAGTGATTAGCATCCCTGTTTGCTCCCGATCTTGGCGTCGGGTGAGACACCCGACTCTCCCCGACTGACTCTTGAGAAGACATCTTGCTCTAAATCTATAACAGAAACAACTCGAAACAAAAACAGAAGACTTTTGCATGATACGATGGTGAAAACCTTCGGGAGATTATATAATGAGTTTTTACCGAACAAAAGAAGTAACATGCAAGAAAACGGAGTCCAGAGAGCACACGAGGTGCCCACGAGGCAGGGGGCGCGCCCAGTATGGGTGGGAGCGCCCTCCACCCTCGTGTAGGCCTCGTGTCCTTCCCGGATTACTTCTTATTTTCCTATTTTCTTAAATATTCCAAAACAGAGAAAAATGCTTTTAGAACTGTTTTGGAGTCGGTTTACTTACCGTACCACATACCTAATCCTTTTCGGAGTCTGAAACGTTCTGGAAAGTGTCTCTTATGTATTCCTCCGGGGTCACGGTTTCAATAATATTAGTTTCAACATTTATAGGATTAACTGAGATATAATGTTCGATTCTTTGACCGTTCACCACCCTCGGACTTGTGCCTTCGAAGTTGTTGATTTTTGTGGCACCGGAACGGTGGACCTCCTTGATAACGTAAGGACTTTCCCATTTAGAGAGAAGTTTTCCTGCAAAGAATCTTAAACGAGAGTTGAATAGCAACACATAATCACCTACATTAAACTCACTCTTTTGTATCATTTTGTCATACCATCTTTTAACTTTTTCTTTGAACAGTTTGGTATTCTCGTAGTGTTGTGGAATTGTCACGTCAGATGTCCTCATGAAAGGACTTAGTTGTGGAGCCATCGCAACTAGGAATCTTGAAGGGGTTAATTGGGACAAAGGACACGAGAGGTTTTATACTAGTTCGGCCCCTTACGGTGAAGCTAAGGCCTACATCTAGTTGGGTTGGTATTGATGTTTCGATGACCAGGGAGCGAGATATGCTATGCCTGGCTCTCAATGAGTTGTTTCTCGCCCTAAGCCGCCAGCGGGTCGTCCCCTGATATACACGGGTCGACGCCCTGTGGCCTACAGAGTCCCGACCGGCTTATAAACAATGTCCGGCTCGGTGACTAGTTAAGTCTACCTTATGATACAAGTAATATTATAACTGCGGTTTACTACAACGGGCCTTAAATCGCCGGTGGGCTTTAAGCTTCCTATGAACCGTCATCTTCATGCCTTGTCTTGGGCTTCTCTCCGGTGAGTCCTCTTTGCGTAACCCGGCCCCTCCTGGGCGGCTTACACAAATAGTTATATCCCCAACATTAGGCCCCAGATTGATTTGAACTGGTTCATGTCAATCTTAAAATACCTTATGAACCGCCCTGCAGTCTTTTATCTTGCGCAAAGGATTTTAACCCGCCGTGACGTCACCATCTAACTCCGGGTTAAATCTCTGTGACGTCATCTTCATTAAAGCTTTATTTTTTACTCCGTCATATCTTGAACGGATCTTTGTCTTTACTGACTATCCCGAGAACCGAGGCGGCAGAGCCGCTGGGTAATAAATGTTATCTCCTTGTCTTTCGCGCCCCCTTGGTCAGTCTTCTCTTATAAATAGGGCGACCTAGGTCTTTTCCCCAGTCGTCTTCTTCCTCTCCTCTCTACCACTCGAGCTCCGCCGCTGTCACCATCGACTCCCTCATCTTCATCGACTCAGGCCGCTGCATCGACCTGACCTTGCCCAGAGATCGACGGCGAACTTCCGCAGCTCGCCCGCATCTGTGAGTTCCTTTCATTCCCTTTCTCCGATCTGCATTAGGTTCTTATCGAGTTCGTCGGTGTTCATCACTGGCCAACACCAAGCCCTCGCTAGTTCCTTCCAATGCCCTGTTAGATCTTGAAAACCATGTAGAACTGCTGCGGTATTTGTTTATGTTGACCTTGCATAAAAATGGATCTCCTTTCCCTTGTTTAGGAACCCTCTTCGAGTGCATGAACTTCCCTGCCTCGTTTTAGGTCTAGAAAATTTCCTTTTCAGAACAATATTTTGATCCAGAATAATAACTGTTAGCTGTGAAACTTGCTTTTATCACGCGGAAAATCTCTTCTGGTAAATGCCCTGAAACACAATTGTCGAGATGTCCGGCTTAAATAAATGATAGCGAACCTTGACTGCCCCTCATGATCCGGAATTTTTTTGACTTGCACTTGATACTTGTAGCGGCTTAAATATTGTTGCACAGTCATCCTTATATCATTAGGCCCCTCATTAAGCCGCCACTGTAAATAATCAAGATTTTCCTCCCGGGTTAAAAATGAACCGGATCTTCTTGTTTTTTATAGGCTAATTGCTGTGATGGCTCCTAAGCCTACCAAGGCCCCTATAACTTGCAATTGGGTTAAGTCCACTGTCACAGAGAGTATCTTGGCTGACTTCATGAAATCCGACCATCTGCCCAAGAAGGAAATCATGTCCTATCATGCTCCTAATCCATCAGAGGAGAAGCCTTTACCCAAAAAGGGGAAGTAATCATATTCACCAGTCACATGACCCGGGGTTTTGCTCCACCCGGTTCAAAATTCTTCAGGGATGTATTGCATTTCTTTGATCTCAGACCCCAAGACATCGGGCCCAATTCTGTGTCAAATATGTGCAACTTCCAAGTCTTCTGCGAGGTATATCTTGGAGAAGAACCTACCATACCATTATTCAGAGAACTGTTTTATTTAAACCGGCAGAATGAACGTGCCAACGGGCCCAGTCTTGAACTTGGTGGTATCTCAATTCAGCGGCGAAGAGACTGTCTTTTTCCTTATGCTGAACTGCCGAGTCATCCAAAGGAATGGAACCAAACGTGGTTCTACTGCCAGGATACTTCTCCGGCTGAAGAGAACCCTTTGCCCGGCTTCTGCGCACTGCGCCTTGAATCCAACCACCCGCTGCCGGACAAATTAACTGCGGTTGAATGTCTGCCACTTACCCCTACCATTAGAAGAATTAAAGCTCTTCTTGGAAATGGCCTAGACGGCATCGACTTAGTCCGAGTCTGGGTTACCTGGCGAATACTTCCATTAAGCCGTCGACCCGGCTTAATGTGCACTTATTCCGGCAAAAAGGATGACCCAATGCGTCATATCTCCGACAACTTACCAGAAGATGTGATAGAAGCCACGACCCAATCATTGCTGAAAGAAGGCACAGTGACAAATAATGCTTTTGGCTTACTTCCCTTCTGTCAGAAAAACCCGGCTCCTGCTGTAAGTCACCATTTTCTGATGAACTTTTTTATATCATACCTTGCTTTTACTTATAACCTCTTATCATTTTTTACAGGCTGATGATCGCTTTTGGAAGGCCAAATATAATCATGAAGCAGCCAAACAAGCCAGAGCGACCAAAAGAGCTGAAAGGAAAGTTGCCACCACAGGAACTTCAAGGAAGAAGAAGCCTAGCACCTCAGATTTATTCAAATTAGACGATACTTCCGATGAAGAAGAGGTAGTCTTTTAATTCTTCTGACTTCTTGGTCATTATTTTGTTAACACTTTGTCTTTTCAAGAGGACATAGGGAACAGCCGGGCTGCCGAGGGAGAGGTAACTATAATTTCGTCCGACTCCGAGCCTGTGCCGCGTCAGAAAATTCGAAGAGTAACCCAGAAAGTAAGATTTTCACATCCTTTGGCTTACCAAGATCCTCAATTTCTTTTGAAGCAACAGCAGTATGAAAACTGGAGGCAGACCCGGAACAGCAAGGATGTAGAGCTTTCCTCTGGCTTACCCGACGTAACCAGAAAACATCAGAATGAGGTTATCTCCGATTTACGTCGTCATTTTCCTTTGGCGGGTTACTTTTGTCAACCTCTCAATTCCTTTGATTCCAATTATTAGGATACCTCTCCTTTGTCTGGCGAGTCTATGCAATCCAACATGCCGGCTTTCAAAACTGCCCCCGGGTAATGTGCCTCTTCTTCTTCTTAAGCCTTATCCTGCTTATACTTTTGTATTCACCCTTCTACCTTTATTAGCAGTATGCAAGTGAAGCCCAGTAAACGGGCAAAAAAGAATAAGCCATCCCAAGACCCAGTGGTTACTGAACCGGCGATTGGCTCATCCATTCCTGATAGCTCCACTCATCAGCCACCGCCTGAACCGGCTCTGGATATTCCAGTGTCAACGTCTGACCCGCCTACAGAAGACGTTGTCCACAATTCTGATAACCCGGAAATTCATAACCCGGTCAGGACAACTGATCCAGAAGTTGTGTTTCTGAAAAACCAATATATTGAACCAAGCCAGCCTACTGTTCTTGCTCAGTGCACTGCCAAGGAGGAATTTGCCCAACGTCGGAAAGCTAAACAAGATATTACTGATTATACTCACCTAAGCATTGGTGATATAGTCTCGGGTTATCTGAACCAAGTGTACAACAGTCGTGACCTGGAAATTGACATGGTGAAGCAGATACAACATAAATCTGAGGTATAACTTTATCTTTTCCTGAACCTTACTTACTGTACCAGCCCCCAAGTCTATCGCTTATGAATGAATATGCTATAGACTTAGAAATATACTTACTGTTAGTTTGTCCGGTTTAAAATGAATACTTTTAACCCGTTGATAGCATGAAACATTGAATTGACACATTAGTCCCCAAGTGTCAAGTATCTTTACTTGTAAAGTGCTCGAGACTTTAATATATGTGACCCGGCAAGAGAAAGCTTACAATTCTTCAGCATACATTAGCCCCCAAGTGCCAAGTATATTTACTTGTAAAGTGCTTGGGACTTGAATGTTACCTTATGGGAATCCTTACCATAACCCGATGTCTATGCAGGCTGCCATAAGTCACTTTGAATCAGAGCTTGCTGCCTTGAAGAGTCGTCTGGAAACTCAAGAGCTTGAGACGTAGAAAGCTAACTCCAAATTTGAATTTAGTGTCTCTGAAAATGAGAAACTAAAGAAGAATTTTGAATCGGAGAAGAAAACTTGGGCGGATGAAAAGGCTTCCCTGTTGATGCGGGCCGAAATAGCCGAAGCATCTCTTGCAGAAGCAACAACCGAACTGTCCGACTTAAAGCGGCCGATATCCCAAATGGTCTCAACCATCTTCGGTAAGACACTCTAAAAAATCCTTAAACATCACAATCTTCCAAGGATTATTGTGAGAATTATCTCCGGTTTATTGTTATGCTTGTGACCACACAGGCCCTAGGAGCACCAACCTCAAGCAGAACATGTTGATCAAGCTCAAGGCGGTTTATACCCTTGTGGAGCAGCTGTATTCCGGGTCACAACGTGCTTTGGCCGTTGTAGCTTTATTAAATACCCCTCCTTGCCTCCTACAAGATGTGTTGAAGCATCTCGTAGTGCTACCTCAACGAATTAAGGACTTAAGGCAGGCATCTGCAAGAGCCGGAGATGTGGCCGCATTAAGCCGGGCTAAGGCATGGGTGCCAGAACTTGACTTGGCTCATCTTACTCTTGGATACCCAAGCCTGAAGGAGGATGGCTCTGTATTTGATGATCAAGACTTCACTGCCTGCGTTAAAGCCGTTCATCCCTTGGCGACTATCATTGGCAATGATACTGATCTCACTAAATACTCGCCGGGTTATGACAACGAGAACCGGAGAATCCCAAATGTTCCGTATGACCAAGTCAGCCTGATCCCTCCAACGCGTAAGCATACCTTTGCCCCTGAAGTGGACCCGACCGGGTTAATAGATAACGAGGCTAAATTTGAAGCCTTGAGCGGCATTGACTGGGCCTCATCCACCTTCCAGGACAAAGCAACCGACGGAGAGGCCAAGAAGGATAATCCAGAACCCTCAAGCCCGCCAAAGGAGTGAATCGCCAGGTGTTTTGGCCAAAAAACAATGCTTCGTTAATTTCAGACTCGGGGAGTCTTGTAATAGGGTAGAAAAAACTTCTGAATGCTCGTCATGCCTTCGTGTATGCTCTTATCACTTAACACTTTTCGTAAGCCACCATGGCTGTATATTTCTGGCTTTTACTTCCTCAGCGTGTTAAATTTTGCTTGCCTTATTCTACAATCCTTGAATGATCTTCCCGGCTCATATAATGTTCACCCGGGCGAAGAGCCAAGCGCAACCCGAACGTGGCAGTTGCAAACGCTCGCGTGGTGCGGTGCCTTGGAGCATGCATATAGTAGCCAGGCTCTTGCATGAGACAAAATTGCTATTGTTTAACAATTAAACTACATCATCCATTGGTTGATACTCATTCTGCATAGGTCCACATGCTTAGCACCGTTTCCTCCTGGGGTCACCAATGTTTATTTGCTAATTAATAGCATTGTTCATTGCAAGTCATTAAAAGCATGCACACCTCTCATCTCTTATTGGTTGATATGTCAAGAAACAAGAAACAAGGCAGAAGTTAATGCACCGCGCCTAAGTGTTTTGGGACTATTTGGTTTTCGTAAGATGACTTACACACCTAGACGGAGGGAGTAGTATAGCCCTGTAAACCGGAAAGGAGTATTTGCCTTTCTAGAGATTTCAACAAGTGACTATACTACACCGTGTGCAGCCGTGCAGTACTCCCTCCCTTCCGGTTTATAGAGCTCAAATCTCAAATCTCATGAACCAAGGCATTTTGCGATTGGAGGTATGTATCTCGTACTACTTTACAAAACTACCCTAATTAAACGCATGCATTAATTACGTAGTTCTCTCATTTTCCTCTCCGCCTTGGTCGCGGTGCACAATATTGAGCACTCCTATATGACTAGCCGCTCGATCTACATGCGGGGCATTTCAAAGCATCTGGGCCCGCGTGCCATCCACCAAATCACAGTGAGGTGCTACAGTCGAGACTCACCTGTCACCCCGGTGTGGCTGTCATGACCCGTCATATCACAAAACCCACACCTTTACCAGCAGTGGTAAGGTGGCCTCCAAGTTGGACTGGACGAAGCAACCATCATTTCACTGGAACGCTCGTTCAAGCCCTTTCTTCCCTTTCTTGAAGAAAACCTCACTCCAGGCTACTCACTTCTGCCATTTTTCTTCTGTACCAACGAAGGAAAGGTGGGCGAATCAGTTATGCTGCTATATTTTCATTCCAAGAATCTTCTTTTTGCGAAGCACCGACCGATTCTCACATCCTATTCTTTTCCCGTTTTCATTGCGAATGTGGTTTCCTTTTTATTGCTTTTTGTTTGTTAGTTCATTGATGGATCCTGGAGCACTAGGCAAAGAGTTGCCGGCGGACAACCCACTGGAGACAGCAATCTCTAGGAAGCGAGCACCGACCAACGAGTTGACCATGTTGGCGGGCCAACCCATGAAGACGAAGAACTCCAAGAAACAAGCACTAGCCAAAGAGTTGATGACGTTGGCGGATGAACTCCTCAAAGAAAGTTGGAAGAACAGAAAGGGCCCCACCGTGCCTACCCCAGGAACTCTGATTGCCACCTATGTGAGGCTCAAGACCGAGTTTGAGGAGATAGTCGCCATTGAGAAGTAGTATTCCCCTGGCAAGGTGATGGCCCCCATAGAGGACAAGGAGATGGCCCCCGGAGGGATGAGATCCCCCGGTGAGCTGCACAAGGTGAAAATAATGGCTTATTACCATAGTTGTGGTTTTTGATTATTTGCAATGTGCTTGCTAATATGTTAGGGTTATGCAGGTGCCGGTGGACGTCCTTGATGATTCCGATGTCGTGGCCCATCCTGTTGGCATCGCCCCGGAGATCGATTCTGATGCCGCTGTCCATCCTGTGGACATCGCCCTAGAGATCGATTCCGATGTCGCGGTCAGTCCTGTGGACATCACCCCAGAAATCGATTCCCATGCCGCTGTCCATGATGTGGTCATTGCCCGAGAGATCGATGACAAGAAATAGTTGGCCGCGCTAATCCCTCAGGGTAGTTTGCATTGCCCTGTGTTTAATTACCAGAACGATGCGTGTTATTAAACCATCTTAGGGCTAGTGCACTGTCTTGTGTGGGCGGATCTTGCTACTTTTGTTTGATAGTGAATCATGCAATGAATCATGCGAACCCTCTCCGAGTTATAGAAACATATGTATCCTCACCAGCTTTTGATGTAATATATGGCATGCTTAGATGTAAGTTTGAACTATTTATCATATCAGCAAGGCTTGTTTGATGATTCTTGGTGTTAGTAGGCTAGCTACTATGCGAGCTATAGTACTTGCAAAACACTCACCGAAGAGAAACGTTTGGGTGGATGAGCTCGTGGTACGCTTATACTTATCCCTCGTCGATCGACCAATAGCCCTAGCTCCTAAAATTTTAGGCTTAGTGATCGATCGGACAATAGTCGACACGGATACATTCAGGCCTCATTTGGTTCATAGGGTAGGAAAATCGTAGCAAAAGTACAGAGAACGTGCAACACCAAATCATAGCAGTGCAGAGATGTACTCCCTCCGTTCCAAAATAGATGACCTAGGCAGGCTAGTTTGGCCTAGTGGGTTTCAGTGATATGACGTGGTACAGTGCCGTCGAGTCTTCGCATGTGGTAGCAGTATTGCGGGTACAGTAAGTTTTCTTGAAGAAGCGGAATTCAACAAAGTCATGATGGTTCCTTCGTCCGAACAACTTACAATGGGAAAGGTTGGGCCTGCGATACGAACAGGGTAGACCAGGATAATTTTGTGTATGGCAGGTGGACCAGGATGGTCGACGTCCCACATGTCGGCCAATGAAAGTATTCTTTCCTTTATAGAGGACGAGCAACGAGTATTCATTGTTTGTTTTTTATGAAAGCCATTGTCTCCACTGTTACTCCTTGACTTTGTCAATGCCTCTCTCTCCTCCACATAAGCGGGGACTACTTGCTATGCATGCGACGGGCAGCTGGCGTCTTGAGGGGCCAGGGAGGTCAGAGCGGGCTCCGGAAGCGGTCCGGACTCCAGCATGGCCCACCTCACATTATCACCATATATTTCTTGGAGTCCGTGCGCGGTGGGCGGGCGATCTCTTCTCCCTCCCCCGTTTCTCTCTTCTCAGCCGACACCCGCCGAGCCATTAGATTTCGGCTATCAACGGTTTATTCAATTACAGTCCCACATGTCAGTGAAATTGCAAGACGACGCGTGTCCCCTCTGGTGAGTGGCGTGCGAGCTGGACTGTCGGGGGTGCGACGCGTACGAGTCGTAAGTGTGTCGCCTTTTCCTTTAGAACTTGCGAAGCATAACATTTTCACACGATCGATCGATAAAATGACGAGGGCGGTGGTTTCCCGCTCGTTAGGCGGGCTAGTTCGAGTGATATGATGTGGTATAGTGCAGTCCACTTGCTCCATTTTTATGTAACCAAGAGTTTACACTCTTACACGGGAGGAGTGCGAAACACTGCGGATCTGATTTTGATCGAGGGATAACTGTTCCCTGCCAAATAATGGAGGACTGTTAGCGATTATAGCATGATAGTGAGGGCATCTCCAGCGCTGGCCCACAAATTTACACCGGCATCTGTCCGAGGACACTGATGGATGCCATCCGATGCTGCCCGCATACCTTTCGACAACTATATGAACTAACCGGACAAAATTCGTGCAAACAAAGAAAATTTCAAATTAACCGGATGAAATTCATTACATTTCGAAAACTTTTCCTACAAACTGGACGAAATTCATTACATATTTCGCACAAACCGTACTAAAACCTACTGTAAACCTAATCTAAACGATCGCCGGCGCCTGACCACCATGTCCGGCCATGAACCTGAGAAAGCCGGCCATTGCCTTTGCCTCCTCCTCATCTGCCTTGATAACCTCCTCCTCCGGAGCACAAGGTTCTGAAGATTTCTGCCTCCACGTCGCCGTCAAGCGGCTAATCGGCCGCCGATGTTTACCCCACCAAGCTTGGCGTCGATTGAGTGCAGTAGCGGTGGCCTTCCCGGGACCAGAGCAGCGGCGAGCTACCATGTACTACTCTTCCTCGCTGCCGGCTGTGCCTGTGCACGTGCGCCTGCTTCGTGGTCGTGGCAGCGGAGGGCGGCCGGGGGGTGCCGGCGATCTCCTTCGTTTGCTCCTGCGATAGTACGTTGAAGAGAGCTTTAGAGCGCGCCTAGAGCGGAGCCGCCGATGTCCCTCGTCTGCTCCTGTGATAGTACGTCCAAGAGAACTTTGGAGCGCCAGGAGGCCATGGTTGGAGTGGTGCCGACAGAAGCAAGGGACCAAAGGAGAATAAATGTGGGTCTTTGGCTATGGCTGGGAGCTGGGGCTCAATTTAATATAGCGGGCGAATGGCAATGAGCCGTGGCAGACGGATGGACAACTAGTGCCGGAGTAGGTTCGTCGAGCGTGAATGCGGACGCTGCTTCAGTGACTTAACTGCAGATCCGTTGGGTTACTGACATGTGGGCCCAACGGGCATCTGGCTCGCATGTCAGTGACACACCAATTGCACCTGCAGTTAAGTCCGGTGAATGCGGCATTGACATTCTGGAGAGATGGTGACCTTTTCAGGCGGGAAGCGCGTGCTAGCAATGGAAAGGGTTTCGGTGAGCAGTGGCACTAAGATCGTGAAGGAAATATGCCCTAGAGGCAATAATAAAGTTATTATTTATTTCCTTATATCATGATAAATGTTTATTATTCATGCTAGAATTGTATTAACCAGAAACATGATACATGTGTGAATACATAGACAAACATAACGTCACTAGTATGCCTCTACTTGACTAGCTCATTAATCAAAGATGGTTATGTTTCCTAACCATAGACATGTGTTGTCATTTGATTAACGGGATCACATCATTAGGAGAATGATGTGATTGACATGACCCATTCCGTTAGCCTAGCACTTGATCGTTTAGTATATTGCTATTGCTTTCTTCATGACTTATACATGTTGCTGTAACTATGAGATTATGCAACTCCCGTTTACCGGAGGAACACTTTGGGTGCTACCAAACGTCACAACGTAACTGGGTGATTATAAAGGAGTACTACAGGTGTCTCCAAAGGTACATGTTGGTTTGGCGTATTTCGAGATTAGGTTTTGTCACTCCGATTGTCGGAGAGGTATCTCTGGGCCCTCTCGGTAATGCACATCACTATAAGCCTTGCAAGCAATGTAGCTAATGAGTTAGTTAAGGAATGATGCATTACGTAACGAGTAAAGAGACTTGTCGGTAACGATATTGAACTAGGTATTGGATACCGACGATCAAATCTCGGGCAAGTAACATACCGATGACAAAGGGAACAACATATGTTGTTATGCGGTTTGACCGATAAAGATCTTCGTAGAATATGTGGGAGCCAATATGGGCATCCAGGTCCCGCTATTGGTTATTGACCGGAAACAAGTTCAGGTCATGTCTACATAGTTCTCGAACCCGTAGGGTCCGCACGCTTAACGTTTCATTGACGATATAGTATTATATGAGTTATGTAGGTTGGTAACCGAATGTTGTTCGGAGTCGCGAATAAGATCATGGACATGACGAGGAACTCCGGAATGGTCCGGAGATAAAGTTTGATATATGGGATAATAGTGTTTGATCTCCGGAAGAGTTCCGGAATTCACCGGAAGGGGTTCCGGATGTTTCCCGAAATGTTTGGGTACGAGAACACGTTATTTGGGCCAAAGGGGAAAGCCCACAAGGTTTTTGGAAAGTGCAAAAGGAAGTTTTGCGGAGTCCAGGGGCCAGACGCCAGGGTCCCTGGCGTCTGGGGCCAGACGCTAGGAACCCTGGCGTCTGGCCGTGGAGTCCGAGAAGAACTCTTGCCTTTCGGGTGAAACCGACTTTGTGGAGGCTTTTACTCCAAGTTTCGACCCCAAGGCTCAACATATAAATAGAGGGGCAGGGCTAGCACCAAAGACACATCAAGAAACACCAAGCCGTGTGTCGGCAACCCCGTCCCCTCTAGTTTATCCTCCGTCATAGTTTCCGTAGTGCTTAGGCGAAGCCCTGCGGAGATTGTTCTTCACCAACACCGTCATCACGCCGTCGTGCTGCCGGAACTCATCTACTACTTCGCCCGTCTTGCTGGATCGAGAAGGCGAGGACGTCATCGAGCTGAACGTGTGCAGAACTCGGAGGTGCCGCGCGTTCGGTACTTGGATCGGTCGGATCGTGAAGACGTACGACTACATCAACCGCGTTGATAAACGCTTCCGCTTAGCGATCTTCAAGGGTATGAAGATACACTCCTCCTCTCGTTGCTATCCATCACCATGATCTCGCGTGTGCGTAGGAATTTTTTTGAAATTACTACGTTCCCCAACAGTGGCATCCGAGCCTAGGTTTTATGCGTAGATGTCATATGCACGAGTAGAACACAAGTGAGTTGTGGGCGATACAAGTCATACTGCTTACCAGCATGTCATACTTTGGCTCAGCAGTATTGTGAGATGAAGCGGCCCGGACCGACATTACGCATACGCTTACACGAGACTGGTTTCACCGTTATGAGCACTCATGCTTAAAGGTGACTGGCGGGTGTCTGTCTCTCTCACTTTAGCTGAATCGAGTGTGGCTACGCCCGGTCCTTGCGAAGGTTAAAACAACATTAACTTGACGAACTATCGTTGTGGTTTTGATGCGTAGGTAAGAACGGTTCTTGCTAAGCCCATAGCAGCCACGTAAAATTTGCAACAACAAAGTAGAGGACGTCTAACTTGTTTTTGCGGGGCATGTTGTGATGTGATATGGTCAAGACGTGATGCTATATTTTATTGTATGAGATGATCATGTTTTGTAACCGAGTTATCAGCAACTGGCAGGAGCCATATGGTTGTCACTTTATTGTCTGAAATGCAAACGCCCGGTAATTGCTTTACTTTATCACTAAGCGGTAGCAATAGTCGTAGAAGCAATAGTTGGCGAGACGACAATGATGCTACGATGGAGATCAAGGTGTCGCGTCGGTGACGATGGTGATCATGGCGGTGCTCTGGAGATGGAGATCACAAGCACAAGATGATGATGGCCATATCATATCACTTATATTGATTGCATGTGATGTTTATCCTTTATGCATCTTTTCTTGCTTTGATTGACGGTAGCATTTTAAGATGATCTCTCACTAATTATCAAGAAGTGTTCTCCCTGAGTATGCACCGTTGCGAAAGTTCTTCGTGCTGAGACACCACGTCATGATCGGGTGTGATAGGCTCTATGTTCAAATACAACGGGTGCAAAACAGTTGCACACGCGGAATACTCAGCTTAAACTTGACGAGCCTAGCATATACAGATATGGCCTCGGAACACGGAGATCGAAAGGTCGAACATGAATCATATAGTAGATATGATCAACAAATTGATGTTCACCATTGAAACTACTCCATCTCACGTGATGATCGGACATGGTTTAGTTGATATGGATCACGTAATCACTTAGAGGATTAGAGGGATGTCTATCTAAGTGGGAGTTCTTAAGTAATATGATTAATTGAACTTAAATTTATCATGAACTTAGTCCTAGTAGTATTTTGCAAATTGTGTTGTAGATCAATAGCTTGCGTTGTTGCTTTCATATGTTTATTTTGATATGTTCCTAGAGAAAATTGTGTTGAAAAATGTTAGTAGCAATGATGCGGATTGGATCCGTGATCTGAGGTTTATCCTCATTGCTGCACAGAAGAATTATGTCCTTAATGCACCGCTAGGTGACAGACCTATTGCAGGAGCAAATGCAGACGTTATGAACGTTTGGCTAGCTCAATATGATGACTACTTGATAGTTTAGTGCACCATACTTAACAGCTTAGAATCGGGACTTCAAAGACGTTTTGAACGTCATGGACCATATGAGATGTTCTAGGAGTTGAAGTTAATATTTCAAGCAAATACCCGAGTTGAGAGATATGAAGTCTCCAACAAGTTCTATAGCTAAAAGATGGAGGAGAATCGCTCAACTAGTGAGCATGTCCTCAGATTGTCTGGGTACTACAATCGCTTGAATCAAGTGGGAGTTAATCTTCCAGATAAGTTAGTGATTGACAGAATTCTCTAGTCACCACCACCAAGTTAGTAGAACTTCGTGATGAACTATAATATGCAAGGGATGATGAAAACAATTCCCAAGCTCTTCGCGATGCAAAAATCGGCGAAGGTAGAAATCAAAGAAAAACATCAAAGTGTTGATGGTGGACAAGATCACTAGTTTCAAGAAAAAGGGCAAAGGGAAGAAGGGGAACTTCAAGAAGAATAGCAAGCAAGTTGCTGCTCAAGTGAAGAAGCCCAAGTCTGGACCTAAGCCTAAGACTAAGTGATTCTACTGCAAAGGGACTGGTCACTGGAAGTGGAACTACCCCAAGTATTTGGCGGATAAGAAGGATGGCAAAAGTGAACAAAGGTATATTGGATATACATGTTATTGATGTGTACTTTACTAGTGTTTATAGCAACCCCTCGGCATTTTGATACTGGTTCAGTTGCTAAGAGTAGTAACTCAAAACGGGAGTTGCAGAATAAACAGAAAATAGTAAAAAGGCGAGGTGACGATGTGTGTTGGAAGTAGTTCCAAGATTGATATGATCATCATCGCACACTCCCTACACTTTCGGGATTAGTGTTGAAACTAAATAAGTGTTATTTGGTGTTTGCGTTGAGCATGAATATGATTTGATCATGTTTATTGCAATACGGTTATTCATTTAAGTAAGAGAATAAATTGTTGTTCTGTTTACATGAATAAAACCTTATATGGTTACACACCCAATGAAAATGGTTCATTGGATCTCGATCGTAGTGATACACATATTCATAATATTGAAACCAAAAGATGCAAAGTTAATAATGATAGTGCAACTTATTTGTGGCACTGCAGTTTAGGTCATATTGGTGTAAAGCGCATGAAGAAACTCTATGCTGATGGGACTTTGGAATCACTTGATTATGAATCACTTGATGCTTGCGAACCGTGCCTTTTGGGCAAGATGACTAAAACTCTGTTCTCCGGAACAATGGAACGAGCTACTGACTTATTGGAATAATACATACCGATGTATGCGATCTGATGAGTGTTAAGGCTCGTGGCGAGTATCGTTATTTTCTAACCTTCACAAATGATTTGAGCAGATATGGGTATATCTACTTGATGAAACATAAGTCTGAAATAGTTGAAAAGTTCAAAGAATTTCAGAGTGAAGTGGAAAAATCATCGTAACAAGAAAAATAAAATTACTACGATCTGATCGTGGAGACGAATATTTGAGTTACGAGTTTGGTCTTCAATTAAAACAATGTGGAATAGTTTCACAAACTCATGCCACCTGGAACACCACAGCTTAATGGTGTGTCCGAACGTCATAACAGTACTTTATTGGATATAGTGCAATCTATGATGTCTCTTACCGATTTACCACTATCGTTTTGGGGTTATGCATTAAAGACAGCTGCATTCACTTTAAATAGGGCACCATCAAAATCCGTTGAGACGATGCCTTATGAACTGTGGTTTGGCGAGAAACCAAAGTTGTCGTTTCTTAAAGTTTGGGGCTGCGATGCTTATGTGAAAAAGTTTTCACCTGATAAGCTCAAACCCAAATCGGAGAAGTGCGTCTTCATAGAATACTCAAAGGTAACTATTGGGTACACCTTCTATCATAGATCCGAAAGCAAGATTCGTTGCTAAGATGGATCCTTTCTAGAGAAGGAGTTTCTCTCAAAAGAAGTGAGTGGGAGGAAAGTAGAGCTTGATAAGGTAATTGTACCTTCTCCCAAATTGGAAAGTAGTTCATCACATAAATCAGTTCCAGTGATGCCTACACCGATTAGTGAGGAAGTTAATAATAATGATCATGAAGCTTCAGATCAAGTTACTACCGAACCTCGTAGGACTTCCAGAATAAGATCCGCACCAAAGTGGTACGGTAATCCCGTTCTAGAAGTCATGTTACTAGACCATGATGAACCTACGAACTATGAGGAAGCGATGATGAGCCCAGATTCCGCGAAATGGCTTGAGGCCATAAAATCTGAGATATGATCCATATATGAGAACAAAGTATGGACTTTGATTGACTTGTTCGATGATCAGCAAGCCATGTTAAATAAATGGATCTTCAAGAGGAAGACGGACACTGATAGTAGTGTTACTATCTACTAAGATCGACTTGTTGTGAAAGGTTTTCGACAAGTTCAAGGTGTTGAATACGATGAGATTTTCTCACTCGTATCGATGCGTAAGTCTGTCTGAATCATGTTAGCAATTGCCACATTTTATGAAATCTGGCAAATGGATGTCAAAACTGCATTCCTTAATGAATTTTTTAAAGAAGAGTTGTATATGATGCAACCAAAAGGTTTTGCTAATCCTAAAGGTGCTAACAAAATGTGCAAGCTCCAGCGATCCATCAATGGACTGGTGCAAGCATCTCGGAGTTGGAATATACGCTTTGATGAGTTCATCAAAGCATATGGTTTTATACGGACTTTTGGAAAGACCTGTATTTACAAGAAAGTGAGTGGGAGCACTACAGCATTTCTGATAAGTATATGTGAATGACATATTATTAATTGGAAATGATGTAGAATTTTCTGGAAAGCATAAAGGAGTGTTTGAAAGAAGTTTTTCAAAGAAAGACCTCGGTGAAGCTGCTTACACATTGAGCATCAAGATCTATATAGATAGATCAAGACACTTGATAAGTTTTTCAATGAGTACATACCTTGACAAGTTTTTGAAGTAGTTCAAAATAGAACAGTCAAAGAAAGAGTTCTTGCGTGTTTTGCAAGGTGTGAAGTTGAGTAAGACTCAAAACCCGACTATGGCAGAAAATAGAAAGAGAATGAAAAGTCATTTCCTATGCCTCAGTCATAGGTTCTATAAAGTATGCTATGGTGTAAACCAGACCTATTGTATACCTTGCTCTGTGTTTGGCAAAGGAATACAATTTTGATCTAATAGTAGATCACTGGACAGCGGTCAAGAATATCCTTAGTGAGGACCAAGGAAATACTTCTCGATTATGGAGGTGATAAAAAAGCCCGTCATAAAAGGTTACATCGGTGCGAGCTTTTACACCGATCCAGATGACTCTAAGTCTCAATCTGGATACATATTGAAAGTGGGAGCAATTAGCTAGAGTAGCTCCGTGCAAAGCATTGTAGACATAGAATATTTGCAAAATACATACGGCTCTGAATGTGACAGACCTGTAGACTAAACTTCTCTCATGAGCAAAACATGATCTTACCTTAGTACTCTTTTGGGTGTTAATCACATAGCGATGTGAACTAGATTATTGACTCTAGTAACCCTTTGGGTGTTGATCACATGACGATGTGAACTATGGGTATTAATCACATACAGATGTAAATATTGGTGTTGAATCACATGCTGATGTGAACTAGATTATTGACTCTAGTGCAAGTGGGAGACTGAAGGAAATATGCCCTAGAGGCAATAATAAAGTTATTATTTATTTCCTTATATCATGATAAATGTTTATTATTCATGCTAGAATTGTATTAACCGGAAACATGATACATGTGTGAATACATAGACAAACATAACGTCACTAGTATGCCTCTACTTGACTAGCTCATTAATCAAAGATGGTTATGTTTCCTAACCATAGACATGTGTTGTCATTTGATTAACGGGATCACATCATTAGGAGAATGATGTGATTGACATGACCCATTCCGTTAGCCTAGCACTTGATCATTTAGTATATTGCTATTGCTTTCTTCATGACTTATACATGTTCCTGTAACTATGAGATTATGCAACTCCCGTTTATCGGAGGAACACTTTGGGTGCTACCAAACGTCACAACGTAACTGGGTGATTATAAAGGAGTACTACAGGTGTCTCCAAAGGTACATGTTGGGTTGGCGTATTTCGAGATTAGGTTTTGTCACTCCGATTGTCGGAGAGGTATCTCTGGGCCCTCTCGGTAATATACATCACTATAAGCCTTGCAAGCAATGTAGCTAATGAGTTAATTAAGGAATGATGCATTACGTAATGAGTAAAGAGACTTGCCGGTAATGAGATTGAACTAGGTATTGGATACCGACGATCAAATCTCGGGCAAGTAACATACCGATGACAAAGGGAACAACATATGTTGTTATGCGGTTTGACCGATAAAGATCTTCGTAGAATATGTGGGAGCCAATATGGGCATCCAGGTCCCGCTATTGGTTATTGACCGGAAACAAGTTCTAGGTCATGTCTACATAGTTCTCGAACCCGTAGGGTCCGCACGTTTAACGTTTCATTGACGATATAGTATTATATGAGTTATGTATGTTGGTAACGAATATTGTTCGGAGTCGCGAATAAGATCATGGACATGACGAGGAACTCCGGAATGGTCCGAAGATAAAGTTTGATATATGGGATAATAGTGTTTGATCTCCGGAAGAGTTCCGGAATTCACCAGAAGGGGTTCCGGATGTTTCCCGAAATGTTTGGGTACGAGAACACGTTATTTGGGCCAAAGGGGAAAGCCCACAAGGTTTTTGGAAAGCGCAAAAGGAAGTTTTGCGGAGTCCAGGGGCCAGACGCCAGGGTCCCTGTCGTCTGGTTCCAGACGCCGGGAACCCTGGCGTCTGGTCCTGGAGTCCGAGAAGAACTCTTGCCTTTCGGGTGAAACCGACTTTGTGGAGGCTTTTACTCCAAGTTTTGACCCCAAGGCTCAACATATAAATAGAGGGGCAGGGCTAGCACCAAAGACACATCAAGAAACACCAAGCTGTGTGCCAGCAACCCCGTCCCCTCTAGTTTATCCTCCGTCATAGTTTCCGTAGTGCTTAGGCGAAGCCCTGCGGAGATTGTTCTTCACCAACACCGTCATCACGCCGTCGTGCTGCCGGAACTCATCTACTACTTCGCCCGTCTTGCTGGATCGAGAAGGCAAGGACGTCATCGAGCTGAACGTGTGCAGAACTCGGAGGTGCCGTGCGTTCGATACTTGGATCGGTCGGATCGTGAAGACGTACGACTACATCAACCGCGTTGATAAACGCTTCCTCTTAGCGATCTTCAAGGGTATGAAGATACACTCCTCCTCTCGTTGCTATGCATCACCATGATCTTGCGTGTGCGTAGGAATTTTTTTGAAATTACTACGTTCCCCAACAGATCGGTCGCTCACGATAGTACATACTCCATACCATACTACCATAGTACCCTCTCTAGCTAGGTTGTTTTATAGATTGTCATTGTGATGGACGATACACATGAGCAAGGCGGTCCGAGTATGATCGTTGGTGTTGAGCCAGGTGAATACATACTCGGCGTTCGCGTAGGCCTCCATCAAATGTCTAAACAGTAATGTCAGGCACCGCCGGGGCGCGCAGGTGATGGGCTCGCCGTTTGCGTTGCGCCATGAGCAGGACTTTGATTTAGAGGGCAACGTGCATGCATTAGCATGCTTTGATAGTGTGAGCATGAGTGTCTGACGCAAAGTATTTCATTTTCATTTGGCTGATCAGGGTGTGTTACAGCGACGAGTCCGTGGTTTAATTCCCCACATACGCATAATTTTGGTTTTTACAGTATTTCTTTCTCCATTGATAGGTAGGCCTGCGTAGATAGATAAAGAACACGAGCTGATGAGGCGCATGCAGACTGTTTGACTGGTCAACCAGACAAATACGGAGCTATACGCTGAGCTAGTGACCGTATAATCACCATATCTCGTATACAATGATCAAAGTGACCTATCAAGACAAGTTCAATGACTGCCAATGCATTTTACTTGGTAATAAATGACCAGGATTGAAGGGGAACCCAAATTTGCTTCGTCTTGTGTCCTTGAGCTCTTGACAAAACAATGCACTATAGGATTGTCCGGTCACTCCACCCCAGAGCTCTCACCAAGCGTCGTTCATGCCACCGCGCCGCACACTAATCGGTAGGGCAGCAATGGCATCTCGCCGCACTGAGTTCCTCGCCGCCCACGACCGCACACAAGATGGTAGGGAAGCGATGGCATCCCGCTGTGCCGAGTTTATCGCTGCTCGCGACCTCACAACTATGTGGGAGGAATTTGAAGATGCCAAGGCCGAATGGGCGGTAGAGCAAGAGGCGGCCAAATCCGCACAGAGGGAGCGGAAAAGTCAGAAAGCACTCAAGAAAAGAGACGCCCGCCGCCGCAAGAAAGAAAAGGACGCACGCGCTGCTGCGGAGAGGTCGGTGGAGATCCAAGCACGGTGGGGTGTCGCCGACAAAGCCGGGAAGGAGAACAACAACGTTTGGCCAGCATGTGAGAAGTAGTAGTACTAGTAGTAAGTGTGTGTGTCTGTGTCTGAGTACGAGCATGTACCAGTACTACTAGTTACCACTATAGTTTTTAGATCAAATTACCAGTACATTAGCCTAGACTAAATGGAAAAATTCCTATCCTATGCATCAAATGGCATCTCTTTCTCTATAGGAATTGAGATGCATGTCATCTCACTTCCTATGATTTTCATATTCCTATAAAATTCCTATCCTATGAACGAAAGGAGGCCTCTATTGGAGTAACTACTGTAGCTAGCAGTACTGCTGGTACAGTAGTTTTCTTCAAGAAGCGGAATTCAACGAAGTCATGATGGTTCCTTCGTCCGAGCAACTTCAAAATGGGAAGTGGGCCTGTGATTTGACGGCTCATTAGTCATTGTTACTGCGGCGCGACGACCTGGGTGACTCTCCCTTGGAGTTTTGCGTGCATGGCAAGTGGACCAGGATGCTCGACGTCCCACATGTTGGCAAACGGAAGTATTCTTTCCGACATCTAGGAGCAAGGAAACCGCATGGTATAGTATCACTGCTAATTGGTTCGCAAAAATAGTATCACTGCTGATGTATAATTATTTTTTATTTCTGATGAATGCTAGCGTTTCAACTCTTACAACGAAGGGTGCGAAACACGACACGTGCTGGATGTCCCACACGTCAGCGGAAGGAGTGGGACATGAACAGCGTGGTAGAGCCCAGCATAAAAAAACAGCGTGGTAGAGCGTCTCCACTTCTTCCACTTCTGGGTTGGAGACCACACGTAGTAGTACTTAGTGGTATGAATGATACAAAGTGCGACCTGGAGAGAAAGACACGTCTAATTGGAAGGCCTCGGGGCATACACGAAAACAAATATATAAGTTAATATGTGCCTCCAACTAATATAGTAGTAGTAGAGTACTTAGGCACGTACTCCATAACATCACCGTGCATTGCACGTACAACATTTAGTGGTAGTACATAGTAAGAGACAAATGCCGCCCAAGAGTTCCCTTCTCGACCCACTTTTGGGTGTTTGGTAGAGTGTATGGAGGGTGCATGAGTCCACACTAGTTTAGCACAAATACACTAGAAGCATGCATGAAGAGAGCATGCATGAACAGAGCATGCATGAAGAGGGGTGTTGAGTTGAGCATGCATGAAGAGGGGTCTTGAGTTGAGCATGCATGAAGAG
This sequence comes from Triticum dicoccoides, assembly GCF_002162155.2. Taxonomy (NCBI): domain Eukaryota; kingdom Viridiplantae; phylum Streptophyta; class Magnoliopsida; order Poales; family Poaceae; genus Triticum; species Triticum dicoccoides. The sequence goes on from NC_041385.1 coordinate 711,080,592, forward strand.
GGAACAACTATGCTGAGATGAGAACGCAACCAAACACACCCTATATGCCACGCATGTTTATACCATTTGTGCCTTTCTACTTCACTTACTGCGCTACATTACTCAGGTTCGTATGTCCACTCCTGGGTACATGTCCGTCTCGTAGTTCCAGTCCCACGTGTTCTTCGTATAGATGGAACGATCCTTGCATAACACGTGCACCTTGATGCTAGATGTCTCGCGTGTTGGCAAAAGGATGAACAAAGCTCACATAAAAAAATAGAGTGGAAGAACATAGATTCTGGACGACCGAGAAGGAGCAAGGAACCTCGTGGTGGAGCGTCTGCACTCATAATATTTAATATTATTCAGCGATATAAAATTAACCAATCATCTCCACAGTGGACAGGAAGAGTACGAAACACGATAGCCCAGTGTAGTTACATCATACTAGTACATGGCTAACCCAAGCTATCACCATATTTCTTCGCTTCCGTGCGACACCTATCTCTAGTAATCCAGCAGCCTGTATCGCTTCTCCCTGCTCGTCTCTATCAAAGTGCGGCGGGCTGACGTTTTTGCCGTCTATTGAGGTCGGTTAACTCACCACATGTTAGCGACATGCCAAGAGCATTCTAAAAAAATTCCTTTCACATTCCGTTTTCAAAAAGAAAAAAATCCTTTCACATACGAATTTGCCTGTATGCTTTGAGCAACTTGCATGTCCTATACTGCTCCTGTTTGATACTCTAACTTAGCTATAGGTTAGACTAACTCATGACTAACCCTGAACTAACTATAGCCAAAGAGGTGTTTGGGTGAGAGGGTTAGATTGACAATAAATGCACTTGATGGAGAGAGAAAAGTGATTTTTCAGTGGTCCCAATGAGAACTATCTCCAGTTAGTACCTCTTGGGTGGGATAGTTTTTTTTGGTGGGTTCGGTGCAACTTGCTCCAATTTAAACCCTCATGCTTGGATACTTTAGGGCTATTTGAGCCCAAACTAGCTCAAACTAACTCTAACCCATGGATCCAAACAGGGCCTATGGCCAGTCTCGACGCGGAGTAGTCGCGTGCACCGGGAAGCGGCGCTCTCTCGGCCGTCGCGCCACTTCAAAGCCAGCGCCAGTGAGAGGTCACCTCCACTCTGGCCGGGCATTAATGCGGCACTGACGCTCCAGTGCGACTCTGACCGTTTCATGCGAGAAGCGCACACTAGCAAGGGAGTATAGGTTTTGAACCGTTTCAGGTGTAGTACTGGTAGTTTGCAAAACTACTCAATTATTGCACTCAGTTTCCTAAGAAATTGTGGTAAAAAACGTTACTCCACAGCCCGCTTCCCTTCTCCTTCCTCTTCCACCACCCACGCATGTCCGCGGGAAGCGACCGGTCAACCCTTATATAGGAGTGCTAGCACAAAAAGATGCATGCATGACCACTAAAATTTCCATATTAAAGCGCCGCTCCGGCGGGAGTATGGCGTATGTTGTTACCTTCGGCCGGGCCATGGCTACCGGGTGACGGCAACCAGAGAAGAGGCGGCGGGAGGGGAATGAATGCAGCTACTGTTTGGGTTCGCCTTCCGGCTTAAATAAATGCGCAGCATCACATGTACCCGCGGGTGCACAAATTGTAACATACGTGTCTTCTTAAGTGGGCGTCACGTAACTGGTGTGTGTGTGAGAGAGAGATTCTGAAAGACAGAGTGCGTGTGTGCGACTCTACTCTTCAGACATGTACTCAACCTTTTGCATCGGGATATAAGTATAATGGTATTTACTTTAGCTAGTGATTTACGTGGCCATGTTAACGTGGTTGTGTCAAAAAAAATGTCACTTCCTGCTCGTGATTTGCATTATATAATTACAAGCAAGATTCTCGTGCATTGCACGGAACATCAATATGCATTTTTTACAAAACACCTGTTGTGATTGACCCATGCAGGAGTAATCCCATGTGTAAAAACTAATGATATCTCGAGAATTTTGTCGGAAAACTGGTATCTCGAGAATGTCATCAAAAAAATGAAAGATGAGAGATAAGGCGATGAGGAGTGGAGCATGGTGGTGGCTGGTGGTCGGAATGGGCGGAGGCATGGGGATGGACGGCGCCGGCAGGCGGCAGCGGCCACCATGCATGCTAGATTGTTCCAGAGACTTATTCCTTTTTTAATTGCTGAGCAATGAGGTTGTGGGAGATAATGATGTGGAGAGAGGTGCGGGTATCTTTTGTAAAATTATCATAGTTTGCTTTCTGTCCGTCAGATATAGATCATACGGTGTGTATTACAAGATGGCAGGCACACCATCATCGCCAACTCGTTTTTTTATAAGGGTACATATGATAAGTTTGCTGACTACTAAAGTAAAGTGGAATTTGTCCATGTTATGCAAGTAAATAAAGGTGATTGTTTATCATAAGGGTAAGGTTGGATGAAGGGTGGTAGGAACAAATGCTCCGCCTAGAGCATGTGTGTGTGAGATGCAGTCTTAGTGTGTGTGTGTGGTGTGTGTGTGTGAGAGAGAGAGAGAGAGATGGAGTCTTAGTTTGTGTGTGTGTGTGTGAGAGAGAGAGAGAGCGAGAGATGGAG
>NC_041385.1:711083488-711122438 GCF_002162155.2 Triticum dicoccoides
GTGTGAGAGAGAGAGAGAGAGATGGAGTCTTAGTGTGTGTGTGGGGGGGGGTGCGTGCGTGTGTGTGTGTGTGTGTGTCACGGGGTCCTCTGTGGCGGATGTAATTTAAGTGTGCATGGCTTCATCATAGAGAGGTGATGTGTATGGCAGAGGCCACCAACGATGGGGTGCGAGAGAGAAAATGCCCGTAGAGAGGGAAGAGAAGGTGTGTGCGCGTGAGAGGAGTTTACATCGAGAGAACGTGTTTGTTCGAGAGACACTGAGGAAGACTACTATATATCGATGGTGCATGTAGGCGGGAATTAAACAAAGGGATGGTCTTATTGGTTTCGGGTATATAGGGGAAGAGTGAGAGGCAGGGGGGAGGGGAGCTAGAAGGAGATTGTTAAGTGTGAGTGTGTGTTTTACCCATCCAGGCGGAAGTTTTGTGCACAAAAGAGGAGACCGATTCGATGTGGCGTTAGGATTGAGGATAATTAACTATGTATGGAGACATAGAGACCTTGAACGTGCATGTGTGAGAGGTATACATGTATATGTGGGATGTGTGTGTGTGCGCGCGCATGATCGAGATAAAAGAAAGAAGACATAAGTCATAAGATCAACGACATGGGAGAGACGGATCGGTATGACAATATGCATGCATGTGAGAATGCAGGGAAGAAGGCCCGACAATTGAGCATGTGTTTTTGTCTTTAAGAGATAGTGGCGTGGGCTGGAGCATGCATCTATGGCGAGCAGAGGGAGTGAGGCACAATGATTGTGAAAAAGAGATCAACCTATAAATGCATATGTATGGAGAGACATATATAGTGTGGGTGATAGGAAGCAAGACTCCGTGCGAGAAAGAAATGTTGACGGAGAAACTACAGATAGATACAGAGATGGAGATGCTAGCTAGAGGGACATCCGCTAGTTTGGGTGTTGGAGATGACCGCCAGGTGGTTCTGAGGTTGAAGTTATATATGTGTGTGAGAGGGCACTTGACTGCATGTAGAGAGAAACATATGTAGTGTGCATGATAGGAATCAAGAGTGAGGGCGAGAAAGAAGGTTGATGGATAAACAGATAAATAGAAAGATAAAGATGCTAGCTAGTGTGCGTTAGAGATAGGAGTTGAGTGGATCAGAAGGCTTAGTTATGTGTGTGGGTGTGAGAGAGATAGAGAGAGGGTGCATGTTAGTCACATGCAAACAAATATCAGAGAGAAATGAGATCCCGAGAGACAGAGTTTTGTGTCTGCGAGAGAGAAAGATATTTCACAACGAAAGTGATAGCTAGAGAGACATATGATGGAACGCAAGATTTATCTAGGGAGAGAGAGTGTGTGTGAGCGACGTACAAGAGAACAATGGAGAAATATGAGACCCTAGGAGACAGAGTTTGTGTTTGTGTGTGAGAAAGAGATATTTAAGAGGAAGAGTCGAAGGTTCTCATATCTAAGGAGCGAAATACATCTCTGTATGAGGGGTGTGCGAGTGGCACACATGGGAATAGTAGAGAGAAATGAGACCCCGGGAGACAAAGTTTTGTGTTTGTGTGAGAGAAAGAGATTCCACATGGAGAATCATAGTTAGAGACACATAGCAGGGAGCGAGATATACTTAGAGAGAGATAGAGTGATGAAGGTCGAGGGAGTGAGTACCGTCAGTGTGTTACGAAGATAAAAGATCATTGTCGACATACAGGTAGCACGAGAGATGCCTGAGAGACGATGAACACGTATAGGTCCAGAGAGATAGTCCTATATAAGCATGAGTGATAGCTATATGAGACGAATATCTGGATTAAAGGGGATTCAAATATTTAAACTGGAGATCACGACATCGATAATATCATAACGCAAATTGGTGTATCAAACTTGCATATTCATTTGAATTCGGGCACACGTGTAATGTTATATAGTTTATCAATATTGGTGATCCATAGATTCTTTAATTACAAACAATGCATGGTTTATATGCAAATAATGTCTAAACGGGATTACACTATATGTTGCGTGTGTGAAACACATTATACATGTTTCAGAAGTAAAAAAAACCCGCATGAAACACACATTAATTGGAGACAGTTAGCGAGGAATGCATACATTGGATTTAAACATAAAGTGGTTTCAAATATTTGAAAATCCAAATTGATGGATACAACCTTATGAATCTGAGATCATGCCATTTGTAAACCATATTTATGTATAAATGGTGTTGTGCTTTTCAAAGTATATATAAAAAAATGATGTATATAGAATGTAATTCCAATTGAAAATGGATCCCGCCCGAAAAAAATAGACTACAAACGGGATTCGAATTGAGTTGGAACGAGCGTAAATGTGCACTCTGCAAAATTTGAACGAAGCGGGGAAAGTCGCAGTAACCGCCTGAAACCAAAATCTACGAGATGGAAATTACTAGTACCTATCCCTGCCACGCAAAGCCTATCTGCTGGATTTCTATAGGTTTCGATAGGGGTAGGTTTGTAATTTCACCCAAATATGACATAATCGCCTCTCACCCGGATTCATACACGGTGGGCGCCAAAACACAGTGTGTCCTCGGCCGAAATCGACTCCCTCCCTGATTCATATTCATACACGATGGGCACCAAAAACAAACTCTCGTCGGCAAATATTCGGTGTATGCGAGATTACCGTACTATCCCCAACCGATTAATGTTGTTGTGATGTAGTAGAAATTTGAAACGGGGGCTAAGTTTGTAAATTTCCTTGCATTTGAGACTAGCGCGCCCTGAATACATGGTTCCCCCTTCCTCTCTACCTCCCTTTTCCCCATTCGTACTGCAAGGGCGCCAAAACACCCTCTCCACCCCACCCTCCTCCGTCCGCCGCCGTCCGCCACCCCATCCACCGTCGTCCTCCTCCACCATGCCAAAGATGATACCCCAACGCCGTCGTCCATTACAAGAGATCAAGCTCTCTCATCCACGGCTTCGGACCGGGATCCTTGCATCCCGTCCTCTCGCTTCATCCCCGCCGTCGTCCACCTTGCCGGTGCCGCTCCTATGACAGTCTCGTCCATCGCGCCTTGCCGCCACTGTCAAGCCTCCTAGATTTGGTTCCACGCCGCCGACAGCCATCGCTACCGCAGCACTGTCAAATTCTCAGCACATGCGTACACGGCGCCGCACCAAAGGCGGTACTCTTTCGTATCTGCTCAACTTATTTATCGCAGCAAGAAAATAGATCGCCACTGCTTTACTCTGATTTCTTGTCTTAGTTGCGAAGTTGCCTTTGTCCGGTTTGCACCTTCAGGTCCGCCATGACACGCTCAACACTATACTCCCAATGCTTATGGTTTCCCCTTTTATATTCCACACTAGTTAAATCATGGTAGACTAAATTTTTCAGAGCTCGCCGGAGTTCACCGGTGCTAACAAAGGGGCTCGGGTGGTTGTGGGGCCTCACCGAACGAAGAAAACTCGACACGGGTGGGGGTTGGGGTGGGGGTGGGGGTGGGGGTGGCGGAGGAACACAGGCGGCGGGGGTCGGTGGTCCAGCCGGCAGCCCGTGCGGTGTTCTGTATGGGAAGAATCAAAGACGAGGAAGAAGATGGGTTAGGAGACGTAGAATCTTCATCCAACCGCCTAAAATGGTCGAGAGATAGCTGGGAGTTGCATTCTTAATGCGCTCTGGTTCATCATGTGTGGGCACTGCGCAACCAACATTTTATTATCCAAAATCTGCTTGCTCTTCTTTACCATGTTCCTCTTCCGTTCTTCTTTAATATGTACTCTCTCCATTCCTAAATACAAGTCTTTGTATAGATTCCACCATGGACTACACATGGAGCAAAATGAGTGAATCTACACTCTAAAATATATCTGGATACATCTATATGTGATCCATAGTGGAAATCTCTACCAAGACTTATATTTTGGAACGGAGGGAGTATGATAGTAGTACAGTATGTTCCTTGTACTGAAGATGAGCAGGGACATTTGCAGTGTAGAGGTCTATATGGTCGGTTGTGATGGACACTTTGAGCCTCTTTGATTCGTAGGATCTTGTAAACATAGGAATAGGATTTGTAGTGGCCTGCCCACTTGAATCCTATAAGAATAGCAAGGAAATGCGGGGAGCTATGTTGCCTTTGAGAGTTACACAGATATTAACAGTACCGCACCTTCACTTGAAGAGAGCTGGTATCCGAAGCCTTTCTAGCCATACCGGCAAACTAGCACATATATTCCAGCAAGTTCCACTTTGCTGATTTTACTCTGATGCTTAAGGTTTTCCCGTTATATCTACACTATGATCTATGTAGTTGCTTTGTGTCGCACTAGCAGGAGTCCACTCTTGAAGCTAAACACTGCAATGACTTACAAAATTGGCACCAAGGCATTGAGTGCCATTCTGGATGCAATGAAACTCATACGCTCCCCACCTATTGACTCTTGTTCAGAATATGATCCTAATGATTCTTGTTCAAAATTGCCACATATAGAGAGACAAGATGGAATTGCATTTCTTTGGGCGTTGTGATTCATCATGAGTGGACAACCAACATTGTATGCAATGAAGCGGAACCTCAAGAATATGCTTCCTCTTCTATTCTTTAACATGTTCCTCTTTGTTTATTCTGTATTTACTACGTACAGTATGTTCCTTGTCAGGAAGGGCGCAGGGACATCTGCAGTCAACAACTGATAGAGCTGGCCTGTACATGATCGATAGGCTTTCAATTACTAGCGGCAATACAACACCGTATTTTCAAGCTAGTTCCACTTTCCCGATTTATATATCGTGGTTATGGTGTACCCCTGTTATGTACACTATGATCTGCCTAGTTGATGTGTGCTCTTGTTATCATGGTTTGGCAGTAAACTCTCTATACAGTATATTATGAACCCTTCATCTGCCAGCTATCCTTACTTCTGGAGCCTATTTTTTTGTGTACTTGTGCCAGATTATATGAATGCACGCACCATATTACAGCACACACGAGCTCTCTCATCAGAATCCAGTGATAGCACACAAGTGTTTACAGGGGCGCCCCTATATTAGAATATCATCTACATTACAAAGATAATCTCACAACTATTTATGTTTTCATGGTTCTCAGATATTATACGCAATTACAGTGAATATAAGAATCCGCGCATCAGAAGAATATTGTGTAACAGTGCAATGCCTTACAAAATTGGCACCAAGGCATTGAGTGCCATTCTGGAAGCAATGAAAGTCATACGCTCCCCACCTATTGATTCTTGTTCAGAATATCATCCTAATGACTATTCTAACCTCGAGGAGTCAAAGGCAGATGGCCTGTCCTGTTCACCCATCAAGGTGTCCGTTCTAATTTGGAAAGGTTTTATTGATTGCACGTATCTTGCATATGTTGTCTTGCATTTCTTCTACTTTGTTGCACCGCCATCTGCTTAGTTTACTCATCATATAACTCGAGATGCCATGCCCATCCATTATCAATACATATTCCATCTGTCATCATACCATGTTTTCCACTCAAATGTTGTTCTTGTGCATCAGACATCAAAAAGGAAGAGGGTGATTGCCGAACCCGAAGGAGCACCAGCAAAGTCCTTGAAAAACGTGGTGGTGCCGGAGAAATCAGACAGCGCCCCACTTATATTGGATGTACAACCAGTGACACAAAACGTAGGACCGACTCCAGCAGACTGTACCCATACTTCACTGGCCACACCACTAGCCCCACCACACAAGACCTGCACTCTAGCGAAAGGTATACCAATTTCATTTGCCATAGCACCAGCCGTACCACAGAAAAATCCCACTCCAGCAAAATGTACAGCAAGTCCACCAGCCGAAGACCTATCCCAACTGCAGAGACGGCCAATTCTTGCAGATTGGAACCCCATTCCATTTATTCCCAGTTTAAAAGACAATGCTTTCAATGTTGTTAGGGACTACATGCATATATTCCCATCATGGGAAGATTATAGTGAAAACAAACACCATTTTCACATCTTCCTGTCCAACTTACATGTAAGTGCTATTATTCATGATTATTATTTTCCTGTTTTCTGCTGATCGAACACATCAATGATTTACATTACATTGTTGCACTACAAAAAAAAGACAGATCCGTGACATTTTGGGCCGAACAATTTATTTTTCTGTCATACATATGACACTTCTATGACGATAATTGTGACAAAACCCAGTATCATCATATATGTGGTGGGCTCCTACTTCTATGACAAAAAATCATGACAGAAAATGGGCTTTTCGTCCTAGGCTGGCTGGAAACGCAGCTGCATGACATTCTTTGGGCCATCCATGACGGAAAAAACCATGGTAGAAGCGAGGGGGAGGAAAATTTCAGGGAGTTGCCGGTTATGGTGGGAGGTCGGGGGCCGAGCGATGCGCGTTTCTCTCGTACATGTACGCACGTGTGTGCGAGGCGTTGGCTCTAACTGAACCCGAGCGAGGCGTTGGGCTCTAACTGAACCCGAGCAATTGCACTGCAGGCTACGCGTTACTGAACTCGAGCGATCGATCGATGGCTGTTAACTGAACCCGATGGAGTGATTCCTTCGCTACTGCTGCTAACTGAAGCCGATCGATTGGATGAACAGTGAGTGTTGCGGGGGGGAGGGGATGAACAGTGAGCAGTGGTGTTGCCTCTGGATGAACAAGACCCCGTGGTGTGGAGAGCTGGATGAACAGTAGACGGTGGAGGGGTGGCCATGGAGGGGTGGTTGAACAGGACCCCGTGGTGTGGAGGGCTGGATGAATAGTAGAAGATGGAGGGCTGGATGAACAGTAGACGGTGGAGGGGTGGTTGAACAGTAGCCGGTGGAGTAGCGCGCGGTGGAGGCTAGATGAACAGGAGCTCGTGGAGGCTGGAGGAGGTCGACGGTTGCCCGTGGAGGCTGGAGGAGGTCGACGGTGGAGATAAACAATATCCCGTGGAGTCCTATTTCGCGGTACGCCACACCCCTCCCAATGAACAGGACCCCCGTTTCGACCGTAGGAGGTCCGTTTCGTCCATTTTGCGGTACGCCACACCCCTCCCGATCAACAGGACCCCCGTTTCGACCGTAGGAGGTCCGTTTCCTCCGTTTTGCGGTACGCCACACCCCTCCTGATCAACAGGACCCCCGTTTCGACCATAGGAGGTCCGTTTCCTCCGCTTTGCGGTACGCCACACCCCTCCTGATCAACATGACCCCGTTCCGAACGTAGGAGGCCTGTTTCCTCCGTTCTGCGGTACGCCAGGCCTCGTTTGCATCGCCTGTTCCGTCCAAGCCGGTTGGCTCCCACGCATTCCGTTGCCTCCTGATGTACACGAGGCATTCTGTTGCCTCCCCATGAACACGACGCATTCCGTTGGCTCCCCATGAACACGACGACGATGCTGTTTCTCTGTTCCGACCCAGCCATGTACGTATGCGCAAGTAGGCGTTCGAGACCCTGCCCATATGTACGTACGTGTCCGTATTCTCTTTCTTGCACCCTCGTCGTTGTACGTACGTGTACATGCTACATGCGCGCCTCTACATCGACACGTGCGCGCCTCTACTACGACACGTGCGTGCCTCTACATCGACCAATATGTACATACACTTTTGCGACAAGAATGACAACGCTATGTATGCTTCGACCAGGTGGGTCCCGACTGTTAGGCACTTCCTTGCCTGCGAAGATGTAGCTGGTGGGTCCCAGCAGTCAGGGGGGCAAATCGTTTTGTTTTTTTTTGCCCGGACGCACTTCCTTGCATGCAAAGATGTAGCTGGTGGGTCCCTGCAGTCAGGGGGAACATTTTTTTGCGAAATACTGGTGGCCCATTCGGTGGGTCCCTGCTGTCAGGTGGAGGAATAATTATTTTGCGCGTAATAAGGAGGCACTTCCTTGTGGCCGCCGTGGACCCAGCTATCAGCCTCTCCACGCACAGTACTCTTTCGATGGAAGTCAGTCGTTGACCACATTGACCACGCCACTCCGAGAGCACCACGGCGGTGGACGACGACGAGGCCTAGGAAGGGGACGACGTGGAGCCGGGGAAGATGCAGCAGTGGATGCCCACGCGAAGAGGAGTACGAGGGTGAGGCTGCCGTCGCCGCAGAATAACAGGGGGTGTGGGTGAGTAGAGGGATGGCCTGGCCAATGGTGGGAGTAGTAGGGGGCGGTGAGGCCTCCGCCGCATCGCAGCCGGCCACGGGAGGCAGGAGCACGAGGCACGACCGGCGCTGGTTTAGGCGGCTGGAGCAAGAAGACCAGAGGTTGAAGAAGCACTATGGCCGTTGGATGGACATCGTACGGTCACTGGAGCTAGAATCATGCATATTATTGACTAAGTTGACAAAGCCCTCCCTCCCCGTCAAATTAGTAGGCCCACAAGTTAGCCTGCCACTATACTGGGTCCCAGCTAACAGGCGGAGTATTCATTTTTTTGTGCGTAATAAGGAGGCACTTCCTTGCGTGCGAAGATATAGCTGGTGGGTCCGAGCTGTCAGTGGCGGTAATGTTTTTTTCGCGAAATACAGAGGCCCTTCCGGTGGGTCCCTGATGTCAGGTGGAGGAATCATTATTTGCGTGTAATAAGGAGGCATTTCCTTGCATGTGGCCGTGGACCCAGTTGTCGGCCTCTCCACGTACAGTCCAGTTAAGATGCATGTCGGTCGTTGACCACGTTGATCAGGCCGCGCCGAGAGCACCAGGGCAGTGGACGACGGTGAGGCCTAGGAAAGGAACGACACGGAGGCAGGGAAGACTCGGTAGTTGTTTCCCACGCGGAGGGGAGTACGACTGTACGAGGGTTTACTGGTTCGTCTACCGTCGCCGGAGAATAACAACAGGTGTGGGTGAGACCTGAACCAGGAGTTGGAAGCGCCTTTGCCAGACTTTCCAATTGAACACGATGCGGGCGATGCAACTCGGCAAGGAGAAGGCTGAACCCTGGTGCTACACTACAGCAGAAGCTTTGGCAGTTTACCATGGCTTGATGTTCTAGTTGTCATGCTAAAGCCTCAAGTGAACAGTTTAGCCACTATCCTCCCATATACTCTGCTTTTTCATTGCTTATGAACTGGAACTTGTTGGTGCATGGATTTCACGTTTCAGCAGCACTTTGGTTTGTGCATGGTTGTGAAAAGAAGGCTTTCTATACACTTATATGAACTTCATTGGCGAATAGAGGGATGGCTATGCCAGCGATGGGAGTACGCTGGGGCGGTGAGGCCTGCGCGGCAGCAGAGCCAGCCGCGGGGAGGAGGGAGCAGGCAGTCCCGCCGGCGCTTGTTTGAGCAGCTGGAGTAGGAAGAGCAGAGATTGAAGAAGCACGACGGCCATTGGATGGCAATCCAACAGTCACTGCTTGTGCGTCAACCTTTTTTTTAGGAAAGCCTCAAATCTGTGGAAAACAGCATACATCCCATCTGCCATTATTTCTAATAATTTACAGCCCATTTGCTAATTCTTAAGGTTTTTTTGGGAGCCCATATTCTTTTCCTTAGCATTACAGCCCATACTATGGCCACGGTTAAAAAATTATACGAAATTTTGCATATTTCGATGCGGTCCGAACTGTTTTTAATCCCGAAATTTCGACTCACATTCAAACTGATTTTAAAAATAAATGTATATCAATATAAAATCCAACAAATTCTCCATGCATAAAAATTAATGTAAATTAAAATCTCGAAATGAAAAAAAGATATTTGAAACTAATTGCCGGTTTGATGTGTTTTAAAAATGTACAACCCATTTCTCATTACTGATGGGCCATTTTCTCGGCCAGCCGAATGAAAGCTCTCCTCGCCTTGAAAGATTTGCAGCCCAACAGGCCTGACAAAGCGACTTACTTGGCAAATCACAAAAAAACTGGGCTATGGCCATGGACCCATCTGTCAGCCTCTCCACGTACAATACTCTTCCGATGGAAGTCGTTCCTTGACCATGTTGACCACGCCGCACGGAGAGCAACACGGCGGTGGACGACGACGAGGCCTAGGAAGGGGACGACGTGGAGCCGGGGAAGATGCGGCAGTGGAAGCCCGCGAGGAGAGGAGTACGAGGGTTCACTGGTTCGGCTGCGGTGTGAGGCTGCTGTCGCCGCAGGGCCTGGCCAGCGGTGGGAATAGTAGGGGGCGGTGAGGCCTCCGCGGCAGCACAGCCGGCCATGGGAGGCAGGAGCATGCGGCATGACCGGCACTGCTTTGGGCGGCAGGAGCAAGAAGACCAGAGGTTGAAGTAGCACTACGGCCGTTGGATGGACATCGTACGGTCACTGGAGCTAGAATCGTTCATATTGACTAAGTTGAGAAATCCCTTTGTCCCCATCAACTTAGTAGGCCCACAAGACAGCCTCCCACCAAGGTGGGTCCCAGCTAGCTGGGGGAGTATTCATTTTTTTGTGCGTAATAAGGAGGCACTTCCGGTGGGTCAGAGCTGACAGCGGGGGGAACGTTTTTTTTTGCGAAATACGATGGCCCGTCCGGTGGGTCCCAGCAGTCAGGGGGAAACGATTTTTTTCGCAAAATACTGGTGGCCCGTCCGGTGAGTCCCCGCTGTTAGGTGGAGGAATAATTATTTTCCGCGTAATAAGGAGGCACTTCCTTGCGGCTGCCGTGGACCCAGCTGTCAGCCTCTCCACGTACAGTACTCTTCCGATGGAAGTCGGTCGTTGACCACATTGACCACGCCGCGCCGAGAGCACCACGGCGGTGGACAACGACGAGGCCTAGGAAGGGGATGACGCGGAGCCGGGCCACGGGAGGCAGGAGCAGATGGCACGACCGGCGCTGCTTTGGGCGGCTGGACCAAGAAGACCAGAGGTTGAAGATGCACTATGGCCGTTGGATGGACATCATACGGTCACTGGAGTATTGACTAAATTGGCAAATCCCTCCATCCTCATCAATTTAGTAGGCCCACAAGTCAGCCCAACAATATGGTGGGTCCCAGCTAGCAGGGGGTATTCATTTTTTGGGCGTAATAAGGAGGCACTTCCTTGCATGCGAAGATATAGCTGGTCGGTCTGACCTGTTAGCGGGGGGAACATTTTTTTCACAAAATACAGAGGCCCTTCCTGTGGGTCCTAGCTGTCAGGTGGAGGAATCATTATTTTGCGCGTAATAAGGAGGCATTTCCTTGTGTGCGGCCATGGACCCAGCTGTCAGCCTCTCCACGTACAGTCCACTTCCGATGGATGTCGTTCATTGACCATGTTGACCAGGCCGCGCCGAGAGCACCAGGGCGGTGGACGACGGCTTGGCCTAGGAAGGGAACGACACGGAGCCAGGAAATCCTCGGCAGTTGTTTCCCATGCGGAGGAGTACGAGGGTTTACTGGTTCGTCTGCCGTCGCCGGAGAATAACAGCATGTGTGGGTGAGTAGAGGGATGGCTAGGCCAGCGATGGGAGTACGGTGGGGGCGTGAGGCCTGCGCGGCAGCATAGCCGGCCGCGGGAGGAGGGAGCAGGCAGTCCCGCCAGCGCTTGTTTGGGCAGCTGGAGCATGAAGAACAGAGATTGAAGAAGCACGACAGCCGTTGGATGGACATCCAACAGTCACTGCTCTCATGTGTTGACTAAGTTGACAGGGCGTTGCGTGTGCGTTAACCTTTTTTTATGAAAGCATACGCGTCAACCTGTAGTAGGCGCACAAGTCAGCCTCAAATCTCTGGAAAACAGCATACATCCCATCTGCCATTATTTCTAATAATGTACAACCCATTTGCTAATTCTTAAGATTTTTTTGGAGCCCATCTTCTTTTTGTTAGCATTACACCCCATATTGTGGCCACGGTTAAAAAGTATACGAAATTTTGCTGGATCCTTGGTGTCAGCCGCTCGTAGTGTAATTCTCTCATTTATTGACTACGTTGACAATGGCGTGAGCCCCAGATGTGCAACCATTAGGACTAGGAGGAACCATATTTTTGGGCTTGTACTATAGAGGCACTTGCTTGCGTACTGCCATGACGCTGGTGGGTCCCTACTGTCATCCTCTCCACATACAGTCATCTCCTTGTTCCTCTCGGTTGTTAAGGACGTTGATAACGCAAGAGGGCGGCGCACCGCGCATGGCAAGCGAACCAAGGCCGCAAGGCGGAGGACGATGGCGAGGCCTCGGGCGGAACAAACAGGAGCCGTTGAAGATGCGCCGGTCCAGTCGCAGGCGGAGGGGAGTACGAGGGTTGACTGGTTCGGGCACGGGTGCGTGTTGGGGTTGACGTCGCTAGAGAATAACAGGACATGTGGGGGAATAGAGGGAGGGACTGGCCAACGTTGGAGGGTACGTACGGTAGGGCGACAGAGGCGCAGCCGGCCATGGGAGGCGGGAGCAGGCGGAGCCGACGGGGTCGTTTGGTTTGGGCGGCTGGAGGAAGAAGAAGACAAGAGATAGCAGACACACGACAGATGTTGGATGTCAATCCAATGGCTGGTAGGCAGAATCGTTTGTTGACTGGCTAGTAAGTCGACACCACCTTGGATAGGCTATTTCCTCGTGGGTCCCAAATGTTAGAATCCAAATCTGTCAGGGTCATGCAGCCTATCCTATGAAAATTTACAGCCCATTTGATGTGCTAGTTCGAAATAAGTTTGTGAGTGCTGGTGGGGGCTAATCACTTGGCTTCTGTAATGCACAGTGAGCTCAAGCAGCCAGCATGAGTGATGTTATTTCCCTTGGTTGTGATTTGTTACAATATTTCACTCTAAATTAAACGAATGGCAAGACATTTGCCTTGTTTCAAAGAAAATATGACAGTCATAGCCGAGTTGAAAAGGGCAGGAACATCTAACTCCAGCTTACAAACTGTACAAAAGCACGAGGATTGATTATTCATCGGGTTTACAAAAAAACCCAGATTGAGAAGGGCAACAACATCTAACTCCAGCACTGTTTTCGGCAGTCACAGTCAAATGGATCGATCAGGTCCATAGAATGAACATCCTGGGTCGTAAAATTTACTGCATTATGACCACAATATGTTGTAAATAGAAGCCCGGCACGTTCAAAAGCTCTTTTGCCCACTTGAAACTCCTCTTTTTGCTCTTCGACATACCCATCCGTCAAAACCATGCTGCTGATAAACTTAAGCCTGATGGACAATAGTAACCTCGCATTCAGCAGGAAGAATGTGACAAATCTTGTGTTTGCACGGTTGGCTACATATCGTTCTAGCGTTATTGTCTTCAATTGAATCTCATGAGAAGTGAGAAAATCCCGATGCTTACGAATCCACCAATTGGTTATAACTTTCTTACCCCATCCTGTTGCCTAAATAGACATGAAGATTGAAAACAGTTAAGGTCTAAAAGAAGAGTGTCGAAAGAGCAACAGTTGAACGGTTAATTCTAGTACACTATATGCGGGCTTCCAATGTGCGTGAAATTATCACCTTTATATACAACTTCTCCAGACATGGAAAGCATTGCAGCAAGCCAATAATCTTATTCAGATCAAAACTATTCATTTGGATATATAAGATCGTGACAGAATCCAGCACCATTGATAGGCCATCCATGGAGAAACTCTTCATTGAGCATAGAACATAATATTAGTACAAAATGTGTACTCCAAAATGATATATAAATTATGCGCAGAAATTTAAAATGCAGCTTATGGTTACAAGTGTAGATGATAATATAAAGTACCTGAAGAACTGTGGAGCCAAACACCATATTGAAATGAGCATAGAGATCATGTATTACACCCTAGGTCTCCAGTTTAGGCGCAGAAAGGACAGTTATTTGCAACGGTGAATAACTAGAATCAAGGATCAAGCTTTGAAGTGAAGGGGCATCTTGGATGATGAGCTGCCTTCCGTCAAAAGAAATTCCAATTCTTACAAGGTTAGGCGACTTTATTTGGAGACAACCGATTCTAACTGTGAAAACAAGAACGAAGCACTCCAGCGTAGGGCAACTGGAGTGGATGATGTTGTGCAATGAGGCCTCCGATATACGAACCCGCACAAGTGAAAGTTTCTTGAGAAATGGGAGTCAAAGGTTTAGTACCAGATTGTCTGGTAGGTAGCACAGCGCAAAGGTGGCGGTGTGGAGAGAGGAGGAAAACCACGAGATGGACATCGGTGCTGAGGGCACAAGTTCATGGCGTTCGATATGTGGTATGTGATTTCGAGGGCAATAGTAGAACTCAAGCAGCTGTAGTTCTGTGAATTCAGGGGATTTCAGCCAGGCGTCCACCGTGCAGGG
The DNA here is from genome assembly GCF_002162155.2 of Triticum dicoccoides. Classification (NCBI taxonomy): domain Eukaryota; kingdom Viridiplantae; phylum Streptophyta; class Magnoliopsida; order Poales; family Poaceae; genus Triticum; species Triticum dicoccoides. The sequence continues at coordinate 711,097,645 of NC_041385.1, forward strand.
CATGGTATGCTTGCTCAGGTAGCATGACGGGATGCAGAGGCTTTGAACGGAGCCCTGGTGGGAGGAGATGATGGCTCTGGGGATTTCAAAATCATTAAAGAGAGATAGCTGACGACAGTCGAGATTAAGGGGCACGGCGCGCCATAGAGGGCACCACCGAATTGAGAGGACTTGGGTGCGGCAGAAATCCTTGGTGGGGAGAAGCGAGATGATCTCCCCAAGGACGGCGTCCGGGAGATCGCTGATGCGGTCCACCCGAGATTTTACGGGTTCCTAGGATCCGATGGGGGCGGGGTCGCCGCTTCTCCCTGCACTGCCGGGTGCGGGATCTACAACAGGCGTCGCCTCTGGCGGGAGCCTCATCTTCTTGGCGCTGGGGTCAGCCGACTCCATTTTCCTCGAGGGTGTCGCGTCGCTCTCACGGATTTGAGCAGAGTAACGAATGACGAGCCTAGTTGTAGTGCGAGCGAAGAAGAAGGGGAGCTGGGGGTTTTCTATAGGAGTGAGGAAGAAGGGGAGCTGGGGTTTTCTGTAGGAGTGAGGTGAGGAATTTGGGGGTACGAGTGGAGCTAGCTGACGTGAGGTGGGTGGGAGCGAGGAGGAAGAAGAGCACCCAGGTTTTTTGGGGGGGGGGTGCTGGGTGTGGGTAGCGCCTTTTGAATTGATTTTACTATTTACTAGTGTGGATTATCTGTTTTGTCTTGGGCCCAGAGAAACAATTACTACTAGTACAGTGGAGACACTCTACAGCTACCTAGAAAAACAATTACTACTAGTACAGTGGAGACACTCTACCGCTTCTGGCTCCTCCTAGGTCATTGAAACGTCTCCCTCTACTGAATGTCGTTCTACTATTGTTCACCGACATGCGGGCCATGCAGCGCGCGGGCCCAAATGCCATCCACCAAATTAGAAGGCAATATGCACGCGGAGAGTCAACCTGGTCGTAGCGCGGCAGTAACGAGCTGTCGTATCACAAAACCCCACCTCCCCACAGTCTAAGTTTGACAGACGAAGCAACCATCATTTCACTCTTCGCTGAATCCCCTTCTCCCTCACCGTCTTCAAGAAAGGCAACACTCGCATCTGCCACTGTTCTTCTCTTCTAACGAAGGGAAGGTAAGCGGATCCGTGATGTTGGTATATTTTCATTCGGAGAAAAAAAAGAATTTTTGCAAAGCAGTAACCGATCCTCACTCTCTTTTTTGTTTAATTGTCATTGTGATTGTGTTTTCCTTTCAGTGGTCTCCTAGTATTCGTCAGTTTCATGATGGACCAAGGAGAACCAGGCAAAGATATGCCGATATTGGAGCAGACGCGGGAGGCTGATCCCCACGAGACAGAGAGCTCCAAGAAGATGGAGGCAACCACCGAGCCGACCCGAGATACGCTCACGGCCACTACTAAGATGGTCAACGCCCGTTTGAGGTTACAGCCCCCGTGGCACTGCAGGAGCAGTTTTCCCCCTTAGAGGATGTGTCCCCCCCGCTGAGCTGCCCAAGGTGATTTCCTTCTTTGCCGATCTCGATTATGGTTTTTCATCTAAGTATGTGGTGATTTTTTTAGAAAAGGAAGTATGTGGTGATTAATAATGCAAAATTTTATTAGCTTCGATGCCATGCTATATATAGTGGTTTCAATAACTTGTGTTTCTTATACTGAAAAGTAATTCAGAATTTGTTTCTGTTTCAATTAGAGCCATGATGTAGACAAGGATTGTGTGGTTGTGCATGTCACTCGCTATGAGGCGGACGACCTGAATATACGCACTGGGAAAACAGAGTTCTTAGGTTGTTGGATCCTGGAAGCCATTTACGGTTATACCAATGAAGAGGTGTATTCCAGCCTCACTGTTGTCAGGCGTGTTGTCCAGGGTGTACTGAAGCACAAGAAGTTCAAAGCTACTCCTTCGTTTGTGAGGCATACTATTCTTGTCAAGCTTACGCAGGAAGATGACGTGGCATGCCTCCACAAACAAGTTTATCAGTGGCAAGGCCACAAGGTTGTCTTCATGAAGGTTCATAGGATTGAGCTGCTGCAGGACGTCCTCGATGATGTTCATGGCAAGGTCCGTCTTGTGTCCAGCCCAAATTAGATCGAGGCATGAAATAGTTGCCCCAGCTAGTGTTTAATAGTAGTTTGGATTGTGTCTAATTATCCGAACCTTGCCTGTTATCGACCCCTCTGGGGCTAGTACTCTGTTTGAATCCGTCTATGGGAACTGCTGCTACTTTTGTGTGCCCGTGAATCATGTGAGAACCATTGTAATTGTTGCCTAAACAGATGCGTCCTCACTAGTTTTTTCATGAATATGGCATGGTAAGACATAAGTTGTCACGGTTTATCATACGAGCAGTGTGTGTTTTGATGAAATAGAGCACTCGTTCGAGAACCATGCACCGACGTATACATAAGTAGTACTTGTGAACACTGTTGGTGCTACCCCACTTGTAAGCAGTTGTGCAAAACACGACACATTGGCTCAGCTTGCTTCAACACTAGGCTATCGACCAGCTAACAATCAACAATCTGCTGTCTGACATATAAGCAACTATGTATCTTGTTACAGTGGTTCATGCAGTTAATTGAGGCCACAATGTAATAAATTCCAAACGTTTAACGCTAGTCCAGCGCTCATGTGGAACACTCACATTAAACTCGTCTTCATAAAAATCTTGAAAAGCACAAGTTAAGCAGTTTTACACATCTCAATGATTCATAGAACATAACAAACATATACTAGTTCACCGCAAAAGACAAAGTTGTGAGAAGGTTTACAAATCAGGAAAAAACAAGCAAGGCTTCTCTGATCAAAGGGCCTCCCGGCAGGCTTAAATTTCCTGGAGTTCACTCTGGTTTTTTCTTGTTGGCACCATCCAGGGTTAGGTTCTCTCATTCCAGAATAACCAATTATAATTGTGGTCTCAGGTGGAATGCTGAACTGAACCATGCAGTGTACCGACCAGTTGAAATGCTTGTGCATTCCACTAAATTTAAGCACCGTTATTTGCAGAAATAAGCAGACCACAATGCCTCTTGTCCGCGCACCTGTCCAAAAAACCGTTGTGCAGCCGTGCCAGCTAGTCCTCGGTCCGTGGAAGAACTGGCAAAAAGTGCATTCCGGGCTAGGATGCAGTTGTTTTTGCTCATCCCAGCACTGCAATCAGGAAGTAAAACGTACGAATCAGCTTCTTTTAAATTGCGTTGGTCATTCTACCTTAGTTACTACCAATGTAGGAATACCTTGAAGACTGGAGCTTAGACGACGACAACGAGGGATATCCATCTCATTTTGCGCAGTTTTACTAAAACTGAGGTGTGTGCTTTTGATTGCGCGGATAGAAACTATACGGGGACAGACATCCCGAAACGATATGGAGACAAACATCCCTGTTTGCGCAAATATGAAATACGGTTATTTAAATAGTGACAAATATTACTACTTTCCCCCGTTTCCTCTTAGAACCAAGTCTTAGATTCATGCTACAGCTTTCCCACTTTCTTCCCTGTTTGAACCAACGCTTTGAGTTGACTGTATGAACTAGCTTTACTTCTAATAATAGTAGAAGTCTAGGTGGCTTTGAAACAGCGGACGGAAGTAGAAAAGGATCCACAGGAAGGGGGAAGAGCTGGGGCAGTAGAGCAAGGCAGGTTTCGAAGCAATATATACCGGAGGGTCGTCAGCATGTGGAAAAGACGGCGTCGGGAGGCGGCATCTTGGCCACAATACCGCAGGGAGGAAGAAGGGGTCGAAGGCCCTCCCGAGCCGGTGCTCTCTCGAAGAGAACGGCGCGACCGCCGATTGGGACGTGCGGGCAGCCGTTGGTCTCCTCCCTCGCCGCCGACGACAGCTTGAACGATGCACCTACACCCCCTGCCCCGGTCGAGGTTGTCCGGCCGGATTTGTGACCAGCCGTGAGCTGAGAGAGAGTGTGTGGCCACCTATGTCTTGCTTAGATCTGGAGAGCATGAGAGAGTGAACGAGAGGAACCCTAGTAAAGCAAGCGCTAAGGCTCCTACTTTTATATATAGTGGAGTGATGCTTCAAAAAAATGCGCTCCTACGTGTACCCGCGAGTGGGTGTGAGAGAACTAGTGCGTGCGTGCACTCTTCTCTTCGTGAGAGTACAATATATACTATGCCCAAAGAACGTTCACCACAAGAGTAATAATATAAGTGTGTGACGTGTGAGCTAAAATAAAATGTGCGCGCCGTCTTTTGTTTTTTATAAGTTCCGAGGGTAGGGTGTGAAGAGCACATATGTGCGTGACATCTACCTGCAGATAGACGATGGGTGCCACGTGTGAGTCTGCGAGAGGACTCGGGAGAGTTGTGACTCGTGAGGGTGTGTGTGCGTGAGAGAGAGAGGGGGGCACGTATCAATGCAATGCATGTGTCTGTAAATCATTATCCGACATACGTTCGCCACAAGCCTTTTCCTGACGAACGCCGTAAGAACCGTTAGATCGGCATCCGACAGTGTCAGTTTTGCCATGTCATTTAACAGAACAGCCACTCCTCCTACACACAAATCTTCCACGTGAGTGTTAGCAACTGCTGTATGCTCCCTTCGTTCAGAAATGCAGTGCATATAGCTTTATTGAAAATTAGAACATCGCAAACTTTTACCGAGTTTTCGTGTACCAAATTGCACATGTAGAATACCCTGTATATATCATTTCATTCATCTTCGAGAGGTAACTATAAAGATGGGTGAGGAGTCTACAAAGAAAGACCATCGTATCACCCGCAGCAATTCCAACCATCCTTTAGTGTCGAGGAATATCATAGGAACTCTATATGATATGATTTTTATAGGATTTTTTTCCTTTAGGGCCAATTGGTTCATAGGAATAGATTCATATACTCTACATTTCAAAGGAAATAAACATGATATCATTTCTATAGCTTTAGAGCCACTTGGTTCATATGAATGGATTCCTATACTCCCTTAATTTCAAAGGAAAATAAAATTAGCGTATATTCAATAGAAAAGTTCCTATGATATGAACCAAATTACATCTCTTTACTAATCCCTCCTCATAGGAATTGAGATACATGTCATCTCTAGATTCAATAGAAAAGTTCCTATGATGTGAACCAAATGACATCTCTTTTCCAATCCCTACTCATAGGAATTGAGATCCTCCATGTCATCTCTTTCCCTACAACTTCCATGTATACATCTTTAATTCCTAAATAGATAGTACAACCCACTAGTAGCTTTTTTCCAAAACATGCAACTATGGCACAAGAACTATATAGTGTGCCAATAACTTTGAAAGATGGTCGCTGGATGAAGCTAACCCGAAAGTGCAGAGATGGGCAAATCCGAGCATTACTGGCCGTTGGATATCATCAACATTCGACCAGATATGCCACATGTACAATTTACAAGACTCCATGGTTGAACTTAAGCATAATGCACAAACCTCAAAACACAAGCACTTCTCCTTTGTTCTAGAATCTTCTATATCATAATTGATTATTTTTTTCTAAATGAATTGCCATTATTTGTTTTTTACTTTATGATTTACAATGCACAACCCCATGAATCTTAACATTTTTATAAAACTAATTGATTTTGAATGAGATGAACTATAAGAACTAAACGAACATCTACATCATGCATATATGACTCAAAGCTTTACATGCTATAGTGTGTATTTATTCATAATTTGGTTTCAAAATCTCATGCGTTCAATACATGTGTACCTTACTAGTTTTGAGTAGAGTAGCAAATTTCACGCGGCCCTGGGTATATCAAAATGCAGGGCCCATGCATCATTGCCTTTCGCTCGAACCTACGTCCACAATTTTTTGTACGTGCTATATCTCCACTGGTCCCTGAACCCAAAATGCTGCCTCGTTCCCGTAAAACCAAGCGGCCCACACATATTTAAGGCGTCGACTCGAACCTGTTTACTACGACATGGCCCCGCACGCTGTAGTACTCCTACAAACCCTACCGCCACACTCATCATCGGTTTTCTTCAAGAGGACGAGGGAGAAGCCGATTTGTAGTGGAGGCACTTTCAAAAAAAGGATCTATAGTGGAGATCCCTACCCTAGGGTGCCCTAGGTAGCTGCCGCACGCATCATTGTTTTCTCTTTTCTTTATGCTCTTGCGCGCTAGAGTGAAATGATGGTTGCTTCGTCCATCCAGCTTAATGCGGGAAAGGTGGGGCTTTGTGATTTGACCCCTCTTCGCTCATTTTCTACTACTGCAGCGCTACAACCGGGGTGCCTCCAATTCCAACCGCTGTTTCGAACTGTAATTTGGTGCATCGCACGTGGAACAAGACGGTGGATGAGCCACATGTCTGCCAAAGGGGTCCTGTTAAGTGTGTCGCCATTTCGTGTGCGGACTGACCCTGCTTGAGTTGCTACACCAACATGATAGGAGCAGCCTACCACTTGGTTTTGCTCCTTGGTGAATCCCGACTATATTGATCTAAAAACATATGTGCTGAACTACCCTCTCCGTCTCGGTTTTTTACTTGTAGGCATCTCGGTTTATAGGGTTTGCACGTAGTTCTAGGCCATCCATTTGACTAACTAAATATGAGTTACTATGTCACAAAAAGTATATCATTGCATTCTTATTGGTTGATATGTGAAGAAACAAGAAATGAGGTAGAAGTTAATGCACCACGCCTTAGTATTTTGGGATTATTTGGTTTTCGTAAGATGACTTACTCACCTAGACGGAGGGAGTAGTTGTATTTATAATTCGAGGGCGGGGCTTTTCCTGCGCGGTAGGAGGGGCAGTTCCGCCTAGTCGGTTCGACAGGGACGTGAGAAGATGAGGGAGTAGGCTGCTGCAAACGTAGGGCTATGTGATTTGACAGCGAGTTACTGCTGGATAGGTGGGGCCCCGTGATTTGACTTGCCATTACCATTTTAACTGCGGCGCTACGACCGATGTGAGTCTCCCAATTCCTGACAACCTCCACACAGGTGCCTCTCCCAATGCTCCACCATGTAGTAGTAGAGGCTGGCTCTTGCATGAGAGCCCACTTCTCCACTTTTTCCTTGCCTCTCTTTCCTCCACATATGCAAAAATGCCATGTAAAGCGCACTATTGTACTTACTTGCTCCTACAGGTGCTTAAGCTTGCCACATAGGCATAAAGTCTGATGCGGCAAGTTAATCAAGAAGAGAGAGTCTAGTTTGGTGACCCAAGGAAGAAACGGTGCTAAGCGTGTGTACCTAGGTGAAAAGACAATTTTGAGTCTATAGCTAATTAAATGAAGCAAACTTAGCAACACCATTTCATTGGAAGAGGTCACTCCTTAGCAAATGCAATAAATACTAGTACTCCCTGTGTCCCATTATATAAGAACGTTTTTGACACTACACTAGTGTCAAAAACGTTCTTATATTATGGGATGGAGAGAGTACGAAGAAAGAGATACAGAGGAGTCAAAAACACTTATAGCCAACCTTGTTGTAGTATGAGTGACTAAGTGATGACTATGTATGACATGCCAACATCAGATAGCCTAACACACCGTGTTAAATCTCCAAGGGCGTGACCGCGCGAGCGACGCGACGGTCGTGGTAGGCGCGACCATGATACGGGCTGCTGGCAGCCCTTGGATCTGAGATCAAACGGTCGCATGCTAAGTTGCTGAAAATTTTTAGAATAACCCTCCAGGATAGGATATTCACCCATAGGTCTAGAATCACGCCATGCAACCGTTCGGTCTCAGATCCAAGGGCTCTCGGAAGCCCGTATCGTGGGAGAATGGAAAGCCACTACCCTGCCGTTCGCACGCTGGCAGTTCGCTCCTACTCGTCCCCGCACATCCTTTAATACTATGGCGGTTCGCTCCTAGTCGTCCCGTCCATTCACATTAGTACATTATGGCAGTTCCACTAATCCTAACCCTCCTCCCAAATCCATGGCGTCCCAAATCTCCCCGATCGGCAGTGAGTACAAGGTTAGAACCATCACCGGCGATGAGTTCGACGTCATCTACACCCGTACTTCCGCGACGGTGAAAGGATGCCTTTCTCGCTTCAGACGCATGTTCAAAAACTCACATGATGAGTGGGTCGCTGGGCTAGATGTTGAGTACACCATAGTCGTGCGACGAGAGAAGGATATAAAGGACGAAGAGAGGAAGAAGCCCGCCGTAATCCAGGTTTGCGTACATAACGTTTGCTTGGTCTACCACATATGCCATGCCAACGTTGAGTGCCAGGATTTTATGAACTTCCTCGAGGACAAAACAGTCAAATTCGTTACTGTAGACTTTAAGAATGACAAAGAAGTCCTGTGTCAGATAGGCCTCGTTGTAGGCAACCCCTTCGACCTCCAGAAGAATCGGCTGGTGCCCTCTCATCGGCCTTCAATGCTGACCCTGGCAGGAGCCATGGTTCATCCTTCGTACGGTAAACTGGAGAAACCTCCATACACGTTTCATCGTCATGCATGGCAGCGGAATGTACTAGATATAGACCACATCCAGTACACTGCAATGGATGGCTACCTTTGTTTCAATATCTACAAGGGTTTGATGAAGAGCAACAGCCAAGTTGGCGGTTCAAGAAAAAAAGTATCGGCCAAGAGGAAGAGGGACAAGGACGAAGTCGAGGACGTGGACGAGGACTTCGAGTAAGGTGGCAGTGTCGTTGCATTATGGTGGTTCTAAACTTCTAATGCAGTGTCTACTGGATTAGTTGCATAGTTTAATTTCAGGTGTGCTTAGTTTAATTTGAGGGGTGTGTTGTGCTGAGCCCCCAGCAGAACTATGTTATGTTTCTTCTCGTTACTTTAACTCTTCAGTATGTACATACTAGTCCTAGTATTTCTTTAATAGAATTTAGCACCCCAATTAAGCATGTACTAGCTTTTTTAATAGTACTATATGCATAATTTGGCGACGAGCGCTCTCTATATGTACCACCTCTTTTTTAATTTCAATTTTTGCTCCATGGCGCAATCCATCGATAGTGGAGTACTACCTCGTCCTGGTTTATTGGTCCTCATTGTAATTTGTGCCAAATTTTGACCATAAATTTAACTAACAAAATGGTCATGCATGTCACAAAAAATTATATATTTGAAAACTATGTTTGAATATAAACCCAGCGTTATAATTTTTGTTAACATGCACTAACATTTTGTCAGTTAAATCTTTGGTCAAAATTTAGCACAAACTACATAGGGGACTAATAAACCAGGCCGGAGGTAGTACTACTGTACAAAAGTATACATTTTTTAAAAGGCCAGCATACTGTTCATCACATATATATAGCCAGTTAAATTCTCAACCTAGAACGACGTGCATGCCATGCAGTAAACCGATCCGGAGGAAGTATAGTAAAAATGAGGTGATTTTACCGAGCGATCGGCGGGGGAGCATGGCCTGTCATGCGGTCCCACGTGTCATGATGTACCAAGGCGATGCGTGTGTCCCTCTTGAGGCAGAAGCAATACTAGTACGTGGTTTGAGATGATGTCGAACCGAAGTGTGAAATAATGGTTGCTTCGTTCGTCTGGGAAGGTGCGGCATTGTGATTTGACGTCTCATTGCTCATTACTACTACTGGGCCGGTGCGAGTGGGGTGCGTCCCCCCTGCTGTTCTGCACTGTTATTTGGTGCTTGACACATCGACCCGGTTGCTATATGTCCCACATGTCGGCGAGAGGAAGTACAGAATTCATGAAAGGGACCATCGACGGAGGAGTATACTACAGAATTCATGAAAGGGAGCGACTTAGTTTTGGAAAAATCTGTTTTTACGGAGTACGTACCCACTAGGGTTTATAGGGCTCATCTAAAAAACATTCGTTTTTCCTTTTGATAAGTCTCAATTCTACTATACTAGTAGTAGTACCATTACATGTTGGATTTCGAGGTGCGTTAGATCACCCGACGCAAGCAATGTCAAGAGGAAACTAACCAATGCATGTACAAGTTCATGGACATTTAGTGGTCATTCATGCATTCATTCTAATTAATGCCTCGATAAACATAACTTCTTGAGAAAAATGAGCGTACTGTGCAAACTATGAAATTAATTCGACCACTCACCGTCTACCTTGGTTGGAGTGATTTTGAAATTGAGCCATCAACTGGAAAGGCTCGATTACTATTTGTGGCCTTGTATAGATGCAAAATGTATTTTTTTATAGTGGCCTTGTATAAGTAAATGGAGGGAGTACTAACCAAAGTACGTACGTACTAGTAGGGACGAGGAGTAAACGGAGGGAGTAGTAAAATTTTCTCCTCGTGCTACGAGCCACCGCGTGCGTGGGCGAGGGAGCGGGCGTAAAGGTGTACAGTAGTAGTCCCTTCGGTCCTTTTTGGCTTGCGCCTAAGAAAATTCAGTTTTTCCCTCAAAGCTCTGCGCCTTAGCTTCTTTACCCTGCTCTTTCCACTGGTACCCCTCCCATCTGTTCCGCTTTGACTGCATGTGCAGCCGCAGTAACTCCCAACTCTCTCTCCCATACCAATCGCCCCTTCCCAAGGCGTGCGCATGCAGATAGAGTGACACACATGCAGGCATGGAAGAGTGAGACGCATGCAGACTTGAAAGAGAGAGAGATGCATGCAGCGCGAGAATTCCAGTGTGGGGCAGGCTCAACCAAATGGTATGCATGCCTAGAAAAACTAACCCCAGCCTCTCTCGGTAGCACATCAGGGATAGAACTATCCAATTTCAAACGAACCAATCGCTCCTTGGTATCCTGGCTTCACCTTAGACGCAAACAAAAGAGGACCGGAGGGAGTAGTAAGCTTCACCTCATCCTGCGAGCCACCGCACCCATGGGCGGGGGAGACGGCATACTAAGCAAGTTTCTCCTCGTTCTGCGAGTTGACGAGACACATCAAAAGTACTCCACTGTATAGAGCCTTGGCTCTAAGGTAGGCCCCACATGGTTTGCCTCTTTTTTTAATTTAACATAACACGTCAAGTCGCAATTTGTTTGTTCACCCGTGGTAGACGATCCTCCCTCCACCAAGTGGACAACCAGTACATGTGCCAAATTACCACGTGGGCTGCCTTTTTCATACAGAAATGAGCTCCACCGTTTACCCGCGCGGGTGTGGTTGGGAAAGAGACGGGAGTACGTGCGTCGTGCGTGCACCTCTTCTCTTCGTGCACGTCCCCCACCTACGTGTGTGTGTGAGAGAGAGATACAAACCTAGACATAATGCGCCATCCATCCCCATGCCTCCGCCCAGTCCGACCACCAGTCACCATCACGGCACCACACCCCACTCCTCCTCACCTTATCTCTCATATTTCTCCCTCCATTTTTATATACAAGGGGCCGCTATCAAAATTACAATTTGCAGATATACAAGGCCACTAACACTAATCGATGCAATATTAGTGGTGTTTGCCTCGTGGTACTAGCAAAGGAGGACATTAATTATCCCTTGCATGCATGCGGGAGTTTGTAAAAAAATGCATCTTGATGTTCTGTGCAATGCACGGGCATCTTGCTAGTCCATGAAAACAACACATGGCAAAATTCCACGGTGAACGAGGGATTTGAATCTGTTGGGAGGGGCTGTTTGGATCTTGCCCGGGGTAGCCAAAATATTGGCGACCCTTTTGTCCACCGGTGCCTTTGCCACCGATGAACGAGGAATGGCTCGGGTGCTCATGCTGTCATGCATCCTCCAGCGCGCACGTTGGAGACGAGCTCGCACGAGCTATGTTTTTTTGTCCCACAACGCCGCCTGAGCCGCCAGCAGACCGACCGGCGACCCGCAAATTACGCCATCCAACCGTAGCCGCACACATTATGACAGCAACTCAACCAACTGGACTAAATTCACGCAAACACGTAGGCAAACTGATATTTCATATAAACAACGACGGAAATCATATAAAATACCAGGTTTTCACACAAACATGACGGATTTCATTACATTCAAATGAACTACGCGGTGCTAGTTCTGGACAGCACATGTATATAATACCTGGCCTAAATGGTCGCCCGCCGATCGATTTGTGTTCCTCATGTCCGGCAGCATGATCATCGGACTGCCGGGAGCCCCGGAGGTATATGCTTCAGCAGAAAGGACGGCTCGCTTCCCCACTGCCCAACTGATATCATTGGATGGTGCCGAAGATGATGGTGGCCGGCACCGGTTCGAGTTCATCACCGGCCACTACTTCGCCATGGCCGGCACCGGCTCGAGTTCATCCTAACATTCCCCTCTTCCGTGGAGCCCATGCGGGGTCGACAAAGGTCCTCGCAACAAAAGGATCTGGCAAGACACATGTTGTGTACGCCGGTGTCGCCTCTGCGGTGGACTTCATGGGACCCAAGCGGCGGCGGCCTCTCGTGTTCTACTTCTCCTCGATGATGGCGGCGGACGCGGAGGCGCTGGCCACCGACTCATCGCTCTCCGCGCACCCGGCTTCTGTCGCTACTTGCATGGCACGGCCGCCGGCATGGGAGTCTCGGCCACAGAAATGGGAGACGCGGTACGAGGCGGCGGCGTGGAAGGCAGCAACGATGCCCGTGCGCTGTTCCTCGTTGAGCTGGCCTGGAGCGGCGAGTTGTTGAACCGCGCGCCGGCTTGGGGCGGCAACTGGCTCCGTCGGGTGAGGGGAGGGAGGTGGATCAGCAAGCTGCATAGCTCGTATCCGGCGGGCTACCCAGCCGGCTTAGATGCAGAATAACTACTCTTCGTAAGTCATTGTAAGAGTGGACAAAATGGTGGAGGAGATAGGGGAGCAGCGGAGGTGTGTGATTCTTGGCCGGCGTTTGGCCTCGTTTAAATAGGAGATTAAATAGACGGCGGACAGGAGGAGCTCGGCCGGCGTTGCGTTTAACGCCGGCCCGGTCATGAACGGACGTGTGTCCAGAGTGGGTTTCTCAGCTTCCACACGGGCGGGTTTCATGGAGGCATTTGAATGCGGCACAGAGGCGTGTTCAGACGGGCGTGCCGTGAGTGGCGCCCTCGACTCTGACCTAGGACATAGCGCCGTTCTTCCACTGATGTGTGGGCTCTTTGGGTGCATGGTCTGCATGTCAGTGACCGAACGTAGGCAGCGCACAGCAAAGGAACCTTTGGTGGGCCAGGGCGGTCAGAAGCGAGCATTTCATAAACCGATGATTGTTCATTGAGTGTGACGTCATCTTTTTCATGTAGTTAAGCCTACTATGTTGATAGCCCGTTCGATATGTTGTGATTCATAAAGACCGATAAAAACATCAATGTTCTGCTTATCACAGATAAGATTGATTAATACCCGTAACAATCCATGTCCTTAACAACGGGTGCATGCACGTATAGGTTGAGTGTGTGTCTTGCGTCATGTGTTGTGTGCATGCAGGCGTGCGAGTGTTGCGTGCGTGCAAGGGTGCGTTTCAATGTTGCATGCATGGGTGCGTACGTGCGTGTGTTCGTGAGTGCATGTGTACGTGTCAGTGTTGCATGCTAGCATGCGTGCGTGTGTATGTTATGTGTACATGTCAGTGTTGCACGCCTACATGCGTACATGTCTTGCGTGCGTGCATGTGTACGTGAGGGGTGATGCTACACGTCAGTCGACTGACTTTTTCATCTCTGGTCATTAGATTTTCCAGTCGTTGGATACGAAATCAAGGGCCCCTAGTTTATCATCAAATTACACCCCCCTGAGCCGCCAGCCACCACCGGCCGAACCGCCCGCCCCCGCCGCCCGCGGCCGGCCCGCCCTCCCCGAAACCACTCCCCACCGCTGATCCGCCGCCGCACCGGCCATCCCTCTAGCCCCCCTCCCCCCCTCCCCCCGCGCCGAGCTTTTTCGCCGGGTATCCCCACCCCACCGCCCAATGAACACCCCCCCAACCGCCGGTGACTGCCAACCAGAGGTCTCACAACTTCGAATGCCCACCGACCACTAGTTTATTACCATTTTTGTCCTTCATATACGCGCTGACGGGTGGGCCCTATTGTAATGTGCGCTAGTGAATGTGGACCGTTTGACTGGTCAATTGATCGTGTTATCAACAAATTACGGAGCTGTATGGTGAGCCAATGACCGTATGATCACCCTAAAATGTCCTATTTTATTAACACAGTACAGACTCAAACTACCATTTCTTTCTTTCATATACGGGCTGACAGGTGGGCCCCACGGTTACGCGCCCCGATGGTGCAACACTAGTTGTGCCGTTTGACTGGTCAATTGATTATGTCATCAACAAAATACGGAGTTGTACGGGTGAGCCAGTGACAGTATAATCATGACATGTATTTGTTTAACACGGTACAGACGCAAGGGCTCATATATACGCGCAAGCAATCACCGCTATAGGCGCACACACGCGAACCCTACCCCTATGAGCACCTTCGAGAGAGTGGGCCAGCATATATGATCTTGAGATTTTACGAAGTCACCATAGGTGCCTCGTAGTCGAGTGGAAGGTCTCCTCCGACTGAACGTACATTGCCGGAAAATACTGAAATTAACACAAGATAAATGCGAGCACCGGGACTTTAACCTTGGTGGGCTCGAGAAACCACTGTCCTCTAACCATCCAACCACATGTTGGTTAGCGCGACAAAATGTATGTGGTGACCGTGATGAGCTTATTCTAAAGTCCATTGACCATATCGTGGTTTCGCTTCAAATACAATGACCGTAAGTGTCGTCAACAAAATACGGAGCACGCATCAAATGCAAAGTCCGTCAGTGTCATCAACAAAATATGGAGACGTATCGTGAGCTAGATACCGTTGTACTATTGTATATGCTTATTTTCTTAGTGGCTGATTGCGTGTGTGGTGTGGTGGACACATCATTTCTAGTTGTGGTGGGTCAACATGAAGACTCATGGGTCGGTTCCATCCTGCGCCACATATAGGTTGGACCGAGACGTGTTATACGGAGACCCATGTGGAGGACTCGGCGTACAATACGAAGCTACCAGAGTCGCGGAGGACTCTATCCCCACTGGTGATAAGCCGACTATATATGATTTGTAACCCTAGGCCCTTAGTATGTTATACAAACTTGGGGGCTAGTTCGTCGATAGTATACACACACGCACAATGCCTGCTATTCACGTGTACTTTGTACACACCCCTATCACTAATATATAGTACCAGGAGTAGGCTCTTTCTTTAACTGCAAGGGTCCGATCCGAACTAGGGTAAAACTTTGCCTCGTATTACCATCCAGCCTAACAGCAAGGGATATCCTACCGAATGATATGATGAAATCATATCTGCCAACTACTATTGGAGAGGTGTGTCGGGGGGGGGGGCAATGTGTGCGAGAGAGGCCTAAAGATAATGTGCGTGCGGGAGACACGTAGGCACATATATGTGCGTATAGAGGGCTAGTAGAGACCGTGCATGTGTATATATGCATGTGAGAGAAATAGTGTTTCCAACTGAGATTAGTGAAAAGAGTGGTACATAGTAGTTAGAAAGAGAGAGAGAGAGAAATAGAGAGAGCATGTGCGTGGGACACCCCGACACCCTGAGAGAGATTGTGAGCATGTGTGAAAGAGAAATGCTGATGCATATAAAGTGTGTGCACTTATGCATTAGATAGAGAGATATATAACGCATTTGGGAGAACGGGGCGAGGCATAGTGCATCTACGTGTAAAAGGCGGTTCTACGCATTAAATTAAAATATAAATGGCATTATTATATTTGGATGAGATCATGAATTTTGCAAATTTGCGTATGGACGAAAATCGGTCTATCAGACACCCATACACTATTGAATTCTAGCATGTGCATGTGTTTATTTCATATTATCGATCCATAGAGTGAGAGCGGTTTGAAATACAGGCAATGGATGCTTTTGCAATTCATATATAAACATTAATTAGTGCACTCCATGTTGTTAGTGTGAAGCACTTTATACATTTGTCACTTGCATGGATACATTCCAAATTGCTAGCTACGAAATAAAATACATGTTGAATTCAACATAAAGGGGGTTTTGAAGATTTGAATTCATAGGAAGTGCATTCATCTATTTGAACCCTAGATAATGGCATTTGTAAATCAGATGTAAAAGGGGGCATCAATCTTTGTTGTGAGTTTGAACATGCTATATATACTCATACGCATATCTAACTCTTTTTTTGCAACCAAGGAGATTATACCTGGAACCATGCATGACCTGAGGTAAGTTGCATATTTTTTAATATATACTCATGTACAATGTATATTAAAATGTACCCCCTCCATTCCAAAATAATCGTAGCTTTAGGATTTTCAAGAGTAAAGATTTGTGAAGTTTGACAAATCCTGAAAGTTCAATTCAAGAGAACCGAAAACGTTAATGCTTCTGCTCCCAAATATTGAACGAAGCGCCAAATAGGCCTCTGTCACCTGAAACCACGCGAGACTAATGTTTTGGTGGTAGGAAATTACTGTCCTGACTCTGGCCTGTGTAGCCTATCGGCCCAATGTCCAAAGGTCTAAATCGGGTAGGTTTGTAACTTCACCAAGACGCTAGTCTCAACCACCTCCGAGAAGCATTCATACGCCGTGGGCGCCTAAACACCCATGCGCTCGGCCGAAATCTATCCCGCCCACATTTGGGACACCTGACATGACTTTCCTACCCCCAACCCGCAATATGTCCGAAATTTTAGATGGGGGCAAAGTTTGTAACATTCCCCAAATTTCAAACAAGCACGTCTCAAACTGAAACATTGGTCCCCCTTAGTTCCCCGCCTCCCTCCGTTTCCCCATTCATACTCCGTGGGCGCGAAAACACCCTCTCCACCAGCCGCGAAACCCCAGCGTCCTCCGTCCTCCACCCCATAGCGGCCAATCCACCGCCGCCCTCCTCCATCACACCGGAGCCGGTACCTCGACGTTGTCGTCCAACGCAACCGCAACCGCAACGCCCTCAAGGACTTAGTAGCTGAAGCCGAGGCAGAACTGCCTCCAGGACGCCAACGCTGACGTGCGCCGTACCAGAACCACTGAGACCACGCCGTCCTGCGCCTCACTGCTGCAGCTCCATTGTAGCAACCGTCCATCACACCGGAGCTGTACCTGCTACGCCGTCGTTCGCCGCCTCGGATCTGCTACCCCGCCGCCGACAGACGGCCATCGCACCACACTCAACAACTTGGCCATGGGTTCGTCCAAGGCTGCACCGTGCTCCACAACTTCTGGTTTCTAGCGAACAACAAGATCGTCGGAAAAACAGAAGGAGGACACAGCACTGCCAGCAGAAAGAGGTACTCCTCTTCCCTTATTCATGGAAATCTTACGTCTCCGCTCACACCGTATTCATCCCACGAAAGAAACTAGTTGAGCGCTTCTTACTGCATCTTCTTCATGATACTAAATTGTGGCGACCGGTTTTCCGGGTATTAATTTCCCAGAAAATGGCCTTTGTGCTCACCAGCCCCAGGATTACTGTTTGCTGATGAGGCACCAACTTGATACAGAAATTCCAAGCAAAATGCAAAAATATGTAGTACAAGACCATTCTGGCCTGTGAGTACAACAATTTGGTTTCTAGTGGTTGATGGAGGAAGCGGGTTGTGGATCATCAGCGTCTATGGGACTCCATTTCCCACAGGAAAAGCTGACCAGGTTAACTCCTATCTTTGCGAGGCTGCTATCACCATTGCGTAGGTTCCGGAGCTGTCATCGCAACGCTCCTCTCCGCGCAAGAAATCTGGCCAAGACAATAGCCAGGGACAAGCCAGTGAGTACTTTGAATGTACTCGCAAACATTATGAACACGGGTATAATATAACAACGATGTTCTGAAATATCTTATGTTCATGACGTCAGTCACAAAAGATAATAAAAACTCTGATGCATGCAAGCAGGTTATTTATGAATATGCAATAACATAGTAATAATAAAATGCACCAATCGGGTGTCTGAAGCGACGCCTCGAAAGGTTAGTAAACAAAGAGAAATGCCTCAGTCGGGCGTCTGAGCGACACCACATAAAGGGCTTATAAAATAAATAACAAGCATGCCACAGTCGGGCGTCTGAGCGACACCACATAAAGGGCTTATAATGTAAATGAACAAGGATGCCACAGTCGGGCGTCTCAGCGACACCACATAAAGGGCTTATAAAATAAATAACAAGCATGCCATAGTCGGGCGTCTCAGCGACACCACATAAAGGGCTTATAATGTAAATAAATGACAAGCATGCCACAGTCGGGCGTCTCAGCGACACCACATAAAGGGCTTATAAATAATCACAATCATAGTGAATATCCAGGAGGTAAAACCATCCCAGGGATATCCGAATATGCCAAAAATATAATGGGTTAGTCCACAACAAAATAATAATCATATCATCACAAGTCTCAAGTCGTGATTCCAGTTCTGGTTTAATAGTTTCTCCTCCGAAGACTGACACTAAGACCGACACTTGACCCATCCCAGACTGTAATCCTTAACCATGGACACGGCTATTCGAATAGGTTTAATCTCTGCAGAGGGTGTACTCTTTACCCACGAGTAACGGATTCCTTTAATCCATCGGGACTAATTCCGTCTACGGCCTTTTAGTTGAAAACACACCTGACCTGCACACACCAGCTTAACTCACAGGTGTCTGGAATCACCCACGACACCTGTCAAGCAAAACTAGTGGGGAGGCTACAACCTCGCGTAGCATGGGATCAAATTTATATCGCGCGCTCTAAGGGGTGGCCTCCCCTCTCGGTCTCAACTGGAAACACCCATGCCCCCGGACCAGGTGGCCTGCCTACCAGCTGCAACCGGTATCTTCCACCATGGCCTCTCTGTACGGTGTGTGCTAGAAAGGGGTTGACGACTTACTGAACCTTACTCTACTTGTTGTAGAGACAAGTGGTAGTACGAAACAAGTATGGGGGTTACTGCAACAAGACTCGATCTATGGTCGACTCAGGAGGTTTTAAGTATTCCCTGCATGATTAGCATAATGAATATATTTCATCCAACAGACAGAATCACCACTCATCATACCCCCCCATGCCATGCCGGACACACTCGTCTCGACGAGGAACTAGGGACAAGCTCGGGTCTACCCAAGACAGAGACTTTCCCATTTTCCTTCCGGTAGGCACGAAAGGCGTGTGAGGATGATCACTATCACAAGCATGTCCATTTCCAACAGCAAGGAAATTTCCAATAAGCATTCATGCAAATGATCACATCACCACATAAAATAACGAGTTCTACGTATTGAGGTGGTGTCATGATTGTGTCAAACAATGCATGCAAAATATTATGCCAGGGTTCAGAATGCTTGCCTTCAAGGTGTGGAAAGGCAGGGTGCACTCCAAAACTTTTGAAAGTTTGCTTCTCTCTCTCCAAAGTCCTATTTTAAATAAATTTGAATTAAGACAAAATTTCAAAACAGCACAAAAAAGTTGTTTGAATTTTTTTTTCAAATAAATCTTAAAATAAACTAGATTAAATTTGAGAGAGGTAGGAAAAAGAATCAATTCATTTGGAGTTATCATTAAAAAGTTATAGGCAGTCAAAGTTGTGGTCAAAATCTGTTTAAAAAATAAAACCGAATAAAAAGAAAACATTTCGAGATGTACACGTCCAATACATACTTGCCCTCTACGCCTTCACTTAACCCACGTGGATCGGGCGGTGTGTCACTGACAGTGGGCCCGGGGGACCCACTGGTCAGGTTTGACTGGTCTTCTCCCTCCTCTTCCTCTGCCCCGAGCGGAGGCGGGACTCCGGCGTTGCTCGCCGGCGAACGGCGGCACCGTTTGGGAAATGGAGGTCACCCATGGGCTCAGGGGGGCGAGCGGTCCCTCCGGTAGTCGTTTTGGTCTCTGGGGTGGACGGAGCTGCCGGCGGCGAGCTTCGCAGCGGACGGTGGCTGTCGGGCAAAGTGGTTTTTCTCCCGCGGTGAGTCCCGATCAAAATCGAGCAGGGGGATGGATTCACTAGGGGGAGAGGAAGCTCCTGGTGAAGAGAGTGGAGAGGGGGAGGCTCTGGTGGCGCCGGAATGGCCGGGGCAGTGGCGGCGGCTGCGGTTGCCGGGGATGGGGAAGAAGACCTCCCCGGGTCGATTGGCTGCCACGGGAGAACTAGGGGACTGTTCTGAGGCTGCCTGTGGAAACGGGACGTGCTCGGGGTCTCTTCTTATAGTGCAACGAGGTCGGTTTGCGGCGGCCGTGGATAAGTTCGCCGGCCAACCGCCTCTCTGTAGTGGCAGGGCGTCGTGGCGACGACGAGAGCTAGAGGACACGCGAGAGGATGAGGCTGAGTTGTTCCAGGGGCAGGTGGCGAGCGGGAGAGGCTTGGGCGGCACCGACCGTGGCAGAGACGCGCTGCGGACGCCAGCGTGCCGCCAAGGGGCTCTGACGGCGGTGTTGCAGGGCACCAGGGCTCTGTGGCGTGATGCGGCGAGAGGGAGAGTGCGTGGCGCGGCTCTACAGTGGGGGCAAAACCAGGGGTGCGACATGGCGGCTTGGGCGCGGCACGTGCAAAACGCGTGCTCTGCTCGTGCCCAGAGCATGCACGGGACGTGCTCGACAAAATGCCAGGGCGTGCTAGAGGTCTCGGGTGAGGCTGGGAATTAGCAGACCTAGTTTAGGAGTAGCTAGGAGTTTATTGGACAAGGTGGTTAGGCAAGGGAAGCAAGTTCATAGTGCAAACTAAAACTCATGTCAAAACTGGTCATGCCCATAAAGTGTTTGACAGAATGCCACATGCACCTAGGCATTTCTTGGAGTGGTCAAATCTCCCAGAGTGAGGTCTCTTTAGATGAAAGAGAGGATGGTGAGGTTAGTTTGCCAAAAGAAGAAACTTGCTAGTGCAAGTTTTGCAAATCTTCAGTTCTGGACAGAAGGTAAATGGCATCATTACATGAACCAAAACTGTCCCAAAGGGTGCATGCTCCTGGACTTAGGGGTTTTGCAGGGTTGACTAGAAGCAGGAGAAAGCACAAGGTCACTAGAGCAAAAAATAAATAGGGTTGCAGTAGAAAACGTAAGGCTGGACCAGAATGAAAAAGAGGTTGATACACTCAATTTTTCCAAAGGACAATACTAGGTTTTTGCAAAAAGTTAAATAATATACTCCTGTTGACATCCCAAAATTTTGGTAGAAGTTTTAAAGAAATATTTAAATAGGTTGTAGTGCAAAACTGTCCTCTGGACCAGATTTGAAAACTTGGTGTAGAACTCAAAATATCCAAGGAATGAAAGATATTTTTGCATAAAAGTGTTTTAAAAACATCACATGACCTCTCCAAATTTTGGTGAAATTTTTAAATAAATTTATCAAATGGCTGTAGTGCAAAAGAGGCCCTGAAGCTTAGAAAAATCATTTTTCAAGAAATAAGGCATCAGGGAAAAATTATGCAAATAATTCCACTGATAAAGAATTGTTTTATTTGAGAGGGTAAAAGAGTCCAATAAAACTAGGAAGTTTTTCACTTGAGGAAAAAACTCCATAATAATAAAGAAAAGAGTGGTTCTGAAATGAGAAGGAAATACAGAAAATAAAAGTTTTAGTTTCTAGGCAAAATTTTAATTAATAAAACAAGATTAATATTTTGGGGTGTCACAACACTACCCCCCTTAAGAAAAAATCTCGTCCTCGAGATTTGCTAAGAGCTGTTTTGAAAAAACAGATACTCCACGGTTACGTGTTTTTGCAATCAGTGTATGTGTTCGAGTAGGGGTGAGTCTGCTGCCGTGGTGCTGTGTGAAATAAAATGATCCACGTCGTGAGAAGATATACGATGCAGCAACTCAGGAAAAGAAATCTCACTCCAGGATTTTTTTGCGAGAGAAACAGTAATATAATAGAGTCAAACCGCAACAGAACTACTCACATTAATAGAAACTAAATAATTTACTCGCCGCACAAACTCGGGGTACCACGCATAAGTTACAACACAATAATAAACATTGCAATAATAATACAGCAGTGACGTCTAAAATGAAAACGGTAACTGGACGGGGTCCCGAGAAAACGTCTCTGGTACTGGGATGCACTCCTCTTCTATTGGGGAAAGCGGATTGATCAGCCGATGAAAGTGTCTCTCCTGGTCGGGCCTCAGTGGTCTGCCGATGGCAATCTAAGGATTCAAATCAGCGAGACTTTGGAGGTAACCCATTACTCGCTGGGTCAAACATTCTTGAGCGATGACAAACTGGACCAGGTTGGCCAGTACTGGGTCTCTCTCAATCCGTCCACCAGGAAAAGATGTTACTTCTCCGGGTGCTGCATGGCTCGGAAAGTAATAATACCCTCGTTCGCTGGCATAGGGTACCGTGAATCGAAGGCGAGCGAGTGCTTCGCAAGCAGCAGCTTCTATGGCCATATGTGGGGTCGGCATAGATTCCCCCACGAAGGAGACCTCCGTTGGGTCTTGGTTGGAGTCAACGGGAGGGATGTGTACTGCTGCCCAATATTTCGAGGTGGAAGGGGTGATCCTCAATTTGAACAGCTCGTACTGGGGTGGCTGGGTAGAACCCATGGTAATGCAGGTAAAGTCCCATAATATTTTGACAAAACTACCCGGGGTTGCATCTGGGGTTCTCAGATAAATACTAGGGCTCGGCATGGCAGGAAATGGTTGTGAGGGTGGTGCATAAGGTGAGGGTGCTTGGCAAGGTCACGAGGTGGCCTTTTTATATAGCATCTGGGCTGGTTGTTTACCGTGGTGAAAGGTAATAAATTTGCCAGCTTAGCTCCAAGGGTCAAGGTCAAAGCCACAAATACATACCTCATTAAAGTGACGTATCACTGTGGGGGTTGTCGGGGTTGGTTGTTGGCAGTTGTGCCTGGAAAAAATATGCAACTGCGTGCTGACATAATTATGCAAGGTTACTATTTAAAACAAAGGCACAACAACCGGCTGCGCTAATCTACAAGGTCACATGATTACTAAGTGAGTATACACTGAGACTCGGCACTACTTGGTGACTTAGTCTACCTCGTTTATATCTAAACGAGCCTGCCTTGAGGACGTCGAGGCTTCTCCACGGGTCTCACCGTCGGGGTTAGCTAGAGGTGGTTGAGGAACCGCAGGGTCGGGGTAGCGACGATGACCATCACGGGGATTGTTGGCCACAATCCCGTTAGAGTGTGTTCCCAAAAGGCGACGAAGCACTTCTGGGGTCATCAAAGTATCTTGGTTGATGGCTGGGGCTGATCTCAAGGTCTCGATTGGTTGTCCGAATAGCACGACTGGGCTGTCGGCGTCGGGCTCGTCTTCTCCTCTCGTCGGGGCTCGACGAACCAGTTCTCCACGAGCCGCGATCAGATCAATGGTGATTTGATCGAATAGTGCCTCTAGTGCACCTACATAGCGCACTAGGTGCAACAATGCAGGATCTGTCTCGTGATCTCCGTTGGCAACTTGGGGTGGTCTACCATACCCTCCATGTCTGGGGTAGTAGTAGAACGAGCGATAGTTAACTCTGGGCGACAACTGCCGGAGTTGAACTATACCCTCTCGAGCAGCTAGTTGGATGGCTTGTGGCTCGAAGGAAGTTGTCCTTCCGGTGAACCTGTAGGGGCGTTCTGGCGATAGACCCCTACCGTAGATGTGCACAGTGGCCCAGAATTGACGGCTTTCACCGCCCATGGGTCCTTGGTACACAACATATTCTGGGGGCTCTTCTAACGCATAGGCACGACGGGTGAGGTTTGCGAGTATGGTCACAAAACCTCCAAGGTTGGTTGCTGTGGTCTCATTGTGCACGACGGGGCCAGGCATTATGGCTCGGTTTCAGGTAGAGGCTGTGATGTGCTGGGTTGAGGCTAGCGTGCCCTTTTTATAGAAAAAGGGAACGAAGTCTTCCTTCGCACGTTTGCGAATGAGATAATATAGGCATCGGTCACTGGCGCGTGATCGACAAGCTAGGTTGATAGGTTGGGCATCGACTGCCAAAAGTGTCGGGGTCATTGTGTGGCTATATTGCATGAGAAGCTTGGCTGGTTTTAGGTTAAGGTCTGGTGGTTTGGCTCACCTAGGTTTTTCGACCTGGCTAAGATAGGATTAGCCAATGGTCAGCCTGGCTCTGATACCAAGTTTGTGGCGACCGGTTTTCCGGGTATTAATTTCCCAGAAAATGGCCTTTGTGCTCACCAGCCCCAGGATTATTGTTAGCTGATGAGGCACCAACTTGATACAGAAATTCCAAGCAAAATGCAAAAATATGTAGTACAAGACCATTCTGGCCTGTGAGTACAACAATTTGGTTTCTAGTGGTTGATGGCGGAAGCGGGTTGTGGATCATCAGCGTCTATGGGACTCCATTTCCCACAGGAACAGCTGACCAGGTTAACTCCTATCTTCGCGAGGCTGCTATCACCATTGCGTCGGTTCCGGGGCTGTCATCGTGACGCTCCTCTCCGCGCAAGAAATCTGGCCAAGACAATAGCCAGGGACAAGCCAGTGAGTACTTTGAATGTACTCGCAAACATTATGAACACGGGTATAATATAACAATGATGTTCTGAAATATCTTATGTTCATGACGTCAGTCACAAAAGATAATAAAAACTCTGATGCATGCAAGCAGGTTATTTATGAATATGCAATAACATAGTAATAATAAAATGCACCGATTGGGTGTCTGAAGCGACGCCTCGAAAGGTTAGTAAACAAAGAGAAATGCCTCAGTCGGGCATCTAAGCGACACCACATAAAGGGCTTATAAAATAAATAACAAGCATGCCACAGTCGGGCATCTGAGCGACACCACATAAAGGGCTTATAATGTAAATGAACAACAAGGATGCCACAGTCGGGCGTCTCAGCGACACCACATAAAGGGCTTATAAAATAAATAACAAGCATGCCACAGTCGGGCGTCTCAGCGACACCACATAAAGGGCTTATAAT